>NC_053026.1:484418940-484793676 GCF_003073215.2 Triticum urartu
TGTTCCATATAATCAAAATCTCATTGAAATATTGCAAACATTTTCGCAACAACGTGCGGAGCATCATCTAGTTGATAAAGTCTTTGGACCCTTGTATCAGACCCGGTATTCAGGCTTCTTATACAAATGGAGTCGGGAGAGCTCTCCCTGTTAATCTAAAAAAATGACAAGATATCACCATGCAGATTTCTGATTCTCCAAGATACTTCATTAACAAAGTGTAACATTTTTATTTGCCCTAAAAATAATAGCATTTCTACACTTCCAAATAGACCAAAACATAGCAGAGATGCCAACCAGATAAGTCTTTCATCAGCTTTCTTGAATGTTTTCAGCTCAAAGAACCGATCATCAGACGACACACAAGTATTTAAGCGCAAATCACTTTCCGGCCTCGGAAAATTAGAGGTCGTCCAATCGAACGACATCGCTCGCAAATTAGATTCAAGCTATCCAATCAACATCAGCAATAAATACAAATCCAAGAGAAAGAAAAACATCAGTTATAAATACAAGTCAATTCTTCAAATCACCTTTTTTTTCCTTGAACCGAAACAGAGGAAGAAGGAGAAGAGGGTTAAAGGAACCAAAGCCGAACAAAAGCCCTACAAGCTAACATTAGCAAACCAAGACCATTCTCCTTGGCCCAAACAAATCCAAAGCTTCTGCGACGAGGCCCAATTGGGCCTCACAATCCCCACGTCAATCAATGCGTTGACCACGTCACGGGTCACGACTTCTTCCCGCTCGCCGGCGCCGGGGCCGGCGCGGCTGCCGCGCCGCCGAGCACCGCGGCAGCTGAGTCGACGTTGGTGAGGAGGAACTCGTAGATCTTCTTCCTCAGCCGCTCGATCGTCTCCTCCGGCACGCCGCAGCCGTTGGCCGAGGCAGCGGCCGCGGTGGTGGCCGCAGGCTCCTCGTCCCCGTCCTGCGACGCTGGCGGCGGCGGCGGCGCCTCGCCGCGCGTCCCGATCTCGCCGAGCCAGTCGTTGACGCGCTTCAGCTGCGGGAGCATCCTGGCCGCGCGCTCGCGGTCCCACGGCGCCGCTGCCGACACGTCGGCGTCCAGGAACCGCTCCACGAACCCGAGGAACCACCCCCGGGACTCCTCCCCGAGCCGCCGAGCCAGCTGCCCCCTCTCGTCCGCGCCTACCCCCCTCTCCCACTCCGGCGGGGCGGGCGTCACCGCAGCTGCCGTAGCGCCCGGGCCCGTCCTCGGCTTCCCCTTTGCGGGGGACATCCGCGACTTCGCCGCCGGAGACAACGACTTCACGGCATTGGGGGACGCCGCAACTGGCTTTGCCGACCCGTCAACGATGACCACGGCCAGCGGCGACGGTACCGTGGCCGGGACGGGCTTGAGGTTGTAGAGCCCGAAGCCAGCGAGGTCCGTGGCGAGCGCGGCGTTAACCCAGGACTTGGCTCGGCGCTGCCGCTCCACTGCGACTGCAGCAGCAGCCTCATCGTCCGGGGCAGAGACCACCGTCCCGGCGTCGCTGGCCGCTGAGCATTCCGGCGGGGCTGCTGACTTGGTGAGGGTGTCAGTGATCACCGTGGCGCGGGAGAGCGAGCTGTGGAGGGCGAGGAACTGCTCAACAGTCGGCTGCGGGTTCTGCTCCTCCGCCGTCGAGCTCACCTCAGCGTACAAGCTGCTCCCACAAAAACAAGCAAGCCAAGTAAGAATCAATCTCAAATCATTACGTGCACCTAAAATACAAGCAAATCACAATGAACATGGCACTGCACAAGTGTACAGTAAAGCACTGTGTAATGCTTGTATCAGTAAAATTTTCTATCACACAAGACAGTAAAATTTTCCATCATTTGAGTGAAATGCTGACATTTTCCAGCAGTGGTTTGGAAAATGCTGTGCATTAGCAATGATGAGATTGACAGCAGAGAGCAGTGGAGCTGCCCAGTTGATGGTGGTAGAAGGAAACAAGACGCAGGTGCAAGTACAGTGCAATTATAGGTAAAAACAGCAGGCCATCCATACACAGCATCAACAGACACAGTTCAGAAAAATGGTCGCCCATATGCAAACCAAAACACTGCGAGTACTGTGAGTGTCAAGGTTAATACCCTACACGACACAACATGAACATAGAGAAAGAGCTGCACGTTTGGTTATTTGGGGCGTGCCCTGTGCCTACATGCTAATACCTCCATTTGATTCGACCCATTTGCTCTGTAGAGCTCTGCTTTTCTAGCATGGCAAATCGGCAAAATTTACACCGCCGATAAGATGGTTATGAACTTCAGCAGTGTTTCAGCTTTCAAACTTTCAGTTCACGAGAGATGTACTTAAAGTTCTGGAAGTTAATTCTGGTTTGGTAAAACCATGCAGCTAGGTTCCACCAGCACTCTCAGATCTCTACACAAAGATGGCAGGGTCGGACCACGGGTGGGGTCTCAAGGGGCAGAAACGAGCTGGGCTGATAGCAATCATTATTGCAGCACGCAGGACAGCTAGACCCGGGACATTTGGAGCATGATACCAACGGGGAGTTAATGATCTCCGCCCTTGTGAGGCGCGAGCGCAAAGGAAGCATGTCACATGAACGGCAGCAGGCTTTGCTAAAAAACATTGCGGATACCAATCTGTCCTGGTGTGCTGATAATGTCCTGTATCTAGCATGTTATGGTCAGCACAGGAACATGCAGTCAAGGCTGTCCACGGCCACAGGCCATGTGGAGCTCTGGGGGTCTCATAAAGCTCATCAGACGGGACAAGTCTTTGATGAACAGTTGGGTTGAACTGTCGACATGGTAGGATTTCAAAAACATTGGCATGTGGTACTAGCAGGTGAAGATGAATCCATCCCAAAATTTGCTAATACCAATAGAATCGTATTTCTACCGTATCTCTGCATGCTTGGATAAAGCTAGCAAAACATGCCAGGTTATGGTATGACCCAATCAGACCAAAAGATTCTCTTCTACTATTATCTTAATGGGCAAAGCATGTGATTCCATCAAAGTATTTAACATGCAGACACTATTTTCTGGAAACTATGTTCTGCCCAAAATGAGGTGCAAACCACAGATTATAGTTGACTGAAAAATAAATAAGAAAATGTCCATGGAAGTCATTTAGCAACGAATGACAACATAATATAACTTTCGTGATGATCACATCACATCACAAGGCTAGTGTATGGAAGAAAGGTACCTCAAACATCTCAGCAAGCTTTCTGCAGCAGAAGCTTCCTGCATGGCTTCAACAGCAGCCGCCTGTGCCGATTCTCTGTACTTCAGAAGCTCCTGTCACAGAATTATGCCACAAAACATACCATCAGGTACAAAAACTTTTTCCAACAAAATTTCTCACAGATAATGGACAGAATTTGTCAATATTCATAGACATTGGTGATAGCGTATGGTTTCAACCATATTAATGTACGATAAAACCATATAGCTAAATTTCTACTGTACAATAAAGCCATACTGATCATGCCAATGAACTTAGTCATACCTTTCCTAATTTGGCAAGTGACGGAGGAAGTGATGCCCATGAATTGCCGACATCTGTCAGTTTTTTGCTGTTTGGTGGAATCTTAACCAAATTTGTGACATTTGGGTTGCTTAAACCACCAGATGTCCTCTTTAGAGTAGGAGGATGTTTCTTTGGTGCTTTGTCAGCATCGACTGGAGGAGCAGGAGCACTTGACGTGCTCTTTCTAGCAGGATTATGAATCTTACTGTCGTCTTTATGTGTCACCTTCTCGTTCACTGGTGGCTTTCTTCTAGGAGTCTGCATACAAGAATAACAGGACTAGCAAAGTTACTTTGGAGCAAAATCAGTTTATAGAAAGAAACAGTGCCATCACATTCCGTTGCTTTACATAAATATCACGAATAGGTTTATAGCATATCTCCATGTTCTCCAAAAAACACAAAAGGTAATACTATCCTAAAGAGAAGAGGGTGATGACAGAAAATTAAAACATCAAATGCATCTATCAGTAGGGTGGTAAAAATAGTACATACCGTTGGGGCCCTGTTCTCAGGTTTCCTGTCAGCTTTGGTCGTCTTCGAGTCTGAATTATTTTTTGCTTTTGTATCTACAGCTCCTTCCCAGCTTCTTCGCAATGCTTTTGGCCCTGATCCAATACCCAGCACAGAGCTACTGATTGAGTTAACCGCAGAGGACCTTCTCCCTGCAGTAGTGACCTTCAGAACTGAAGCTGCCCTTTCTAACAAGGAGAGCCTAGAAGATGATGCTTTCTCTGGTCCTTTTACCCCATGTCTCTGTCTTAGATCACTAGAGAATCTGTCAAATGTTGCAGGTAGAGAATAGACACTGGTTGGAGATGAAGGTGTTGATCTAACACGGGCAGGTCTTGCCTTTGGTTTCACTGTTTCCTTCTTCTCAGTAACCCCATTCAAAGCCTGTTTTGACAGTGAAGATTTTGATTTGGTCAGCACCGGTTTCTTATTTTCTGTCCCAACGGTTTTGTGGGGAGCATTAATTTTCTCTAACTTGCTCTTTTCCTTCTCTAGCGACAAGACACCAGCATCTTTCAATCCATTGGTTAGTTTCGATCCATTGGCCGGTTGTGCTTTCTTGCTGCCGGCAACTTTGGAAGAGCTGGTTAACACAAGGTCCTCGGGGTTGCCAACGCAAGGATGACGGCCAGGAACTGGCCGAACACCCCAAAGGATGGGTACCGGAGTGGCAGCCTCAAGGCGATCGACATGGATGAACTGCCCTAACTGAATCTTGTCGCTCAAGATGAGATCATGCTGTTCCTCGGGAAGGGTCACATAAGTGGCGTGCGAAGAATCGGACACCTTGAGGTAGAACCCTTGGTTGGTGAAAAGATCACTCCCTGAAAGTGCCGGCACAATGCTGACAACCTGAAGAAGGGATGACCGATGTTCTCCTGCGACTTTGACATCCGTGTTCATATGCTGGAGGAGCTTGACGAGGACACCGGGCACCAATGACGCCATTGATGTAACTCCTTAAGCGCATTACTCTGCAATGTTCAAAGAGATTCAGCAGTTAGATAATCACATGAGTGTATGGAGAATCAGAACCAACGTAAGTGGCCGAGTTAGTTATCAATTCACTGCTGGACAACCTGGCCGGCTGCCCCTGTTCAAAAGTGAAAGCAATGAACCTGGTTACAGTAATGGCTGCAACTTTTCGTGAATGTATTATTTACAGGGAGACCTGGGTCACAAGGAACTTAAAGCAGGAACCTCACATTCACCACATGTTCTCCACGGCAGTACCATCTTTCAGAGTTTAATCACTGGATATGGATTCACAATGCAAAGTGAAAAATCACACCCCTATCATCGCTGTCAAATAATCGATAGTTATTAAAAGGGACGGCTCCATGGAATCATTGGTGCATGTAACCCAATAATTTCAGTGGTAACAGCGACAGCTAAGGTGGGGAGAAAATCATGCGAACACCTATCCAACAGTAGCAGTAACATGGCAAAACAGCACGTAATAATCACTTAAAAGGATTAGGCGAGAACTGCGGCTGCCAGGAACTCAATTATGCAGTGCAGGGAAGGGGAAAGCTGCCGTGCCATTGCTTGCAGGGGAGTGGATTCGGTCCAAAGCAAACAGGGGACCCGGCCATGAGGCGGAGGCGGAGGCGGTGGCGGGGCTGGAGGTGGGAGACAAGCTCAACAAACGCCACGGAACAAGCAGATACCACCAGAAAGTCGCATGATGGCATCAATGTGGGCGGTGGTCCTTGTCCTCGCTCCCCTCCCCCAACCCAGCGGATTTTTCCTCGGCCAGGGAAAAAATATGCGGGGAGCAGAAGAAACAGGTGAGCACCGCCAGCGAACCAACGGAAGGACCAACCAAATCTCGTGCGCGAAGTACCGCTAATCAATTCCGCCGAAACCTTAAACGGATGCCAATCGGGAGCGGAGGGCAGAGGACGCCCGGGCACCTCGAAGGCTCGCACGGCAACCGTGTAGCTCATGGCGCACCTCCTCCGAGGAAGGGTGAGCGGCGAGCCAGCCGGAGCAGTCGTCCTTCGGCACGGAGCTCTCTCGAACAGACTGAGAAATCAAAGGGGGACGGGGACGCAAAGCGGCGCGAACACAAGCAAAGCGGTCGAAGATGCTTAGTATGCAGATAAAAATAAACACAGATAAATTCAGGCAGCGGTGGGGAATCGAGACCAACCTCCGGCGGAAATCCGCGGGCGCCGGCGGGAGCCAATCTCCGCTGCTCCGCCGCTCGGATGCTCCCCTTCCACCCCCTTGCGGCGGCCGCGCGGGAGAGTGGGTGAAGGGATGATGAATCGGGGAGGCGGCCCCGGGGGCCCTGGAGCAGCTTCCGCGCGCCCGTGCGTGGCAGGCGTGCGTGCTCTGCGGTGCTGCTGCAAGGCTCCAAGCCTATGGACGATCCTGCAGCGCCCTGCCGCAGGCCAGGTCCAGTCAGTGAGGGGGCGCGTCGTCAGGCGAGAAGATCCCTCGCCCGCGCTTTGGCCGGTTGTGGAGCGGCGCGCTGCGTTGGGCCGCGCACGGGGGAGAGGGGGGAAGGAGCGAGAAGGGGGAGGACGGGGGAGGGGAGGAAAAAGGAAAGGGAGGGGAGGGAGAGAGAGTGGAATGGAGACCAACCGGTGGGCTCGTCAGCTCGTGGCCGGCTTCTCTCTCTCTTCTCTTCTCTTGTTGGGCGGGGCGGGGGGAGGAGTGTGGTGGGGCCTGGGCGTAGGGGCTAGTGGTAACCGCCCGTAGCAGAGGAGAGAGCTGACAACACGCGACGCCAGCGGCGAGGGAGGCGGTCCACTGTGCGAAGCCTCCCCTCCTGCTGCCTGCTGCTTGCTCCTCGTGTTGCGCAGCGCGGCGCGTGGGTGGGTGGTGCGTTGCTGTTGAGGTGGCCCGTTGCTTTCTCGGCTTCTCACTCTCGCTATGCCCCTCTCTCGGGAGTGGGGCGGGGGAGTGATAAAGTTGTAGGAGCCCGAGGGAGGGAGAGGAGTAAACCGAAAATATACAAACTGTCACGTGAAACGCACGAATTTCGGACGAACTTTCAGTCTTTTATATGCAGGAGTTTGAGCCAGGAGATGTAGTAGAAATGAGAAACTGGGATTCCATGCAAACAGCTGAATTCTCCGGCAACGTGTCTTCAACCAGCCTTCTTGGAGGGGTCGGCGTTGGTCCCCTTCCACCCGCCTCTCCGACACCGCGAAGAAAACCCTCTCTCCAAATCCTCGTGGAACAGGCTACGGCGGCGCAAATTTCGTCGATCGGCCCTTCTTGAAGGCATTGCCTTGGGGCTAGCATCGCAGATAAGGTTGATGGTTGCTTGGTGTCGGGACGTTGTTGGTGGTGCTGGTTGTGCGGCCGGCTTGGCGTCGACGGCGGTATGGGTCGTCGTGGAGATGCCAACAACAACACCTTAGGTGGAGTCGGAGCTGCCTTTTGACGTTGTTCGGTGGCGGTGCTGCTGTTGGAGGGGCGGGGGTCTGCGATGGTGCAACATGGCACAAACAGAGTTGTTGTGTTTGTTGCCTCTCGTGTTGGTCATGTCGCCTTTGATGTCGGCTCTCTGCTCTGCCGCTTTGGTTAGGCTCCGCTACGTGATGATGGGCGATGATAATGAGGTGAGTCTCTGCTTTTGGTGCGGTCTTGCTTGATCATTCCCCTAAAATGGCCAACCTTGATCCGTAAAGTGCTCAGGGTAGTCCCCAGGGCAAAGCTCGTGATCAGTTTGTGTTGTTTGGCGGAATCTCCATATTGTTAGGTCCTTCTATGGCATCACTACTAAAAGTGCAATTTTGCCCTTGATTATATTTTGATGTCGATGATAATATACATATAGGGGACTATTTGTGTTTGTTAAGTATATCACAGGTTTTAGTCCCTGTGGATATTGTATGTGTGTGGATCATGGACCCACTTGATATGACAATGCTCAAGAACAGGGAAACAAATATATGAACATAGAGTTTTCGGTTTGTTTTTCATTATAGGGATATGCACTATTAAGAGATTATTGGGGTTCGTGAAAGATTTGCTCAAACTCAGTTCGTTGCAAATATTCTCCACTCACATCTTACACATGTGCCATGCACATCCACCTACAAAATTGCCCCTAGAAAAATATTCACATCATACACATATAGGGCTGCTTTGAAAACACACCAGTTTTCACTACTTCATCGCATGTCATGTACCTACTAGATGTCCGGTGACTCATCTGGTGCGGATGTTCGGTATCCACTAGACGTGTGGTAAACCATCATGGCACCAAAACTGAGGTAAATTATCAGGCTCTTGGTGGTCGCGGGATATCCCGTGGCTAACCATGCCAGAAAACTGGTGCAAATTTCTCATGGAATAGGCTACGGCGGTGCAAATTTCGTCGATCGGCCCTTCTTGAAGGCATTGTCTTGGGGCCAGCATCGCAGATAAGGTTGATGGTTGCTTGGTGTCGGGACGTTGTTGTTGGTGCTGGTTGTGCGGCCGGCTTGGCGTCGACAGCGATATGGGTCGTCGTGTAGATGCCAACAACAACACCTTAGGTGGAATCGGAGCTACCTTTTGACGTTGTTCCCTTAGGTCGAGTCGGAGCTACCTTTTGACGTTGTTCGGTGGCGGTGCTGCTGTTGGAGGGGCGGGGGTCTGCGATGGTGCAACATGGCACAGCAGAGTTGTTGTGTTTGTTGCCTCTCATGTTGGTCATGTCGCCTTTGACGTCGGCTCTCTGTTCTCCCGCTTAGGTTAGACTCCGCTACGTGATGATGGTCAGTGATAATGAGGTGAGTCTCTGCTTTTGGTGCGGTCTTGCTTGATCATTCCCCTAAAATGGACAACCTTGATTTGTAAAGTGCTCAAGGTAGTCCCCAGGGCAAAGCTCGTGATCAGTTTGTGATGTTTGACGGAATCTCCATATTGTCAGGTCCTTCTATGGCATCACTACTAAAAGTGCAATTTTGCCCTTAATTATATTCTGATGTTGATGATAATATACATATAGGGGGCTATTTGTGTTTGTTAAGTATATCACAGGTTTTAGTCCTCGTGGATATTGTATGTGTGTGGATCATGGACCCACTTGATATGATAGTGCTCAAGAATAGAGAAACAAATATATGAACGTAGAGTTTTCGGTTTGTTTTTCATTATAGGGAGCTGCGCTATTAAGAGATTATTGGGGTTCGTGAAAGATTTGCTCAAACTCAGTTCGTTGCAAATATTCTCCACCTACAAAATTGCCCGTAGAAAAATATCCACATCATACACATATAGGGCTACTTTGAAAACACACCAGTTTTCACTACTTCATCGCATGTCATGTACCTACTGGATGTCCGGTGACTCATCGGGTGCGGATGTTCGGTATCCACTAGACGTGTGGTAAACCATCATGGCACCAAAACTGAGGTAAATTATCAGACTTATGGTGGTCGTGGGATATCCGGTGGCTCACCATGCCACCGGATGTCCAGTAACCTCAAGATGTATGTACACCTATACAGAGGAGATTCAACGAAACATGTCTGGTCACTCATCTGGTGACGGATGCCCGGTATCCACTAGACGTTCGGTAAACCATCATGGAACCGAAACTGAGGTAAATTATCATACTTCTGGTGATCACAAGATGTCCGGTGGCTCACCATGCCACCGGATGTCCAATAATACATCTATATAGAAGAGACTCAACCAAACATTACTAGATTTCTAGCATATATCGGGTGTCTGGTGCTCTTTGAAACACCGCATGTACTGGATGTCCGGTACATCTGGCACTTAGCAATTTGTAGTCTTTTCTACAGGGTGCACTAGCTTCAGCCACCTCATGCATGTTGAAATCACCAGATGTCTCCTACTTAACATAGCACAACAACTCCAATAGCCACTTTTTAGGGCTTGATGTATATAAGGGTTGATCACTTCATTTTAAACACCCAACAACCCTAAAGTGCTCCCTCTCACCCTCATCCACACAAGATCTTATATCTCGAAGGCACTTGTGAGAGTTCTTGAGAGATCTTCCAACCAAGTGATAGATCCACTCCCTCTCCCTCTTATGACCAAATAAAATCATAAGTCTTGAGTATTTCCTCCTTGATCTTGTTACTCTTGGAGGTTGAACATTCCTAGGCGGCAGGAGTTCTTCAGACAGGAATCGTTCATTGTGATTACCCTCGAAAATTTTGTGAAGGTTTGGAGACCACCTCAAGGTCTACCACTAGTGGTTGAGAATCTCCTTCATGGTGATATCTCAAAGGGAGAATAGGGTGAGCCTTCGTGACGTTGATGTGTCTTCGTGGTAACATCCGCCCCTCCAAAGGTGGCTAGTTTCCTTCCAAGAAAGTGAACATCGGGATACATCCTTGTCTTTGGAGTTTGGGTTATCCCCTAACTCTCTACTTGTGGTTACTTGTCTCTATTTCATATCATACTGTGCTTGCATGCAGTGCTACTAGTTGTTGTTTAATATATTTGAAAGTGCGTTATATCGACTAGGGGGGGGGGGTGAATAGGCGATTTTTATGAAAGTCTTCAAAACGTGGAAGTTTCGAAGACAAACGATAGAAATAAACCTATTACCATGCAGCGGAAGGTAGACTACACTAGGCAAACCATAGTCAAGTATTCAACGAAGTGAGAGCACAATGACTAATAGCAGCAATGTAGTGCGGATCAGGTAGGAAGATATTATGAAGCCAAACAGAACACGCAGTCACTCAGTGAAGACAAAAGATAGTGCAATCATACAATGACTTCACAAGGACCAACAGTAAGTAAAGGGAAGGGAAGGATGAAACCAGTGACTCGTTGAAGACAATGATTTGTTGGACCAGTTCCAGTTGCTGTGACAACTGTACGTATGGTTAGGGCGGCTAGGTATTTTAACCTGAGGACACACAGTCCCGGACACCCAGTCCTGAACACGCAGCTCAGGACACACAGTCCTCACCGTATTCCCCTTGAGCTAAGGTCACACAGACCTCGTCCAATCACTCTGGTAAGTCTTCAAGGTAGACTCCCAAACCTTCACAGACTTCGTTCACCGGCAATCCACAATGTCTCTTGGATGCTCAGAACGCGACGCCTAACCGGCTGGAGGATTCACAGTCCTCAAGTGTAATAAGTCTTCAGATCACAAGACAAGAAGACTTAAGTGATGCCTTAACACTTCTTTGGCTCTGGGTGGTTAGGGCTTTATCCTCGCAAGGAATTCTCTCTCAAAAGCTTCGAGGTGGGTTGCTCTCAAACGACAAAAGCCGTATACTAACTCTGAGCAGCCAACCGTTTATGGTTGTAGGGGGTGGGCTATTTATAGCCACTAGGCAACCCGACCTGATTTGTCCGAAATGACCCTGGGTCACTAAGGAACTGACACGTGTTCCAACGGTCAGATTTCAAGCACACACGGCAACTTTACTTGGGCTACAAGCAAAGCTGACTTATCCGACTCTGGACAAGATTCGCTCTCATAGTCTTCACTCGAAGACATAGGTTTTTGTTAAGCATCACTTCAGTCATTCTGACTGGTTCTCTTGGACCCCACTTAACAGTACGGTGGTTCCTATGACTCAACAAAGAAGAAACAGAACTACGAAAGGTCTAAGTCTTCGAGCTCCATAGGCTTCATGCGATGTCTTCTCTTGTCATAGTCTTCAATGATAATATCTTCATAAACCACCTTTGACATCAATGTCTTCATATATTTTTAGGGGTCATCTCTGGTAGGAAAACCGGATCAATGAGGGACTTCTACCTGTGTTATCCTGCAATTCTCACAAACACATTAGTCCCTCAACTAGGTTTTTCGTCAATACTCCAAAACCAACTAGGGGTGGCACTAGATGCACTTACAATCTCCCCCTTTTTGGTGATTGATGACAAACTAGTTGAAGTTTTCAACGGGGAATATAATATGTGAAATTGTAAGAGGATAGGGAATTGTCTTCATAAGCTGTGAGGGCTCCCCCTGAAGATGTGCATATAAGTAATTTGCTTTTGGAATGCAAATGCACATGGAAGGTTGTGCTTGTGGAGATCCTCTTCAACTTATGATGACAATCCACTATGCATGTGAAGGTATGTGAAGATAATGACATGCATAATGGAAAATGGACGTCTGCAAAATGATCTAAGTGCGGAATTTATCGTCGCACATGCGGAATTTATCATCGCATCACAAAGTGGCAAATAAGTAGCAGACGACCATCGAGTTTAATTGTTACAACTCAAAGAACCAAATGTATCAAAACAAGAGTTGTAAACACGAAGCAAAATATAAAGCAACCGCCCATATGGACCCGCTTGAAGACTATCAAACTCTTATGCTTCTCCCCCTTTTGTCAGTAAGGACCAAAAAGGTTTGAAGACATAGAGCATCTACTCGTTCCCATGAAGAGTAGGTGAAGCAGCAGGGTCGTCGGTGGTGTTCGGCGGTGCAGAAGAACTTGGAGCAGTGTCGAAGCGTGCTGAAGGAGGTGGCGGTGAAGTAGCATCGTCTTCATCCTCGATCACTCTGGCATTCACAGTTGCAGCAGAGGAAGAGAACTCAGAGTCTTCAAGAGATGGAGTTCGTCGCAGCACTGCCCTTCGAGGAGGTGTGGAGTCAAACTTGAAGCGTTCAGAGAAGCCGTCCTCTTGAAGATCATCTTCAGAGCACATCAGCGTCAGCCCTTTCCATGTGCGTCGAGAGGTTTCATGGGCAACAAAGGCATTCTTGTTGGCAAGATTGCGAATGCGGTTGACATCCACCAAGAGGCTTTGCATTTGGCGCTTCAGACAGTCATGATGCCTACCCTGTTTCTGATGAAGAGCCACCAGAAGCTCTCGGTCATTGAGAACACAAGTGCGCTTCTTGGGTCGTTGGGCAATTGTGCTATCGGCGGCTTCAGTAAGGGCAGGATGTGGTGCACGTGTAGTTCCAGCCAAAGGATACACACGAGTGACTGCTTCAACTCCTTCAATGTTCTGAGAAAAACTTTGATGCTCCACATTCTGAAGACTTAGAGGTTCCTTGGCAGGCTCAGGATAAATGGCTTCAACAGACATATCCACATCAGGCAAAAAGATCCGATGATTGCGAGAAGATGGCTGATATGAGATAGCGGAGTGGAGTTTAATCAGTCGCATTATCCATGGAGCATAGAACTTCAAGCCAAAAAGATCAGAGCCTGATGCAGCAAGTTGGCGGATGAAGAAGTCCTGTGCATTGAAGCATTTGCCATGAAGAATGTAGAAGACCAAAGTCTTCATTGCACCTTCTAGCTTGGCATGTGGAGAATGTCCTTTGATGGGCCAGAGAGTTCGCCTTATGATGTGATAAATAGTCCTTGGCAGATACTCAAGGTCTTCAACAAGGAACTCCTTGGGATATGCAACATCGTGTGGCAATGGCTTCATCATACTGAGCATCTGACTCATGTTTGGTTCAGACTTCTGAAAGATGCTCTCCATAGCTTCACTGTGAAGCTGACAGCCAGGTTCGTAGAGATCGCCAGGAGTGGGCAGACCAGTGAGCTCAATGATATCAAAGGCTTTGGCTTCGTGATGAACATTTCCTGTCATCCACTCCAGGACCCAAGTCTTCGGATCTCTATTGTACCCACGGATGTGAAGTGTGGCATAGAATTGGAGCAGCAACTCTTCATTCCAGTGCTCTTGGTCGGTGACAAACGACAGCAATCCAATCTCTTTGAAGCAATCTAGAGCTTCTTCCAGACAGGGCAGACCAGCTATTGCTTCAGTGTCAAGACGCTTATGTGGGAAGATGCGACCTTGATTGTATAGAATGCAGGAGTAATAGCTTCGCTGCGGATAGCTCCAGAACCGATCAGAAGATATTCTTTCCCTTGAGTAGGGGTTCCTGGAGCTATTGAAGAAGGTGTTGTCTGCTTTGAAGCCATTGACATTGAAGGATCCAAGTGCTGATGCAGGACCTGGAAACCTGGGCAATCTTGGGATTGGCTTCTGTACCTGAGGCCTGTGCTCAACATGATAGTCAAACTGAGGACCAGCAGCAGGCGCAGGAACAGAAGCAGTAGCATCAGTGGCTTCGCTGACTTCTGGTGCTTGGGTTGGTGAAGGCTCCACATTGGCTTCAGCCATGACAGCGTCAGTGGCATCGGTGGCAGCCTCAAGATTCTCAACCTCCACTTGACGAGCTGGAGGGTCGGTCACAGTCACGTTCTCCTCGAGAACAGCTTCTTGGTGGGACGAGGGAGAAGCAGCCTTTGGGGTTTCTTCTTCATCGGCTGATGCAGTCGGAATGTCTTCAGCAGTATTAGCTTCAGACGCAGAGACTAGAGGCATTGGTCCGTTGCGAAGCCTGCGTAATGTTGGCGACGCCTGTGGAGTTGGCTGGGCCTCAAAGTCATCTTCCTCCTGTGCTTGTGGGCGATCAGCCCATGATGCATCCTGAGCAATTAGCGTCAGAGGACGACCAATGCTGATGAGCTCGCTGTGCGTTAGCACAGGCGATGATACCTGTTGGTGCTCGAGCTGAGGAAGAACTGCATCATCTTCAACATGGTCATGGTGACCAATGTCTTCAGCAGCGGTGGGATCAGCTGCTGGAAAGTCTTCAGCCTCATGAGCCTCTGTGAAAGCAGGCTCATGGACAGTCAGTTGACGCTCTTGATGTTCAGTGTCAGGGCGAACCATGGAGATGGGTTCAACAATTAAGGGCTATGTGGGAGCATCCCGTTCCTTCTTGGTCTTCCGCTTCTTCTTGGAGGGAGCAGTAGCAGAGGCTTCAGGATGTTTCCTTTTTCTGGCTTCAGCCTCAGCAGTCCTTGTCTTCTTTAGTTCTGAAGCAGTTGACCTGACCTTTGGCTTCGAGCCAGTCATGCTAGTTGGGAAGACAATGGGATCTTCTTCCTGCCTTGGTGCGTCGGGTTCGGCCATAGCGGGCTTCTTCTTCTTCTTTGCAGCCATCCTGGGGTCGATGCCAGGACGCCAAGGGCCTTGCACTTCTCAGCCTCATTGTAGGCTTGCACACACTTGTCAGCCAGGGTCTTCATGCGCTCATGAGAACCTTGAGCTTCTTCACGCTTCTTGAGAAAGGCTTCTTTAAGCTCATGTAGCATGAGCTTGAAGTTCTTGACCTCTTACACGCTGAGCTTGGCCATATGCTTCTTGAACTGAGCTTTCTCAAAGTCAATCTTCTGCTTCAGTTCGACGATGCGCTGAGCTAGAGCTAGCTCTGAAGCAATGGTGCCATGGAAGGCGACACTAAGACCAATGGGAAGTTGCAGGTCTTCAAAGCTGAGGTTGGGCGTTTCAAACCACTCATCAATGAAGTCGTGGATGATTGCCACGTCAAAGAGAGGCAAATTATTGAAGATTTCTGCTTCTTCTTTGTTCTTGATCAGTTGCTCAAGAGCGTCATCTGCAAGATCTTCATCACTGGACAGATCAATGGCATCGTTGCGCAGAATAGCAGCAGCTGTCAGTTCTTGGCCGGTGTGTGGCAGAGGCATCTCGACCTTCTGGGGCTTGGAGACGCGTGATAAGTCTTCAGACTGCACACTATCTTCAGGAGGTGCGGTGGCCAGTGGCTTCGTCCGTGAGATTTTTGGTGCAGAGGCAGGCTTTGAAGCTTTTGGCTGTTTCAGTTTCTTTGGCTTTGGCGCTGCAGGCGCTTCATCTGATTCAACATCATCTGCAGGCTCATTCACGGCTGTCCCTTGAACCACGATATGAGTGATGAGACCTTCCAAGTTGTAGAAGGGCCCAAGAAGATTGGGTTCAGCTTCGCGAGTTCCATCAGCACGGGGAGCAGAGGGACCAGGGTTGAAGTCTAATCCCAAAGACTTCTTGTTCTGCTTCGCTGAGTTCTTGGCAAACTGGAAGTTGCGCTTGAACAGATTGTCGTCACGGCACCATAGTAGTGACGATGGGTGTGCATCTGCAGGCTGTGGCCCACGGACCATGCAGGGATAGAAGCATTGTTCAATGGCTTCTTCTCTGGACCTGGGTTGAAGATTCTTGTATAGGATGTCTCCCCACGGTCGCTTGATGGCATTTTTCTCAGCATATTCTTGGGTCGCAAACCGGTATTTGAACCATTGTTCTGCCCAATATCTTCGAATCCATTGGATTCGGGTCTTGCGCTGATTGTAATCCTCTTCAGGATCTGTCTTGTAAAGCTCTGAGAGGTCATCAGGCAAATCTCTTGATGTTCCCCCACGACGCTGTCTGCCTCCCTTCCTTGCAGATTTCTCTGTAGCCATGAACTTTAACCTAAATGGCTTCAACACGTTCAAAGGCTTTAGAGGCTTTCGCTTGCTGGACAAACAGGAACTGGCTTCGGGAGAATTTATATGATGCTGTAAGAATTCTGAAAATGAATGCAGACTATGAGAACCAAGGGATTCTCCCACGGACATGTACCTGTGACAGCATTAAGGTGCGAGGGAAGGGGAAGAGGTCATATGCATTCTCAGAAGATTTTGAAGATAACTCAGTTTAGAAGACATTGACCTCATCGTGCGAAGACATTCACTCATAGATAAGGAGTTGGTTCCAGATTTTTACGAATCCATGGACCGGTACAAGTGAGGAATCTAACTACTTTGTGAAGCATAAGTGAATATACTAGGCATATTATGAGATGCAGTATGAAAGAGATCCAACTTGTGTGAATAGAAACTGCTTGTGGTAGAGAATGACGAAGCTATAGGATCAAAGGGGCCGTAAAAAGGAAGTTTTATTTACCACACTAGGAACTGCTAGACGGAGTGGAAGAGGAGGCCGAGCAATTCGATCGTCCGTGCCCTAACTTGGCGACGGAGGACACCTACGGCGACGACGGAGAAGACGATGTCCGCGGTCGGCGTGAAGACGGCGTCGGAGAGGTTGCGGCAGTGAAGCGCTTCGTCGCCGGCGTCATCGAGGGCTAGCGGTGGCGCTAGGGTTCGTGCGAGAGTGGAAGAAGAGATAATGACTGCGGTGAGGCGTGTATTTATAGGTACAGGGGCGGCTCAGTGTTATTACACAGGTGCCCCTGGCGATTCACATCTGAGGAACACGTGGCCATCATGCATCATGTCGGAGGTTGTTCCACGTCCCACGCACGCCTGGATTGTCGGGTGGTCGTTCCCACTTCTCCGGGTTTCAGGTGAAGGAATGAGCATTGAAAACGGACTTAATGTTTGTCTCTGTATCTTCTGCTGACAAGGACGCAGACAAGACATTCGACAGTTTCAATAGAATGCATATGATTTGGAGAGATAGAGTTTGATATAGAAAGCATAGAGAGGTTAGGGTCCGATCACAGTCACTTAGTTCAAAAGATTCAACAAGAAGACATAGCTATAAGTGAATGCTATAGAGGACAGAACACTAGTATATATATATAATCAACATAGTGAAGATAATCATGAAGACATGTTGAGATTGAAGCCAAACCAAATGTGAAGACATAGCAAATGTAACGCCATGAGTGAAACACTTCAAACAGAACCTTTGGTGGTGGCGTTACCCACCGTATAGGAAGTATTAGACTCAGACATGGCGAACAATTATCTTGGCGCTCCGAAGTCAAATTCCACATTAATGTATTCACACTTAGAATGTATGTCTTCATTGATTGAAGATATACTTTACTTCGTGTGTTGCACATCTAAGTCATCAATATGCATAAGTGTTAGGATGTGTGCCTGATCACAGGACATTTGAGGATTCCAAGATATTTAGCTCACACCGTAACTTGCAAAATCTCTTCTCATCCAAGGGCTTGTGTGAAGATATCTGCCAATTGCTCTTCAGTGTTGACGTGTATGATATCAATGTCTTCCTCCACAACATGATCTCTGAGAAAGTGATGACGAATTTTAATGTGCTTTGTCTTCGAGTGCTGAACTGGGTTGTTGGCAATCTTGATGACGCTTTCGTTGTCGCAGTAGAGTGGCATTTGCTTCAGATGAATGCCATAGTCCTTGAGTGTTTGCTTCATCCACAGAAGCTGAGCGCAGCAAGATCCAGCAGCAATGTATTCGGATTCAGCAGTGGAGAGAGATACACAGTTTTGCTTCTTTGAAGACCAACATACAAGTGATCGTCCCAGAAAATGACATGTGCCTGATGTAGACTTGCGATCCACCTTGTCACCAGCATAATCAGCATCCGAGAATCCAACCAGATCAAACTCTGAGCCCTTTGGATACCACAATCTTAGAGTTGGGGTGTGAGCCAAATATCGAAGAATTCACTTCACAGCTAAGTGATGCGATTCCTTTGGTGCCGCTTGGAATCGAGCACACATGCAAACACTAAGCATAATATCTGGCCTAGATGCACATAGATAAAGTAAAGAACCAATCATGGAGCGGTATACCTTTTGATCGAACTCTTTACCATTGTCGTTGGGACCCAGATGATGTTTGGCTGGCATTGGCGTCGTGAAGCCTTTGCAGTCTTGCATACCGAACTTCTTCAGGCAATCTTTGAGATACTTCTCTTGAGATATGAAGATGCCGTTGCGTTGCTATCGTATTTGAAGACTGAGGAAGAACTTCAGCTCTCCCATCATGGACATCTGATATTGCTCTTGCATCATATATCCAAACTCTTCACTGTACTTCTGATTGGTGCAGCCGAAGATAATGTCATCCACATATATTTGGCATACAAACAGTTCACCATCATATGTCTTCGTGAAGAGAGTGGGGTCGAGGGAACCAGGTATGAAGCCTTTGCCCTTCAGGAAGTATTTGAGTGTGTCATACCAAGCCCGAGGGGCTTGTTTGAGGCCATACAGTGCCTTGTTGAGCTTGTATACCATGTCAGGATGTTTTGGATCTTCAAAGTCAGGCGGTTGTGCAACATACACTTCTTCTTCAATCTTGCCATGGAGAAAAGCGCTCTTCACATCCATTTGATATAGAAGTATGTTATGATGATTTGCATAGGCCAGGAGTATGCGTATGGCTTCAAGTCGAGCCACAAGAGCAAATGTTTCATCAAAGTCAATTCCTTCCACTTGAGCAACGAGACGAGCTTTGTTTCTGACAACTTGACCATGCTCATCTTGCTTGTTGCGGTATATCCATTTGGTGCCTATTATATTGTGCTTCCAAGGATCAGGACGCTTAACCAGTTCCCATACATTATTCAGCTCAAACTGTTGAAGCTCTTCTTGCATGGCTTGAATCCATTCAGGTTCCATGAAGGCTTCTTCAACTTTCTTGGGTTCTGTTATTAAGATGAATGCGAAGTGCCCACAGAAATTTGCTAGCTGTGTTGCCCTTGAACGAGTGAGCGGACTGGGTGCATTGATGCTATCAATTATTCTCTCAATCTGCACTTCATTGGCAACACGAGGATGTACAGGGCGAAGATTTTGCTCTTGTCGATCATTGTCATTGTTAGTGGGATTGTCTTCAGGCTGAGCATTGTCTTCAGGTTGATCAGGTGCGGAGATGATAAGTTCCTCTTCAGGTTGAGCTTCAGAGGGTATGATTTCTCCAGTTCCCATTAGTTTGATTGATTCGCTGGATGGAACTTCATCTAGCACATTTGGCAGGTGCTCTCTTTGTGAACTGTTAGTCTCATCGAACCGCACATCCATTGTTTCAACCACTTTATAATGAAAGAGATTGAAGACTCTGTAGGAGTGCGAATCCTTTCCATATCCAAGCATAAAACCCTCATGTACTTTTGGTGCAAATTTTGAAGTGTGATGTGGATCCTTGATCCAGCACCTGGCTCCAAATACTCTGAAGTAACTGACATTTGGCTTCTTGCCAGTAAGGAGCTCATAAGATGTCTTGTTCAGAAGCTTGTGAAGATAGACACGATTGATTGTATGACATGCAGTATCAATAGCTTCAAGCCAGAATTTTCTTGGAGTCTTGTATTCATCTAGCATCGTTCGGGCCATCTCAATGAGTGTTCTGTTCTTGCGTTCGACGACGCCATTCTGCTGTGGCGTGTATGGAGCTGAGAATTCATGTGTGATGCCCAAAGTATCAAGATATGTATCAAGGCCAGTGTTCTTGAATTCAGTGCCATTGTCACTTCTGATGTGCTTTATCTTGGCGCCATAGTTGTTCATTGCTCGATTGGCGAAGCGTCTGAAGACATCCTGCACTTCAGTCTTATAGAGGATTATGTGCACCCAAGTATATCTAGAATAATCATCAACAATGACAAAGCCATAGAGACAAGCAGTAGTAGTAAGAGTTGAGTAATGAGTGGGACCGAAAAGATCCATGTGGAGCAGTTCGAAGGGTCGAGTTGTTGTCATGATTGTCTTCGAGGGATGTTTGGTCCTCGTCATCTTTCCTGCTTCACAGGCACCGCATAAGTGATCTTTCTTGAACTTGACGCCCTCAATGCCTATGACATGCTTCTTCTTTGCAAGGGTGTGGAGGTTCCTCATGCCAGCATGCCCTAGCCTCCGATGCCAGAGCCAGCATTCTGAAGCTTTTGCTAGAAGACATACGGCAAGCTGTGGTCCTGCTGAGAAATCTACCATGTACAAATCATCTTTCCGATACCCTTCAAACACTAGAGACTTGTCAGATTCCATTAGAACAAGGCAGCGATATTTTCCAAACATTACGATCATGTTCAAATCGCAAAGCATTGAGACAGACATTGAGTTGAAGCCAAGGGATTCAACAAGCATGACTTTATCCATGTGTTGATCCTTTGAGATTGCAACTCTACCTAGACCCAATACCTTACTTTTACCAGTGTCAGCAAATGTGATGTGACTTGTCGGATGGACGTAAGGTTGAGTCCATTAGAAGGCTTCTTTTGCCAGTCATGTGATTGGTACACCCACTATCAATAATCCATTCTGAAGACACTGGTGTCGTACCCTACAGTGCAGCAAAAACATTTGACGAACCAGTGGGTTATGAAAGCTTAGATCCAGATTAGGACTGATAGGGAGAGTAGCAAGCGATTCAGGAATGAAGTACATAATAAGACCATTCGGGCATTTGATCTTGCGCCCTACAAGATGTTTAAGGTCCCCAGCAATAGCGTCAGACGATTTTGGTTTTCTGCTGGAGACCCTTCCCTGCAAAAGAGAGTTAAGCTTTCTTAGCCACCCACATCTTCAAGGGTGGCTTAGAAGCAATAAGTCTAAGTGCAGCATCTGAGAACTTTGGCTTTGGAGCCCTAGCAAATAGTCTTGCAGGTGGACAATAGTACTCATAAGAATAAGCAGAATAGTTCTTGGTCTTATGAACATGGCGGTTTGATGAACCGCGCTCATATTCATAGGCCTGAGTATGGTTTCCCTGCAAAACATTTGCGTTAGTGCGACTCAGGTGAGTCCTCTATCTGTATGAAGCCTTTGGATCGTATGAAGCCTGCGGTCTGGGGTTTGTCTTCTTCACCTGTGGTGTCATGATGACATTCACAGGAAGATTCTCCAAACACTTTTTCGGTACCCAGATCTTCTTCATAGGTGGTCCATTCCTGCAGTTAGTACCAATGTACCTGGCAAACACTTCACCATTCTGATTCTTAAATAGTTTATAGTTTGCATCAAAGGATTCATCATTGACAATGGGGTTAGCACAAGTGAAGCCAGATAGAGTGGATGGATCTGCTGAAGATTCCTTTGCAGCAACCCATGTGGTTTTGGGGTACTGCTCAGGTTTCCAGTAAGAGCCATCAGCATTCATTTTCCTTACGAACCCAACACCCTCTTTCCTCGGGTTTCGGTTCAGGATCTGCCTTTTGAGGACATCACATAGTGTCTGATGCCCTTTAAGACTTTTGTACATCCCTGTTTCAAGCAACATATTCAACCTAGCATTCTCATCAGCAATAGCAGTGGTATCCTCAGCAGAGGGGTTAGTTCCCACATCAACAGTTGAAGATATTGCAACAGTAGCAACAGTAGAACATTCAGCAACATAAGTAGCATTATCACGCTCAATGCATTTAAGACATGGTGGTTCAAATCCTTCCTGAGCGGAACTGATCTGTTCGGCACGAAGTGACTTGTTTTCCTTTTGAAGATCTTCATGAGCCGCTCTCAATTTCTCAAGATCTTGCTTCCTTTGAAGATAATCATAGGAAAGCTTTTCATGAGTTGTTGAGAGCGTTTCATGACGACTTTCAAGTTCCTCATACTTAACATGAAGATTTTTTATGTCTTCAATTAAGGACTCAGATCGAGTCATTTCAGCGCCTAACAGATCATCGCTTTTGTCTAACAGTTTTTGAATATGTTCCATAGCTTTCTATTGTTCAGTTGCAATTTTAGCAAGTGTTTTGTAGCTGGGTCTTGAACCACAATCAAAGTCATCTTCACTAGATGTTTGATAGTGAGTAGTGCGTGTGTTTACCTTGGCACCGCGTGCCATGAAACAGTAGGTAGGAGCGGAGTAGTCCTTGTCATTTGCATCGGTGTCGGTGATGAAGTCATTGTCTTCAGTGTTGAAGATGGACTTGGCAACGTATGCTGTAGCCAGACTTGCAACGCCAGAATGGGACTCCTCCTCAGACTCCTCCTCCGCCTCCTCAGAAGCGGACTCCTCCTCTGAATCCATTTCCTTGCCAACAAACGCACGTGCCTTGCCAGATGAGCTCTTCTTGTGTGATGAAGACTTTGAGGAAGACTTGGAAGAAGACTTTGAGTATTTCTTCTTCTTCTTGTCATCAGAGTCATATTCCTTGCTCTTCTTCTTCTTTTTGTTCTCATTGTCCCACTGCGGACACTCAGATATGAAGTGCCTAGGTTTCTTGCACTTGTGACATGTTTTCTTCTTGTAGTCATGAGCAGAAGCTTCATCATTCCTTCAGCTTGATCGTGAAGACTTTCTAAAACCTTTCTTCTTGGTGAATTTTTGGAACTTCTTCACAAGCATAGCAAGTTCCTTTCCAATATCTTCAGGATCATCAAAACTGCTGTCAGATTCTTCTTCAGATGAGGAGACAGCTTTTGCCTTCAAGGCATGAGTTCGCCCATAGTTTGGACCATAGATATCTCTTTTCTCAGAAAGCTGAAACTCATGTGTGTTGAGCCTCTCAAGTATGTCAGACGGATCGAGTGTCTTGAAATCAGGACGTTCTTGAATCATCAGGGCTAGGGTGTCAAACGAACTATCAAGTGATCTCAGTAGTGTCTTGACGACTTCATGCTTGGTGATCTCAATAGCGCCGAGGGCTTGAAGCTCATTTGTGATGTCAGTGAGTCGATCAAACGTGAGCTGGACATTCTCATTGTCATTTCGCTTGAAGCGGTTGAAGAGGTTGCGAAGGACACTGATTCTCTGATCTCTCTGAGTTGAGACGCCTTCGTTAACCTTGGAGAGCCAGTCCCAGACTAGCTTAGATGTTTCCAAAGCACTCACGCGGCCATACTGTCCTTTGGTCAGATGACGACAGATGATATTCTTGGCAGTAGAGTCCAGTTGAACAAACTTCTTGATGTCAGCAGCAGTGACACCTTCTCCAGCCTTGGGAACGCCGTTCTTGACGACATACCATAGGTCGACGTCAATGGCTTCAAGATGCATGCGCATCTTATTCTTCCAGTAGGGATATTCAGTTCCATCGAAGACGGGGCACGCAGCGGAGACTTTGATTATCCCTGCAGTCGACATAGCTAAAACTCCAGGTGGTTAAACCGAATCACACAGAACAAAGGAGTACCTCCCTCTGATACCAATTGAAAGTGCGTTATATCGACTAGAGGGGGGTGAATAGGCGATTTTTATGGAAGTCTTCAAAACATGGAAGTTTCGAAGACAAATGATAGAAATAAACCTATTACCATGCAGCGGAAGGTAGACTACACTAGGCAAACCATAGTCAAGTATTCAACGAAGTGAGAGCACAATGACTAATAGCAGCAATGTAGTACGGATCAGGTAGGAAGATATTATGAAGCCAAACAGAACACGCAGTCACTCAGTGAAGACAAAAGATAGTGCAATCATACAATGACTTCACAAGGACCAACAGTAAGTAAAGGGAAGGGAAGGATGAAACCAGTGACTCGTTGAAGACAATGATTTGTTGGACCAGTTCCAGTTGCTGTGACAACTGTACGTATGGTTAGGGCGGCTAGGTATTTAAACCTGAGGACACACAGTCCCGGACACCCAGTCCTGAACACGCAGCTCAGGACACACAGTCCTCACCGTATTCCCCTTGAGCTAAGGTCACACAGACCTCGCCCAATCACTCTGGTAAGTCTTCAAGGTAGACTCCCAAACCTTCACAGACTTTGTTCACCGGCGATCCACAATGTCTCTTGGATGCTCAGAACGTGACGCCTAACCGGCTGGAGGATTCACAGTCCTCAAGTGTAATAAGTCTTCAGATCACACAGACAAGAAGACTTAAGTGATGCCTTAACACTCTTTGGCTCTGGGTGGTTAGGGCTTTATCCTCGCAAGGAATTCTCTCTCAAAGGCTTCGAGGTGGGTTGCTCTCAAACGACAAAAGCCGTACTCTAACTCAGAGCAGCCAACTGTTTATGGTTGTAGGGGGTGGGCTATTTATAGCCACTAGGCAACCCGACCTGATTTTTCCGAAATGACCCTGGGTCACTAAGGAACTGACACGTGTTCCAACGGTCAGATTTCAAGCACACACGACAACTTTACTTGGGCTACAAGCAAAGCTGACTTGTCCGACTCTGGACAAGATTCGCTCTCATAGTCTTCACTCGAAGACATAGGTTTTGGTTAAGCATCACTTCAGTCATTCTGACTAGTTCTCTTGGACCCCACTTAACAGTACGGTGGTTCCTATGACTCAACAAAGAAGAAACAGAACTACGAAAGGTCTAAGTCTTCGAGCTCCATAGGCTTCATGCGATGTCTTCTCTTGTCATAGTCTTCAATGAGAATATCTTCATAAACCACCTTTGACATCAATGTCTTCATACATTTTTAGGGGTCATCTCTGGTAGGAAAACCGAATCAATGAGGGACTTCTACCTGTGTTATCCTGCAATTCTCACAAACACATTAGTCCCTCAACTAGGTTTGTCGTCAATACTCCAAAACCAACTAGGAGTGGCACTAGATGCACTTACAATATTGTTAGCACTAGAATCATCTTTGCAATTGTTCGACACACTTTCATATCCCGCATAATTGCCTAAAATGGCTAAGTACCGATTAAAATTTGTATTTGTACCTATTACCCCCTTTATGTCCATATCGATCATTTAAATTGGTATTAGAGCCTCGTGCTCTATTCTTGTGACTTAACTGCCCTAGAGCGAGATGGCTCAAGAAGGGACCCTAGTACTTGTTGTGCTTGACGCTCCCTGTGAGCAAGTAGTCCAATCACTGGATGAGGATAAGATGCTCTCCTCTGATGACTTGGCTAGAGGACTTGAGAAACAAAACCTTAAGCATGGCACCCAAATTGATACTTTGGTACAAGCGAGTATAGTCGCATCTGTCCTGAGTGATATACCTATCCCTATCACAGGAAATGTGCCCTTAGTGGCAAATGCTTCCACTCCTCCTTATACCCAACAACCCACCTTGGGCACTCATGCACCCGATATTCCATGGCTTTACCCCAAAGCTAGAGTTGAGAAATATAAGTATAAGAGCATCTCCAGTCGTTGCCCCCCTAGGAGGCATAAAAATCGCCGCCTGGGGGCGAGCCGGTGGTATAATCGGCTCTGGGGGCGGTTGGGCACCTAGCCGTCGTCCCCAGGTCGCCCCCAGGCGCCATTGTCAGCCCAGTTTTCGGCCCACTTTCGGCGAGAAATGGCCCAATATCGGCGAGAATCGGCCCATATTCGGCGTGGTTCAGCGTGGTTCGACGTGAATTCTCAACATAAATATTTTTTATCACATAGTTCATCATAGAAAATCAATAGAAATCAAATAGTTTAACAAATAAAAAATAATATTTCATCACACGTCGAGCTAGGCGTCGCCCTTGATCCTCCATAGATGCTCCACCAGATCCTGCTGCAGTTGTTAATGCACATGTGGGTCTCGGATCTCCTAACGCATATTGAGGTAGGCAATCTAGGTTGCCGGTAGCTGGTGATTAACTTCAACAAGAGGACCCTACCTGTAGTATGGTTCAATGTCAAACACTGGCTCTTCCTACTCGCTCTCAATGATCATATTGTACAAGATGACACAGTAAGTCATGATCCCCCACATTCGATCTTTCGACCAGGTCTGAGCAGGGTACCAGACAGCATCAAATCGAGATTGGAGCACACTAAATGCCCGCTCGACATCCTTCCTGCAAGCCTCCTGAACCTTGGCAAAGTGGGACTTCTTGCCTCCTGGCACAACGTTTGAGATAGTATTCACAAATGTCAACCATCTCGGATAGATGCTATCAGCTAGGTAGTACCCCTTGTTGTAGTGCCGCCCATTGACCTCGAAGTTCACCGGAGGAGAATGACCTTCAACAAGCTTGGCAAAGACAGGGGAGCACTGCAGCACGTTGATGTCACTGTGAGTTCTTGGCATACCAAAGGAGTGTCAAATCCAGAGGTCCTGTGTGGCCACCGCCTCAAGTACCACACTGCAACCGCCTTTGGCGCCTTTGTACATCCCCTGCCAAGAAAATGGGCAGTTCTTCCATTTCCAATGCATACAATCGATGCTTCCAAGCATCCCAGGAAATCCTCCTGCTGCATTCTGTGCTAGGATCCGAGCAGTGTCTTCCGCATTGGGTGTTCGCAAGTATTGCAGTCCAAACACTGCCACCACTGCCCTGCAAAACTTGTAGGAACACTCAATGGTGGTGGACTCGGCCATGCCCATAGTCGTTGAGTGAATACCCGGGAGCTCTGTATGCAAGCATCCTCATCGCTGTCGTGCACTTCTGGATTGAGGTGAATCCAAGTTTATCGGTGCAATCCTTCTTGCACTTGAAGTAGCTGTCGAACTCCCGGATGGAATTCACAATCCTGAGGAAAAGCTTTCGACTCATTCGATAACGACGCCGAAATACTTTGTCGCCATGCAGTGGAGCGTCAGCGAAGTAGTCGGAGTAGAGCATGCAGTACCCTTCCAGATGATGCCGGTTCTTTGTTTTCATCCACCTAGGTGCCGACCCACCTTGTCGCGGATTTTCATTGCTCGCGAGTAGGACGGTGAGGGCGGCGAGGACCATGAGATGTTCTTCTTCTTGGATGTCGGCATCGGCTTCCTCCTCCAGCAGCTCGGCGAGCGCCTCCTCATCGTGTGAGTCCATTGCCGAGCAGGAAAATCGCCGAACACCTTGCGGGCGTGGTGGGTACACCCCGCCGGTACACTGCCCCTGCGCGGCCGGAACGCCAAAAAATCGCGCGGACGGTGGCGGAGAGGCTGCCACGGCGAAACCTCTTCGCTTTTCCGGCAAGGAATGACCTATCTAACGGTGGTGGGCGGTGGGCGGCGTCGACATCGGTAGGGTGGCGTCCGAGTGCGCGGGGGGAGGCGAATCTGGACGCTTGGGTTGAATTTTCGCCTAATAGTGTGGGCCAGGCGTGTTTTCCCTTGCGCCGGAGCCCCCGAGCGCCCCAGTGTGCCGGGTTCCGCCTGCGATCGCCGGGCCCAAAAATGGGCCGAGCCAGTGGATTTCGGCATCTTGGGGGCGCGACTGGGGTGTTTTTTCGGTCCTGGCGCACAAAAAGTTGCCTGGGATCCGGAGTGTCCTAGGAGTTTTCAACGAGAGTGGTGATGTTGTCACGTACTGATATGTCTCAAACATATCTATAATTTTTCATTCTTTCATGCTATTATATTATCATTTTTAAATAATTTGTATAGCAATTTATATTATTTTTATGGACTAACCTATTAATTTAGTGCCGAGTGCTTCCTGTTTTCTGCTTGTTTTGGTTTCATAGAAAATTGATATCTACGACGGTAAAAATAAGTTGCCGATTTAACACGGATTTTTAGGCCACAAGAAACACGCGGAGCTTCGGGAGACCGTGAGAGAAGTTGCCACGGGCCCACATGCGGATCAAATCAACAAGCATCCAAACCTCCTAAAGGCTTTATTTGACACAAAAATCCAAAGAAAAATATACAAAACAATTACTACAGTAGCAATAATCATGTCGACACACCAAAAAGAAAATAAAAATAAAAAGGATAACTATTGGGTTGTCTTCCAACAAGCTCTTTCTTTATAGCCATTAAGATAGGCTTGATATTTAGCGATGCTCGCATGAAAGATAAGAATTGAAGCACAAAGAGAGCATCATAAAACATGTAACAAACATATTCAAGTCTAACCCACTTCTACCCACTTCCTATGCATATGCACTTTATAAGGAAAGAAATTATCAAGGCAAGCAAGACCTAGCATATGCAAGGAAGAAGAAAGAAACATTGACAATCTTAATATAAAGAGAGGTCATTTAGTAACATGGAAATTTTGATGACCATATTTGCCTCTCTCAAAATAATTACATGTAGGGTCACAGTCAAATTCAACAATACAACTATCATGTAAAACATTCTCTTTATGATCCATGTGCATGCAAATTTTATAATCTTCAAAGATAGTGGGATTAACATCAACTAAAGTCATGACCTCTCAAAATCCACTTTTATAAAAAAAATCATAAGATTTATTATTCTCTAAAGTAGTGGGATTACTATTACCTAAAGTTTACGCTCTTCCAAACCCACTTTTAATATTAATAGGGGGCTAAAAGTATCATGCTCATCAAACTCATCATCCCCAAGCTTATAGCTTTGCATATCATTAGCACAATTGACATTCATAGAATTCATACTAACATCATTGCAATCATGCTTTTCATTCTAGAAACTATCATGAATCACTTTATAAAGATAATGATGTACACTCAGGTCCATCTTTTCTTTCAAGGGCTTATAGGAATAGTATTTTAATCACTAGCAATTGGTTTATCATAATTAGAGTTTTTGAAAAGTCCGGCTAGTGGAGAAGGATCCATATCAATATATTTTTTAGCAAGCGAACATGCAAGGAAATAGAAGGCACATGCATGGCAACACAAGCAAGCATAGTAACACAATGTTTTGGTATTTTTAATTTTTAGAGAAGGATGAGGAGATGAATAAGAGAAGGCAAATGACAAAGAAAGTAAAAAAATGATAAATGTGAGCGAAGGAACCTCGACTTGTTTGGTGAAGCCTCCCTGGCAATGGCGCCAGAAATTCTTCTGCTACTTGTGATAGGCGTTGGGATTCCCCAAAGAGGAAGGGTGATTGTGTATAGTAATGGGTAGTATTTCTTTCACTTAAGAACCAAGGTTTATCGAACCAATAGGAGATGCCACACAAACAAGATAAGCGGTACCTGCACATACACACACAAAGTAATGCTTGCACCCCACAAAGGCAAGAGGGTTGTCAATCCCCTTGTTCTCGCCAATTGCAGGGATTAAATCTGATAGTGGTAGATACATCAAATAAAACTGAAACAAAATAAATACAACGAGCAAATTTATGGGTTTTGTAAATTTCGAAAATGGACCCGGGTGCATAGATTCACTAGAGGCATCTCTCTCATAAGCATACCAACAGTGGGTAAACAAATTACTGTTGGACAATTGACAGAATAGCGCATGTTTATGATTATGATTCTTCATGGCATCATCAAAATGTAGGCATTACATCCATGAAAAGTAGACCGAAATCCATATGCATCCATTACTATTGCTCCATCCCAAGACCTATATCTAGCATGCATCTCAAATTATTATATTTATGACAAACAGAGTAATGCTTGAAGCATAATGACTACTGAGCACCTATCCCGCTGAAGATAAATCAATCTAATGGCCAAAGAAGATGGATAGATCAAAGAGAAGTACAAGGCTATAATATCGCACATATATAAATCACAAAATAGACTTAGATAGTTCAATGAATAATCTGATCATAAACCCACAATTCATCGAATCCGAACAAACACACCGCGAAAAGTTTACATCAAATAGATTTCTGAAGAGAATAGTGCACTGAAGTTCAGAGAGAGAGAGAGAGACATAGAGAGAGAGAGATCTAGCTACTGCTATGGACCCATAGGTCCTATGGGAAATACTCACACATCATCATGGAGGCAACAAGGTCGATCAAGATTGGCTCCGCAATGGTTTCCCCCTCTGGCAGAGTACCCACGAAGGCCTCCATACGGAATCACGGAAGAACAGAGGGTCGCAACGGTGGAATAATTGTTTCGGGTCTCTGAGGGAGTCCTGGATTAAGGGGTCCCCGAATGGTCGGGCTATGTGACATGGGCCGGACTGATGGACCGTGAAGATACAAGATAGAAGGCCTTCCCCCGTGTCCGGATGGGACTCTCCTCTGCGTAGGTGGCAAGTTTGGCGATCGGATGTGTAGTTTCCTGTCTCTGTAAACCGACTCTGTACAACCATAGCCCCCTCCGGTGTCTATATAAACCAGAGGGTTTAGTCCGTAGAGGCAAGGACAAATCATACAGGCTAGACATCTAGGGTTTATCCATTACGATCTCGAGGTAGATCAACTCTTGTAACCCACATACTCATCAAAGTCAATCAAGCAGGAAGTGGGGTATTACCTCCATTGAGAGGGCCCGAACCTGGGTAAACATCGTGTCCCCTGCCTCCTATTACCTTCCATTCTCAGAAGCACAGTTTGGGACCCCCTACCCGAGATCTGCCGGTTTTGACACCGACATTGGTGCTTTCATTGAGAATTCCTCTATGTCGACAGCAGGCTCACCTTGTCATCAATGACAAAATCACGTCTGGAAGGGCCCTAGTTCCTAGGCAGATCCTCCAACTCGGCAGTTTTATCATGGGTGCCCGCTCGGCTGTTAAGCCAAAGGCGGTCCCCCAAATTGCCAAAAATCATCTTCGTATCGGCCTCGAACACTCTGGCAAGATGGATCCGGTAGATATTTCGTCTTTGAACGAATTGCTAGATCGCATCACTGCCCTGGGGGTCGCAGGAGACTATGATCGGATTGGGCTTAAACCCAATCAGAGGGAAATCAGGTCCCCACCGATCACCCATCTGATGGTGGTTGTGGAGGAACAAGCCGAGGATACCTCTCCCCCTATGCTAAGTACAAGCTATGTCCGGATTTCCGAGCCTTGCGAGCCGGATACCCATCTTCGGGAAGACACCTCCTGTCCTCCGAACATCGAACCAGGCGTTGAGCCTGAAAACTCCCAGGACACTCCGGATCCCGGGCTAGTAACCTCAGAAATTCTTTAATCTACGTATTCCACAGTGGGTCAGGGTTCGGATTTAAGCCCGCCCACCCACCACAAGCAATACTCCCCAAGAAATTCCGGTCCTCCGGACATATGTGACCTAATGTACGTACGACAACAACCTCAAGAAAACAGTTCATCACTTTTGGGCCAGATTCCTCCTTGTTAAAAACAAGATCAAAGATTGTTGCAACGAGGATGCGGTTTCAGTATTCTGCTGCAACTGTACGGACGAGGGGATCCTCAATGCCCTCAACCGACGCCGCATACTGCACTATGCAGAATTGGCGCATATAGTACAGAAATATTGCGCAATGGAAAGCGCCTGGAAAGCCCAGACAGCCCGGTGGGAACCACCCGCCTTTAAGCGACCCACCGGACGGGCAAAAAGGATGCACCCTCGCGGGGCACCTGATTATCATCCCGTGGACAAGAAAATTAAGCCCTTAACGGGACACAGAACTGTCCTTGATGAATGGCTCGACAAGCCCTGTCAGATACACACGATGCCGAATTCTGAACCAACACACAGCCTTCAGGCATGTTGGGTACTCCGGCAGGTGGCTAAGAGCGGTGAGGCTATCCTCACCAGTACAACCTCCGAGAAATACTCTCCGGAGGACGACGATCTCAACGTCTTTACGGTCTTTGAGACCTTTTCTTCAAATAATCGGCATAAAAGGGCACTCTGCGACCTCGCCGAAATCAACCAAATAGCCGCAGTAAATCCTTGGACCGATACGGCAATAACTTTCGCCACCAACAACGAACCAAGGGCTTGATCAGTCCACACACCAGCCGCTTTGGTCTTAAACCCAATCGTCGACGGCTTTCGGCTTACTAAAGTGCTCATGGACGGCGGCAACGGACTGGACCTATCTACAAAGACACGCTCGATAAAATGCAAATAGACAAGAGCCGCATCGAGCAAAGCAGTACAACCTTTCGAGGCATTATCCCTAGTCGAGAAGCGTGATGCTCAGGGAAAATTAAACTTGATTTGGTATTCGGCACACTGGACAACTACATGTCCAAAGAGTTAATCTTCCACGTGTCACCTTTCAACAACGGATATCACGCCCTGTTGGGGCGAGACGCATTCACACGCTTCCAAGCCATACCCCATTACGGGTACAGAATCTCAAAATGCCCGGGCCCAATAGAGTTATCACTATCACCAGTGATTCGGACATAGCAATCCGCACCGAAAACAAAACCGCATCCTTGGCCCTCGAGGCATTATCCGAGGCCCTTGCTGCCGAGGAGCTCACCGCTCTACGTTCCATAGTGGATAGAGACGACGTAATCCTTGATAAAAGGCCTAAGTTCACTTCTTTCAAGCTAGTAGACGAAATAGTCAAATTCCAAGTTCAACCGACGAATCCTAATAAAACAGCAGCCATTGGAGCACAACTGGATCCGACGATCGACGCCGCTCTAAGAGCTTTCTTGCGCGAGAATTGGGACGTCTTTGCCTGGCATCCTTTGGATATGCCAGGAATCCCACGCAAACTGGCCGAACACAGCCTCAACATAATAAAGGGGTTCAAGCCAGTAAAGCAAATGCTGCGGCGATTTTCCGAATCCAAGCGACAAGCTATGGGGGAGGAGCTAGACAAACTACTTGAAGCCGGGTTCATTATAGAGATCAAACACCCGGATTGGCTAGCAAACCTGGTCATGGTGCCAAAGAAGGACAAATCCTAGCCTTTGTGTTGATTTCAAAGACCTCAACAAGGCCTGCCCTAAGGACCCCTTCCTACTACCCTGCATTGACCAAATCATCGATGCAACTGCAAGACACGATTCACTGTGTTTCCTCGACGCATACTCTGGATACCATCAGATTAAGATGGAGTCTGATCAGGCCGCAACGGCATTCATTACTCAGTACAGGCCTTTCTGCATCAACACTATGCCTTTCGGACTCAAAAACGTCGGCGCCACTTATCAACACATGATTCAAACATGCATGGAAAAACAAATTGGCAAGATGGTGGAGGCATATGTTGACGATGTCGTCATCAAGACTAAGCATGTCGTATCGTTGGTGGACGATCTGCAACTCACATTTGACAACCTCCAGACATACGATATCCGACTCAATCCGGAAAATGTGTTTTCGGCGTCCCAGCCAAAAAACTGCTCCGGTTCATCGTGTCCAACAGAGGAATTGAAGCAAACCCAGCGAAAATCTGGTCCCTGACACAATTGGCATCACCAACAGACTTAAGACAAGTCCAAAAGCTAGCGGGGTGCGTGGTAGCATTGAGCCGTTTCATCTCCAGACTAGGAGAAAAGGCACTGCCACTTTATTGCCTGCTCCGACGCACCGACCACTTTGAGTGGACGGATGTGGAAACAGCCGGATTGGAAGAAATAAAAACCTTGTTAGCAAACAACCCAATCCTTGTGCACCAAACGTCGGCGAGCCTATGTTGCTCTACATATCCGCAATTCACCAGGTGGTGAGCGCTGTGCTCGTCGTCGAATGAGAGGAAGCGGGACACAAATTCCCACTTCAAAAACCAGTGTATTATGTATCGGCGGTCCTTACACCATGCAAATCCCGATACCCGCACTATCAAAAGATAGCCTACGCGGTCTTCATGGCATCTCGGAAGCTGCGGCATACTTTCAAGAGTGCTCGATCACGGTGGCTTCCAAAGTTCCACTCAATGACATCATAAACAACCGAGACACCACTGGCTGCATTGCCAAATGGGCTACGAACTCTTGCCATTTGAAATAACATAGAAGCCACACCGATCTATTAAATCTCAGGTGTTGGCTAACTTCATCGCCGAATGGACAGAAGCCGAACTCCCTAAAGAGTAGAGCACATACTCCAACTGGGTGATGTACTTCGACGGCTCTAAAATGTTAGCCGGACTAGGGGGCTGGTGTCATCCTAACATCCCCTACAAGGGACACAGTCCGCTATGTATTACAGATCATGTATACTGATAACCCACAAGTATAGGGGATCGCAACAGTTTTCGAGGGTAGAGTATTCAACCCAAATTTGTTGATTCGACACAAGGGGAGCCAAAGAATATTCTCAAGTATTAGCAGCTGAGTTGTCAATTCAACCACACCTGGAAACTTAATATCTGCAGTAAAGTGTTTAGTAGCAAAGTAATATGATAGTAGTGATAACGGTAACAAAAGGTAACAGTAGTAAAAGCAATGTTTTTGGTATTTGTAGTGATGATAGCAATAGCAACGGGAAAGTAAATAAGCGAAGAACAATATATGGAAAGCTCGTAGGCAATGGATCGGTGATGGAGAATTATGCCGAATGCGGTTCATCGTGTAATAGTCATAACCTAGGGTGACATAGAACTAGCTCCAGTTCATTGATATAATGTAGGCATGTATTCCGAACATAGTCACACATGCTTATGGAAAAGAACTTGCATGACATCTTTTGTCCTACCCTCCCGTGGCAGCGGGGTCCTTACGGAAACTAAGGGATATTAAGGCCTCCTTTTAATAGAGAACCAGGACAAAGCATTAACACATAGTGAATACATGAACTCCTCAAACTATGGTCATCACCGGTAAGTATCCCGATTATTGTCACTTCGGGGTTAATGGATCATAACACACAATAGGTGACTATAGACTTGCAAGATAGGATCAAGAACACTCATATATTGATGAAAACATAATAGGTTCAGATCTGAAATCATAGCACCCGGGCCCTAGTGACAAGCATTAAGCATAGCAAAGTCATAGCAACATCAATCTCAGAACAAAGTGGACACTAGGGATCAAACCCTAACAAAACTAACTCGATTACATGATAGATCCCATCCAACCCATCACCGTCCAGCAAGCCTACGATGGAATTACTCACGCACGGCGGTGAGCATCATGAAATTGGTGATGGAGGATGGTTGATGGTGACGATGGCGATGGATTCCCCTCTCCGGAGCCCCGAACGGACTCTAGATCAGCCCTCCCGAGAGGTTTTAGGGCTTGGCGGCAACTCCGTATCGTAAAATGCGATGATTTGTTCTCTCTAATTTTTTTCTCCCCGAAACTCAATATATGGAGTTGGAGTCGGAGAGGCAACAGGGGGCCCACAAGGTAGGGGGGCGTGCCCCCCACCCTCGTGGAGAGGTGGTGGGCCCCCTGGCCTTCATCTTTTGCAGGTATCTTTCTTATTTTCTGAAAAGTGTCTCCATGAAGTTTCAGGTCATTCCGAGAACGTTTGCTCCTGCACATAAATAACACCATGGTAATTCTGCTGAAAACAGCGTCAGTCCGGGTTAGTTCCATTCAAATCATGCAAGTTAGAGTCCAAAACAAGGGCAAAAGTGTTTGGAAAAGTAGATACGTTGGAGACGTATCAACTCCCCCAAGCTTAAACATTTGCTTGTCCTCAAGCAATTCAGTTGACAAACTGAAAGTGATAAAGAAAAACTTTTACAAACTCGGTTTGCTCTTGTTGTTGTAAATATGTAAAGCCAGCATTCAAGTTTTCAGCAAAGATTAAAACTAACCACATTTGCAATAACGCATAGATCTCAAGTTTACTCATATCAATAGCATAATCAACTAGCGAGCCATAATAATAAATCCCGGATGACAACACTTTCTCAAAACATTCATAATATGATATAACAAGATGGTATCTCGCTAGCCCTTTCTGAGACCGCAAAACATAAATGCAGAGCACTATTAAAGACCAAGGACCGACTAGACATTGTAATTCATGGTAAAAGAGATCCAGTCAAGTCATACTCAATGTAAACTAACAGTAATGAATGCAAATGACAGTGGTGCTCTCCAACTGGTGCTTTTTAATAAGAGGATGATGACTCAGCATAAAAGTAAATAGATAGGCCCTTCGCAGAGGGAAGCAGGGATTTGTAGAGGTGCCAGAGCTCGGTTTTGAAACAGAGGTGAATAATATTTTGAGCGGTATACTTTCATTGTCAACATAACAACCAAGAGATGGCGATATCTTCCATGCTACACACATTATAGGCGGTTCCCAAACAGAATGGTAAAGTTTATACTCCCCCTTCCACCAACAAGCATCAATCCATAGCTTTCTCGAAACAACGAGTGCCTCCAACTAACAATAGTCCCAGGGGGAGTTTTGTTTGCAATTATTTTGATTTAGTTTTCATAAAGCATGGGACTGGGCATCCCGGTGACCAGCCATTTATCTCGTGAGTGAGGAGCGGAGTCCACTCCTATTGAGAATAACCCGCCTAACATGGAAGATACAGACAACCCTAGTTGATACATGAGCTATTCGAGCATACATAACAGGATATTTATTTGAAGGTTTAGAGTTTGGCACATACAAATTTGCTTGGAACGGCATGTAGATACAGTATATAGGTGGGTATAGTGGACTCATGTGGAATAACTTTGGGGTTTAAGGAGTTTGGATGCACAAGCAGTATTCCCGCTTAGTACAGGTGAAGGCTAGCAAAAGACTAGGAAGCGACCAGCTAGAGAGCGACAACAGTCATGAACATGCATTAAAATTAATCAACACCAAATGCAAGCATGAGTAGGATATAATCCACCATGAACATAAATATTGTGAAGGCTATGTTGATTTTGTTTCAACTACATGCGTGAACATGCGCCAAGTCAAGTCACTTAAATCATTCAGAGGAGGATAACACCCTATCATACCACATCATAACCATTTTGATAGCATGTTGGCACGCAAGGTAAACCATTATAACTCATAGCTAATCAAGCATGGCATAAGAAACTATGATCTCTAGTTGTCATTGCAAACATGTTTATTCATAATAGGCTGAATCAGGAAAGATGAACTAATTATATTTACAAAAACAAAAGAGGTCGAGTTCATACCAGCTTTTCTCATCTCAGCCAGTCCATCATATAACATCATAATTGCCTTTCACTTGCACGACCGAATAGTGTGAATAATAATAGTGCACGTGCATTGGACTAAGCTGGAATCTGCAAGCATTCAATAAACAGGAGAAGACAGGGCAATATGGGATCTTTTGTCAGGTCAACAAGTATGCACATAAGAGCCACTTCAACAATTTAATTATGGTTTTCTCCTATCGACCCCTAAAGAAAAGGAAAGAAATAAAACTATTTACATGGGAAAACTCCCAACAAGCAAAAGAAGAACAGGAAATATTTTTGGGTTTTCTTTTTAATTACTACTACAAGCATGGAAATTAAACTAACTAAACTACAACTAATTTTTTTTGGTTTTTCTTAAGGTTTATTAAACACCCAAGAAGAAAGCATAAAAAGGAAATTAAACTAGCATGGATGATACAATGAAAAAGTATGAGCACCGACATCTAGAAATGAGTGTGTGAACATAAATGTAATGTCGGTGGGAAATACATACTCCCCCAAGCTTAGGCTTTTGGCCTAAGTTGGTCTATGGCCACGGCTGGCCTGGCGGATATCCATAATAGTAGTTGGGGTCGTACTGCGATGCAGCGGCTATCGCCTGCTGAGCTGCAGCATGGCGACGAGCGGCCCCCTCTCTCCTCTCGTACTCATCTGCCTCCTCTCTGGTAATAGTATATCCTCCTCTTGCTTGATAATCAAAGAAGGCAGGAGCAGGGAGAGTAATATGGACAGCACGGCGTCTGTCAAAGATTAGTCAGTACTGGAGAGGCGATTCATTCCTCTCAACAAACTGGTGATGAACCATAGCATTAAAGTCTAGGTAGGCAGGTGGTAATTCAATATCATCTTCGCGTATGGCTACACCAAGAAAATTAGCTATGCGGTTGCATAAATTCTGCCAAAGAAATCTCCATTAAATCTATTAAGATGCAACCTACGTGCAACGATGGCTCCCAAATTATAAGATTGGTCTCCTAACACAGCACTCCTAAGAATACTGAGGCCAGGGACACACATGTGACATGCCTCATCTTTACCATTTATGCATCTACCTATGAAGAGAGCAAAATAATGTATAGCAGGAAAGTGAATGCTCCCTATGGTAGCTTGTGTAATATCTCTAGATTCTCCCACAGTTATGCTAGCAAGAAAATCTCTAAATTCAGATTTGCGAGGATCCCTTATACTACCCCATTGTGGAAGTTTGCATGAAGTGGTAAAATCCTCTGAGTCCATAGTGTAAGATTTATCATAAAGATCAAACAGGACAGTTGGAGAATTACGTGAAGTTGAAAATTCAAACCTCCTCACAAAGGTACTGGTGAGGTTGTGATACTGGCTGCACTTCTCTTCATCAAAGCTCACGAGATCAGCGTTACGCAAATATGCGTTGAATTCTTCCTTAATTCCCGCTCGATCCATAAAATTCTCAGAAGGCCATTCACAAGGACGCACTGGAGCGTCTCTTGGTGGCTCGTCATCAGCATCACGCATTGCAAGCCTGGGTCCTTGCTTCCTTGAAGAACCACCTTGGAACATTTTCCTAAGCATATTTCTTCCTCTGAAAAATTCTGAAATTTTTTAGTAACTTCAAAATAAAAGAATCCAAACTCAACAATATTGATATCAACTACTCATACAAGTGCCTAGGTCCTATATCATGCATCAAAACTACTTTTGACCATATAAATTTGACATGCAAGCTCAAGAACAGGGTCACCTAAGCAGCAAAAATTTGCAATGAATAAAGCACTAGAACAAAAACAAATTGGACCAATGGAGGAGTCACATACCAAGGAACAATCTCCCCAAGCAGTTTTGTGAGAGGTGCTTTGAGCAAGGAGATCGAAAATGGCAGCAAAGTGAGCTAGAACTCGTGCTTGAGCTGGATATTCGTGTTTGTGGGAGGAAGATGAAGTGTATGGGTGCAGGAATAAGTGGAGGAGGGCCACCGTGGGCCCACGAGGCAGGGGGGCGCGCCCTCCACCCTCGTGGACAGGTGGTTGACGCCCCTGCTGTGTTCTCAGTGCCAAATATTCTCAAGTATTCTAGAAAAAATCATATTTAAATTTCAGAGCATTTGGAGAACTTTTATTTTCGAGGTATTTTTATATTGCACGGATAATCAGATAACAGACAGAAAATATTTATTTTCATTTTATTTAATATAAATAACAGAAAGTAAAAGTGGGGTACAGAGGGTTGTGCCTTCTAGTTTCATCCATCTCATGATCATCAAAAGGAATCCACTAACAAGGGTTATCAAGTCTTGTTAACGAACTCATTCCGAATAACATGGAACCGGAGAAATTTCGAATAACACTATGTTACCTCAACGGGGATATGCACATCCTCAATAATAAGAATATCATATTTCTTATTGACAGTAGGAAGAGGAAATTCAAAACCTCCAAATATAATCGATGGAATTTTCCCAATAGAGTTGATACTATGAACTTGAGGTTGTTTCCTTGGAAAGTGTACCGTGTGCTCATTACCATTAACATGAAAAGTGACATTGCCTTTGGTGCAATCAATAACAGCCCCTGCATTATTCAAAAAGGGTCTTCCAAGAATAATATACATACTACCGTCCTCGGGAATATCAAGAATAACAAAGTCCATTAAAATAGTAACGTTTGCAACTACAACAGGCACATCCTCACAAATACCGACAGGTATAGCAGTTGATTTATCAGCCATTTGCAAAGATATTTCAGTAGGTGTCAACTTATTCAAATCAAGTCTACGGTATAAAGAGAGAGGCATAACACTATATAAAGAGAGAGGCATAACACTAACACCGGCTCCAAGATCACATAAAGCAGTTTTAACATAATTTCTTTTAATAGAGCATGGTATAGTGGGTACTCCTGGATCTCCAAGTTTCTTTGGTATTCCACCCTTAAAAGTATAATTAGCAAGCATGGTGGAAATTTCAGCTTCCAGTATCTTTCTTTTATTTGCAATAATATCTTTCATCTACTTAGCATAAGGATTGGTTTTGAGCATATCAGTTAATCGCATACGCAAAAAGATAGGTCTAATCATTTCAGCAAAGCGCTCAAAATCCTCATCATCCTTTTTCTTAGATGGTTTGGGAGGAAAAGGCATGGGTTTCACCCAAGGCTCTCTTTCTTTACCATGTTTCCTAGCGACAAAGTCTTTCTTTTCATAACGTTGGTTCTTTGATTGTGGGTTATCAAGATCAACAACAGGTTCAATTTCTATATCATTATCATTACTAGGTTGAGAATCATCATGAATATTATTATTAACATTATTACTAGTTTCAAGTTCATTACCAGATTGTGTTTCAGCATCAGAAATTGAAATATTATTTGGATTCTCAGGTGTTTCAGTAATAGGATCACTAGAAGCATGCAAAGTCCTATCATTTTTCTTTTTCTTATTTTTAGAAATACTAGGTGCATCGATATTATTTCTCTGAGAATCTTGCTCAATTCTCTTAGGGTGGCCTTCAGGATACAAAGGTTCCTGAGTCATTCTACCAGTTCTAGTAGCCACTCTAACAGCATTATCATTATCTTTACTATTCAATTCATTGAGCAAATCATTTTGAGCTTTAAGTACTTGTTCTACTTGAGTGGTAACCATAGAAGCATGTTTACTAATAAGTTTAAGTTCACCTTTCACATTAGCCATATAATCACCCAAGTGTTCAAGCATATTTGAATTGTATTTCAATTGTCTACCAAAATAAGCATTAAAGTCTTCTTGCTTAGCCATAAATTTATCAAACTCATCTAAGCATGGGCTAGCAAATTTAGTAAATGGGTTCAGCTGTATCATATCTATAGAGAGAATTTTCCTTTACTACCTGTGTCAGGTTATCAAGACCATGAGTTTCTTCAATAGGTAATGGATTAGGATTATATGTTTCTTCAACAGGCGGTAAATTAAGACCGTGTATTTCTTCAATAGAAGGTAAATTCTTAACATTTTCAGCTTTAATACCTTTTTCTTTCGTAGATTTCTTTGCCTCTTGCATATCTTCGGGACTGAGAAATAGAATACCCCTCTTCTTCAGAGTTGGTTTAGGAATAGGCTCAGGAATTGGCTCCGGAGGTGTCCAATTATTTTCATTTGTCAACATATTATTCAATAGAATTTCAGCTTCATCCGGTGTTCTTTCCCTGAAAGCAGAACCAGCACAACTATCCACGTAATCTCTGGAGGCATCGGTTAGTCCATTATAAAAAATATCAAGTATTTCATTTTTCTTAAGAGGATGATCAGGCAAAGCATTAAGTAATTGGAGAAGCCTCCCCCAAGCTTGTGGGAGACTCTCTTCTTCAATTTGCACAAAATTATATATATCCCTTAAAGCAGCTTGTTTCTTATGAGCAGGGAAATATTTAGCAGAGAAGTAATAAATCATATCCTGGGGACTACGCACACAACCAGGATCAAGAGAATTAAACCATATCTTAGCATCACCCTTTAATGAGAACGGAAATATTTTGAGGATGTAAAAGTAACGAGTTCTTTCATCTTTAGTGAACAGGGTGGCTATATCATTCAACTTAGTAAGATGTGCCACAACAGTTTCAGATTCATAACCATGAAAAGGATCAGATTCAACCAAAGTAATTATATCAGGATCAACAGAGAATTCATAATCCTTATCAGTAACAAAGATAGGTGAAGTAGCAAAAGCAGGGTCAGCTTTCATTCTAGCATTTAGAGATTGCTTACTCCATTTAGCTAATAACCTTTTGAGTTCATTTCTATTTTTGCAAGCTAAAATAGCAAAAGAAGCTTCTTGATAAAAAACGTAACCCTTAGGAATAACAAGTGATTCTTCATCATCACTTTCATCAGTATCATCAGATTCAATATTTTCAATTACTCTAGCCCTAGCAATTTGTTCATCAAGGAAATCACTAAGTGGCACAGTAGTATCAGGCATAGAGGTAGTTTCATCATAAGTATCATGCATAGCAGAAGTGGCATCATCAATAACATGCAACATATCAGGTCGAATAGCAGAAGCAGGTGTAGGTGTCGCAAACTTACTCATAACAGAAGGTGAATCAAGTGCAGTGCTAGATGGCAGTTCCTTACCTCCCCTCGTAGTTAAGGGATAGATCTTGGTTTTTGGATCTCTTAAGTTCTTCATAATGATAAGCAGATATATATCCCAAGTGACTCAAAGAATAGAGCTATGCTCCCCGGCAACAGCGCCAAAAAATGGTCTTGATAACCCACAAGTATAGGGGATCGCAACAGTTTTCGAGGGTAGAGTATTCAACCCAAATTTGTTGATTCGACACAGGGGGAGCCAAAGAATATTCTCAAGTATTAGCAGCTGAGTTGTCAATTCAACCACACCTGGAAACTTAATATCTACAGCAAAGTGTTTAGTAGCAAAGTAATATGATAGTAGTGATAACGGTAACAAAAGGTAACGGTAGTAAAAACAATGTTTTTGTGTATTTTGTAGCGATGATAGCAATAGCAACGGGAAAGTAAATAAGCGAAGAACAATATATGGAAAGCTCGTAGGCAATGGATCGGTGATGGAGAATTATGCCGAATGCGGTTCATCATGCAACAGTCATAACCTAGGGTGACACAGAACTAGCTCCAGTTCATTGATATAATGTAGGCATGTATTCCGAACATAGTCATACGTGCTTATGGAAAAGAACTTGCATGCCATCTTTTGTCCTACCCTCCCGTGGCAGCGGGGTCCTTATGGAAACTAAGGGATATTAAGGCCTCCTTTTAATAGAGAACCAAAACAAAGCATTAATACATAGTGAATACATGAACTCCTCAAACTACGGTCATCACCGGTAAGTATCCCAATTATTGTCACTTCGGGGTTAACGGATCATAACACATAATAGGTGATTATAGACTTGCAAGATAGGATCAAGAACACTCATATATTGATGAAAACATAATAGGTTCAGATCTGAAATCATGGCACTCGGGCCCTAGTGACAAGCATTAAGCATAGCAAAGTCATAGCAACATCAATCTCAGAACATAGTGGACACTAGGGATCAAACCCTAACAAAACTAACCCGATTACATGATAGATCCCATCCAACCCATCACCATCCAGCAAGGCTACGATGGAATTACTCACGCACGGCGGTGAGCATCATGAAATTGGTGATGGAGGATGGTTGATGATGACGATGGCGACGGATTCCCCTCTCCGGAGCCCCGAACGGACTCCAGATCAGCCCCCCCGAGAGGTTTTTGGGCTTGGCGGCGGCTCCGTATCGTAAAACGCAATGATTTCTTTTCTCTGATTTTTTTCTCCCCGAAACTCAATATATGGAGTTGGAGTCGGAGAGGCAACATGGGGCCCACGAGGTAGGGGGGCGCCCTCCCACCCTCGTGGAGAGGTGGTGGGCCCCTGGCCTTCATCTTTTGCAGGTATTTTTCTTATTTTCTGAAAAGTGTCTCCATGAAGTTGCAGGTCATTCCGAGAACGTTTGCTCCTGCACATAAATAACACCATGGTAATTCTGCTGAAAACAACATCAGTCCGGGTTAGTTCCATTCAAATCATGCAAGTTAGAGTCCAAAACAAGGGCAAAAGTGTTTGGAAAAGTAGATACGTTGGAGACGTATCATATACGGACTCCAATAACGCAGCCGGATATGAAGCTCTACTTCATGGACTTTGGATGACCGTTTCTATGGGCATACAATGCCTTGAGGTGCGAGGATATTCGAACCTCGTAATATCTCAAATCAATGGAGAATTCGATGCAAAAGATCCAAAGATGGCGGCCTACTGCAATGCCGTACTCAAAATATCAGCCCGGTTCGAGGGGCTTGAATTTCACCATGTGGCTAGAGACAGTAATCAGGCAGCGAACATCCTTGCTCGCATGGGCGCTAAACGCGACCCCATCCCGCCTAACATCTTTGTGTAAAGTCTTTTCAAGCCATCTATGGTATGGCAGGACGAGAGCGGAAATACCAGTCCGGCGCCGAGCGCACCCCCGGATGCCGAACACGATTCCGATATCATCGGGGGCTCGGGCACTAAACGAACGCCTTCGGCTCATGTAATCATGGCGGTTATTGCTCCAAGGACAGAACCCTTCTTAGCCTACCTTAATAGACAGGAGCTCCCCGATGACCAGAATAAGGCCTGTCGCATAGTGCGACGTTCTAAAGCCTACAAAGTTCATGAAGGAGAGCTCTACAAGAAGAGCACTACTGGAGTCCTACAAATATGTATCTCCGAAGAGGAGGGGCGGTAGCTCTTCGCCGAAATACATGCTGGCCTTGGTGCCCATAACGCCGCAGCTCGGGCCCTTGTAAGCAAGGCCTTCCGTACAGGTTTCTTCTGGCCCATGGCCCGAGCAGATGCACATGCCCTTGTACAATGCTATGTCGGGTGCCAGCTCTTTGCCAATCAAAGCCATATGCCGCCCACAACCCTAAGAACAATCCCCATTATCTGGCCTTTCGCGGTTCAGTGGCTAGACATGGTCGGACCCCTTAAAGGGGAAGCCATAAGAAGAAATATTTTCTGGTTATGGTGGATAAATTCCCTAAGTGGATATAGGCCAAACCAGTAAAAACGGCTGAAGTCGGACCGATGATAGATTTTATCTCCGGTGTTGTACACCGTTATGGTGTCCCACATAACATTATTACGGATAACGGCTCTAATTTCACAGCCGATGAGGTGAAAAATTAGTGTGCTAACCTAGGTATTAAACTCGATTACGCCTCCGTGTATCACCCCCAAACAAACGGTCAAGTTGAACGGGCCAATGGCCTGATAATGAGCGGCATCAAACCCAGACTAGTGCTATCCCTAAAGGAGTCTGATAAACACTGGGTCGAGGAGCTCGACTCCATACTCTGGGGCCTGCGGACCACGCCCAACCGTACGACCGGATACACACCGTTCTTCATGGTGTACGGCGCAGAGGCTGTCTTGCCCTGCGATATTATTTATGACTCACCTCGAGTGCGCATGTATGAGGAGAGAGAGGCCGAGCTCGATTGGTAGGATGAGTTAGATGGCCTGGAGGAGGAGCGTGATGTCGCAAAAGCCCGTTCCGCATTCTACCTACAACAAGCTCGAAGATACCAAAGTAGAGAAGTGCAGGCAAAGATTTATAATGTCGGTGAACTCGTTCTATGCCTACCAGAGAAGAAAAAGGACAAGCTCAAACCCAAATGGGAGGGTCCCTTCATTATAGATGAAGTTCTCACTTGAGGAGCCTATCGCGTTCGCAATGCATCGTATAACCGCTTAGATCCAAACCCATGGAACGCTGCTAGACTCCGAAGATTCTACGCCTAAGTCCGGACACATACCTTTGTTCATTCCCTTTTTCTCCTTTTCAATTTTTCTCCTTTTTTCTTGTTTTTATACGATTTCTAGCGTGTGTTCGGGTAAGCCACACACTTGAGGGGCATACATCCTTAAATGTACACACCCCACCATAACTAGGGGCTGATAACCCAGAAGTATAGGGGATCGCAACAGCTTTTGAGGGTAGAGTATTCAACCCAAATTTATTGATTCGACACAAGGGGAGCCAAAGAATATTCTCAAGTATTAGCAGTTGAGTTGTCAATTCAACCACACCTGGAAACATAGTATCTGCAGCAAAAGTGTTTAGTAGCAAAGTAATATGATAGTGGTAGTAGCGGTAACAAAAAGTAAAGACAACAAAAGTAATGTTTTTGGTATTTTGTAGTGATTGTAACAGTAGCAGCGGGAAAGTAAATAAGCGTAAACTAGTATATGGAAAACTCGTAGGCACCGGATCTGTGATGGATAATTATGCCGGATGCGGTTCATCATGTAACAGTCATAACATAGGGTGACACAGAACTAGCTCCAATTCATCAATGTAATGTAGGCATGTATTCCGTATATAGTCATACGTGCTTATGGAAAAGAACTTGCGTGACATCTTTTGTCCTACCCTCCCGTGGCAGCGGGGTCCTATTGGAAACTAAGGGATATTAAGGCCTCCTTTTAATAGAGAACCGGAACAAAGCATTAGCACATAGTGAATAATGAACTCCTCAAACTATGGTCATCACCGGGAGTGGTCCCGATTATTGTCACTTCGGGGTTGCCAGATCATAACACATAGTAGGTGACTATAGACTTGCAAGATAGGATCAAGAACTCACATATATTCATGAAAACATAATAGGTTCAGATCTGAAATCATGGCACTCGGGCCCTAGTGACAAGCATTAAGCATAGCAAAGTCATAGCAACATCAATCTCAGAACATAGTGGATACTAGGGATCAAACCCTAACAAAACTAACTCAATTACATGATAAATCTCATCCAACCCATCACCGTCCAGCAAGCCTACGACGGAATTACTCACGCACGGCGGTGAGCATCATGAAATTGGTGATGGAGGATGGTTGATGATGACGACGACGACGAATCCCCCTCTCCGGAGCCCTGAACGGACTCCAGATCAGCCCTCCCGAGAGGTTTTAGGGCTTGGCGGCGGCTCCGTATCGTAAAACGCGATGATTTATTCTCTCTGATTTTTTTATCTCCGAAAGCAAATATATAGAGTTGGAGTTGGCGTCGGAGGGCATCCAGGGGGCCCACGAGGTAGGGGGGCGCGCCCTAGGGGGGGCGCCCCCCACCCTCGTGGACAGGGTGTGGGCCCCCTGGTCTTCATCTTTGGCGAGGATTTATTATTATTTTTTCTAAGATGTTCCGTGGAGTTTCAGATCATTCCGAGAATATTTGTTTTCTGCACATAAAACAACACCATGGCAATTCTGCTGGAAACAGGGTCAGTCCGGGTTAGTTCCATTCAAATCATACAAGTTAGAGTCCAAAACAAGAGCAAAAGTGTTTGCAAAAGTAGATACGACGGAGACGTATCAACTCCCCCAAGCTTAAACCCTTTCTTGTCCTCAAGCAATTCAGTTGACAAACTGAAAGAAAGAAAGAAAAACTTTTACAAACTCTGTTTGCTCTTGTTGTTGTAGCTATGTCAAGCCAACATTCAAGTTTTTAGCATAAATCATAACTAACCACATTTGCAATAATTCTCAGGTCTCATAATTACTCATATCAATAACATGATCAACTAGCAAGCCATAATAATAAATCTCGGATGACAACACTTTCTGAAAACAATCATAATATGATATAACAGGATGGTATCTCGCTAGCCCTTTCTGAGACCACAAAACATAAATGCAGAGCACCTTTAAAGATCAAGGACTGACTAGACATTGTAATTCATGGTAAAAGAGATCCAATCATAGTCACACCCAACATAGATTAATAGTGATGAATGCAAATGACAGCTGTGCTCTCCAGCTAGTGCTTTTTAATAAGAGGGTGATGACTCAACATAAAAGTAAATGGATAGGCCCTTCGCGGAGGGAAGCAGGGATTTGTAGAGGTGCTAGAGCTCAGTTTTGAAATAGAGATAAATTGTATTTTGAGCGGTATACTTTCATTGTCAACGTAACAACTAAGAGATGGCGATATCTTCCATGCTAAACACATTATAGGCGGTTCCCAAACAGAATGGTAAAGTTTATACTCCCCCTCCACCAACAAGCATCAATCCATGACTTGCTCAAAACAACGAGTGTCTCCAACATACATCAGGTCCCAGGGGGAGTTTTGTTTGCAATTAATTTTGATTTAGTTTGCATAAAGCATGGGACTGGGCATCCCGGTGAACATCCATTTTCTCGTGAGTGAGGAGCGGAGTCCACTCCTCTTGAGAATAACCCGCCTAACACGGAAGATAAGGACAGCCTTGGTTGATACATGAGCTATTCGAGCATACAAAACAGAATGTTTATTTGAAGGTTTAGAGTTTGGCACATACAAATTTACTTGGAACGGCAGGTAGATACCGCATATAGGAAGGTATGGTGGACTCATCTGGAATAACTTTGGGTTTTAAGGGATTGGATGCACAAGCGGTATTCCCGCTTAGTACAAGTGAAGGCTAGCAAAAGACTGGGAAGCGACCAACTAGAGAGCGACAACAGCCATGTACATGCATTAAAATTAATAAACATTGGATGCAAGCATGAGTAGGATATAATCCACCATGAACATAAATATCGTGAAGGCTATGTTGATTTTGTTTCAACTACATGCGTGAACATGCGCCAAGTCAAGTCACTTAAATCATTCAAAGGAGGATACCACCCCATCATACCAAATCATAATCATCGCAATAGCATGTTGGTCACACAAGGTAAATCATTATAACTCATAGCTAATCAAGCATGGCACAAGCAACTACGATCTCTAATTGTCATTGCAAACATGCTTATTCATAATAAGCTGAATCAAGAACGAGGGACTCATCATATTTACAAAAACAAAAGAGGTCGAGTTCATACCAGCTTTTCTCATCTCAGTCAGTCCATCATATATCATCATAATTGCCTTTCACTTGCATGACCGAACAATGTGAATAATAATAAGAGTGTACGTGCATTGGACTAAGCTGGAATCTGCGAGCATTCAATAAACAGGAGAAGACAAGGCAATATGGACTCTTGGTTAAATCAACAATAATGCATATAAGAGCCACTTCAACAATTTAATTATGGTCTTCTCCTACTGACCCCCAAAGAAAAGAAAAGAAATAATAACTATTTACACGGGAAAGCTCCCAACAAGCGAAAGAAGAATGGGAAATATTTTGGGTTTTTTTTAATTATTACTACTACAGCAGAAAAATAAACTACTACTATTTTTTTGGTTTTTCTTAAGGTTTAACAAACACACAAGAAGAAAGCAGGAAAAAGAAAATAAACTAGCATGGATATTACAGTGAAAAAGTATGAGCACCGACATCTAGCAACGAGTGTGTGTGAACATAAATGTAATGTCGGTGAGAAATACGTACTCCCCCAAGCTTAGGCTTTTGGCCTAGGTTGGTCTATGGCCACGGCTGGCCTGGCTGATATCCATAATAATAGTTGTTGGGGTCGTACTGTGATGAGGAATAGTTGGGATCATACTGATGTGCAGCGGTTATCGCCTGCTGAGCTGCAGCGTGGAGTCGAGCTGCCTCCGCTCTCCTCTCGTGCTCTTCTGCCTCCTCTCTGGTAATAACATATCTTCTTTTTGTCTGTGAATCAAAGAAGGCAGGCGCAGGGAGAGTAATATGGAAAACACATTGTTTATCAAAAATTAAAAGATATAAGAGAGGTGATTCAGGCCTCTCGACAAACTGGTGCGAAGCCATAGAGTCATAATATAAATATGCAGGAGGCAACTCCGTATCACCCTCACGAATGTCTATTTCAAGAAAATGAGCTAAGCGGGCTGCATAAATTCCTCCAAAGAAATCTCCATTATGTCTATTATGATGCAACCTACGAGCTACAATGGCTCCCATATGATAAGATTGGTCTCCTAACACAGCACTCCTAAGAATGCTAAGATCGGGGACACACATGTGACATGCTTCATCCTTAGCATTTATGCATCTACCGATGAAGAGGGCAAAATAATGTATAGCAGGAAAGTGAATGCTCCCTATGGTAGCCTGCGTTATATCTCTAGATTCCCCCACAGTTATACTAGCAAGAAAGTTTCTAAATTCAGATTTAGGGGGATCCCTAACACTACCCCATGATGGAAGTTTGCAAGCAGAAGTGAAATCCTCTAAGTCCATGGTATAAGATTTGTCATAGAGATCAAACATGACTGAAGGAGAATTACGCGAAGATGAATACTCAAACCTCCTCACAAATGAACTTGTGAGATCATGATACTGGGGGCATTTGTTAGCCTCAAAATCCTCAAGACCGGCATTACGCAAATATGCTTTGAATTCTTATTTAATTCCCGCACGGTCCATAAAATTTTCCGACGGCCATTCGCAAGGCCGTACTGGAGCGTCTCTTGGTGGATCCTCGTCAGCATCGCGCATAGCAATCCTGGGTCCTTACTTCTTAGAAGAACCACCTTGGAACATCTTCCTAAGCATATTGTTTTTCTCTAAAAAAGTCTGAAATTTTTAGCAACTTCAAAATAAAAGTAAACCAAACTCAATAATATTGATAGCAACTACTCCTACAAGTGCCTAGGGCCTATATCATGCATCAAAACTACCTTTGACCATATAAATTTGACATGCAAGCTCAAGAACAGGGTCACCTAAGCAGCAAAAATTTGCAAAGAATAAAGCACTAGAACAAAAACTAATTGGACCAATGGAGGAGTCACATACCAAGGAACAATCTCCCCAAGAATTTTTGCGAGAGGTGCTTTGAGCAAGGAGATCGAAAATCACAGCAAAAGTGGCTGGAACTCGTGCTTGGGTTGGTTTTTCGGGTTTGTGTGAGACAGAGGAAGAAGATGGGTGCTGGGATAAGTGGAGGAGGGCCACCGTGGGCCCACGAGGCAGAGGGCGCGCCCTAGAGGGGGGGGCACCACCCTTGTGGCCAGGTGGCAGCTCCTCCCGCGGTAATTTTTGCACAGTAAATCCTCAAATATTCCTGAAAAAATCATATTAAATTGGCATGGCATTCTGAGGACTTTTATTTTCGGGATATTTTTATATTGCACTGATAAGTCAAGAAACAGACAGAAAAATACTATTTTTACTTTATTTCTACTAATTAACAGAAAATATAGAGAGGGTACAGAAGGTTGTGCTTCTAGTTTCATCCATCTCATGCTCATAAAAAAGAATCCACTAACAAGGTTGATCAAGTCTTGTTAACAAACTCATTCCGATAATCATGAAACCGGAGAAATTTAGAATAACACTAAGTTACCTCAACGGGGATATGCACATCCCCAATAATAATTGTATCATATTTCTTTTTTACAGTAGGAAGAGGAAATTCAAAACCTCCAATTATAATCGATGGAATTTTTCCAATGGAGTTGATACTATGAACTTGAGGTTGTTTCCTCGGGAAGTGTACCGTATGCTCATTACCATTAACATGAAAAGTGACATTGCCTTTGTTGCAATCAATAACAGCCCCTGCAGTATTAAGAAAAGGTCTTCCAAGAATAATAGACATACTATCATCCTCGGGAATATAAAGAATAACAAAGTCCGTTAAAATAGTAATGTTTGCAACCACAACAGGCACATCCTCACAGATACCGACAGGTATAGCAGTTGATTTATCAGCCATTTGCAAAGATATTTCAGTAGGTGTCAGCTTATTCAAGTCAAGTCTACGATATAAAGAGAGAGGCATAACACTAACACCGGCTCCAAGATCACATAAAGCAGTTTTAATATAATTTCTTTTAATGGAGCAAGGTATAGTAGGTACTCTGGGATCTCCAAGTTTGTTTGGTATTCCACCCTTAAAAGTATAATTAGCAAGCATGGTGGAAATCTCAGCTTCCGGTATCTTTCTTTTATTAGTAATGATATCCTTCATATATTTAGCATAAGGATTTGTTTTGAGCACATCAGTTAATCGCATACGCTAAAAGATAGGCCTAATCATTTCAGCAAAGCGCTCAAAATCCTCATCATACTTTTTCTTGGATGGTTTTGGAGGAAAAGGCATGGGTTTCTGAACCCAAGGTTCCCTTTCTTTACCATGTTTCCTAGCAACAAAGTCTCTTCTATCATAATGTTGATTCTTTGATTGTGGGTTATCAAGATCAACAACAGGTTCAATTTCTACATCATTATCATTACTAGGTTGAGCATCATCATGAACATCATCATTTATATTTTCATTAGGTTCATGTTCATTACCAGATTGTGTTTCAGCATCAGACATAGAGATATCATTTGGATTATCAGGTGGTTCAGCAATAGGTTCACTAGAAGTTTGCACAGTTCTATCATTTTTCTTCTTCTTCTTTTTAGAAGAACTAGGAACATCAATATTATTTCTTTGAGAATCTTGCTTGATTCTCATAGGGTGGCCTTCAGGATACAAATGTTCCTGAGTCATTCTACCAGTTCTAGTAGCCACTCTAACAGCATAATCATTTTTCTTACTATTCATTTCATCTAGCACTTCTTTTTGAGCCTTAAGTACTTGTTCTACTTGAGTGGTAACCATAGAAGCATGTTTGCCAACAAGTTTAAGTTCACCTTTAATATTAGCCATATAATCACCCAAGCGTCTAATCATATAAGCATTTTCTTTTAATTGTCTACCAAAATAAGCATTGAAGTCGTCTTGCTTAAACATAAAATTATCAAACTCATCCAAGCATTGGCAAGCAATTTTAGTAGGAGGGACTTCAGCTTTATCATACCTATAGAGAGAATTTACCTTTACTACCTGTGTCGGGATATCGAGATCAGGAGGTTCTTCAATAAATAAAGAATTGAGATCATATGTTTCTTCAACGGGCGGTATATTAAGACCATGTATTTCTTCAATAGGAGGTAAATTCTTAACATCTCAGCTTTAATCTTTTTCTTTCATAGATTTCTTTGCCTCTTGCATATCTTCTGGACTGAGGAATAGAACACCTCTCTTCTTCGGAGTTGGTTTAAGAATAGGCTCAGTAATTGGAGCAGGAGTTGGCTCAGGAGCTGGCTCAGGAGGTGCCCAATTATTTTCATTTGTCAACATATTATTCAATAGAATTTCAGCTTCATCCGGTGTTCTTTCCCTGAAAAGAGAACCAACACAACTATCCAGGTAATCTCTAGAAGCATCGGTTAGTCCATTATAAAAGATATCAAGGATTTCAGGTTTCTTAAGAGGATGATCAGGCAAAGCATTAAGTAACTTGAGAAGCCTCCCCCAAGCTTGTGGGAGACTCTCTTCTTTAATTTGCACGAAGTTGTATATTTCCCTCAAAGCAGCTTGTTTCTTATGAGCAGGGAAATATTTAGCAGAGAAGTAATAAATCATATCCTCGGGACTACGCACACAACCAGGATCAAGAGAATTAAACCATATCTTAGCATCACCCTTTAATGAGAACGGAAATATTTTGAGTATATAAAAGTAACGCGTTCTCTCATCATTAGTGAACAGGGTAGCTATATCATTTAACTTAGTAAGATGTGCCACAACAGTTTCAGATTCATAGCCATAAAACAGATCAGATTCAACCAAAGTAATTATATCAGGATCAACAAAGAATTCATAATCCTTATCAGGAACACAAATAGGTGAAGTAGCAAAAGCGGGGTCGGGTTTCATTTTATCTCTATGTGATTCTTTGTTCCATTTAACGAATAACCTCTTAAGCTCATATCTATCTCTGCAAGCTAAAATAGCGGCAGAAGATTCCATATCAAAAAGATAACCCTCAGGGATAACAGGCATATTTTCATCATCACTATCATCATCGTATTCAGATTCAATAATTTCTTTTTCTCTAACCCTAGCAATTTGTTCATCAAGAAATTCACCAAGGGGCACAGTAGTATCAGGCATAGAAGGAGTTTCATCATAAGTATCATGCATAGCAGAAGTGGCATCATTAATAACATGTGACATATCGGAACGAATAGCAGAAGCAGGTGTAGGTGTCGCAAACTTACTCATAACAGAAGGTGAATCAAGTGCAGAGCTAGATGGCAGTTCCTTACCTACCCTCGTAGTTGAGGCATAAATTGTTGTCTTAGCGTCTTTCAAGTTCTTCATAGTGTCCAGCATATATAAATCCCAAGTGACTCAAAGAATAGAGCTATGCTCCCCGGCAATGGCGCCAGAAATTTGTCTTGATAACCCACAAGTATAGGGGATCGCAACAGCTTTTGAGGGTAGAGTATTCAACCAAAATTTATTGATTCGACACAAGGGGAGCCAAAGAATATTCTCAAGTATTAGCAGTTGAGTTGTCAATTCAACCACACCTGGAAACTTAGTATCTACAGCAAAAGTGTTTAGTAGCAAAGTAATATGATAGTGCTGGTAGCGGCAACAAAAAGTAAAGACAAGAAAAGTAATGTTTTTGGTATTTTGTAGTGATTGTAACAGTAGCAGCGGGAAAGTAAATAAGCGTAAACCAGTATATGGAAAACTCGTAGGCACCGGATCAGTGATGGATAATTATGCCGGATGCGGTTCATCATGTAACAGTCATAACATAGGGTGACACAGAACTAGCTCCAATTCATCAATGTAATGTAGGCATGTATTCCGTATATAGTCATACATGCTTATGGAAAAGAACTTGCGTGACATCTTTTATCCTACCCTCCCGTGGCAGCGGGGTCCTATTGGAAACTAAGGGATATTAAGGCCTCCTTTTAATAGAGAACCGGAACAAAGCATTAGCACATAGTGAATACATGAACTCCTCAAACTATGGTCATCACCGGGAGTGGTCCCGATTATTGTCACTTCGGGGTTGCCGGATCATAACACATAGTAGGCGACTATAGACTTGCAAGATAGGACCAAGAACTCACATATATTCATGAAAACATAATAGGTTCAGATCTGAAATCATGGCATCAGGCCCTAGTGACAAGCATTAGGCATAGCAAAGTCATAGCAACATCAATCTCAGAACATAGTGGATACTAGGGATCAAACCCTAACAAAACTAACTCGATTACATGATAAATCTCATCCAACCCATCACCATCCAGCAAGCCTACGATGGAATTACTCACGCATGGCGGTGAGCATCATGAAATTGGTGATGGAGGATGGTTGATGATGACGACGGCGACGAATCCCCCTCTCCGGAGCCCCGAACGGACTCTAGATCAGCCCTCCCGAGAGGTTTTAGGGCTTGGCGGCGGCTCCGTATCATAAAACGCGATGATTTCTTCTCTCTGATTTTTGTCTCTCCGAAAGCAAATATATAGAGTTGGACTTGGCGTCGGAGAGCATCCAGGGGGCCCACGAGGTAGGGGGCGCGCCCTAGGGGGGGCGCCCCCCACCCTCGTGGACAGGGTGTGGGCCCCCCGGTCTTCATCTTTGGCGAGGATTTTTTATTATTTTTTTCTAAGATGTTCCGTGGAGTTTCAGGTCATTCCGAGAATATTTGTTTTCTGCACATAAAACAACACCATGGCAATTCTGCTGAAAACAGTCTCAGTCCGGGTTAGTTCCATTCAAATCATACAAGTTAGAGTCCAAAACAAGAGCAAAAGTGTTTGGAAAAGTAGATATGACGGAGACGTATCAGGGGCTTCTCTCAATAGAAGCTTATTATTATTTTGAGCATAAAGCTCACCATATAAATATATATATTGTTTGCTATATACATCCTGTCTTCGCCATTATATGCACCTCTATGACTTAAGTTTTTGCCAAGTTGGGTTGCCTGGCTCCTGTGCTTATGCCCTACATTCCTGCTTGTTTGGCTAGGGCATAAAGGGAGCACCTCTATGATTGTTACAACCGGGTCATCCGGACATGTACCTCAGACGGGTGAACCCGAAAGCTAGCATTCTTAAGGGAATAATTGGTCGGCGGACAAACGACGAACTGCCTTCATGGCAGTATAAACTCTCAAAATATAAAAACTCTTGTGATTCTTTCGCATCACGGCTTAGGCATGCATAAATAATGCATGCTGACCCAGGGAGAGGAACCCTTAACAGAACTATTCTGTCTGGAAGATGTTTCTTACATTAAAAAGTAATATAACATAACTCCCCGAATACAGTCTGTCTGTCCAAGCACTATGACCGGATTGCCTAGTTTTCGAACATACTTGGTGTTTCCCACAGGTATAGTATTCGGAAACACTCCAACCCTTGGGTTTCAGAGGTAGAAGCGGAAGGTTTGCCATGACAATCTTTTCAAGTTCGGACGGATGTAAGTTTGGTGATAAAGTACATTGTTGCATGGAATCAAACGCCTACTCTTTATTTATACCATCTATCAGGCTATCTAGTTTACAGTCATGTTGTGAAAAATGGGAGGTTGTCTTTACTTGGTCATACACCAAGCTAACATGAATTTCTTGTCTATCTGGCCCCCGAGGTCCGACCCAGGCCATATGATTTGGATCAAGTCCAGTATACCGCGTTTTTACCATGGCCCAGGCTTCTTGTGCGCCTTCTTGACATGCTGATACCTTCCATAGTTCAAGGCGGCGTTGAGCTCCCTTGAATAAATTCACGAGCTCCTCCATAATTTATGGAGGAGAATCGTATGGCCATAAAGCCTTAGCCATGCTCCCCATGGCTTTCCGAGCTCGCTCGTGCACTTTGGATAGCTCCTGGAGCAAGTCGCCTTGAAATCCGGACACTTCTCCCTTGATAACCCACAAGTATATGGGATCGCAACAGTTTTCGAGGGTAGAGTATTCAACCCAAATTTATAGATTCGATGCAAGGGGAGCCAAAGAATATTTGAAGGTATTTGAAGCTGAGTTGTCAATTCAACCACACCTGGAGATTAATTATCTGCATCAAAGTGATCAGTAGCAAAGTAGTTTGATAGTTTTGATGATAGTGACAGCAGCAACGGCAACAGTAACAGTGATAGTAGTAGTTTGTAGCAAGTGTAACAATGATGATAGGAATAGTAACGCGACGAGATCAATAAGGATAAATGTGTAGGCATTGAATCGGTGACTTGTTGGATGGTATTCATCATGTGACAGTTATAACCTAGGGCGATACGGCACTAGCTCCAGTTCATCGATATAATGTAGGCATGTATTCCGTAAATAGTCATACATGCTTTATTGAAAGAACTTGCATGTCATCTTTTGTCCTACCCTCCCATGGCAACGCGATCCATATTGGAAACTAAGGGATATTAAGGCCTCCTTTTAATAGAGAACCGGAACAAAGCATTAACACATAGTGAATACATGAACTCCTCAAACTACGGTCATCACCGGGAGTGGGCCCGGTTGTTGTCACTCCGGGGTTGCCGGATCATAACACGTAGTAGGTGACTATAACTTGCAAGATCGGATCTAGAACATGGATATAATGATGAATTCATAAATGATTCAGATCTGAAATCATGGCACTCGGGCCCAAAGCGACAAGCATTAAGCATGGCAAAGTCATAGCAACATCAATCTAAGAACATAGTGGATACTAGGGATCAAGCCCTAACAAAACCAACTCGATTACATGATGAATCTCATCCAACTCCTCACCGACCAGTGAGCCTACGAAGGAATTACTCACTCCCGGTGGGGAGCATCATGGAATTGGCGATGGAGAAGGGTTGGTGATGACGAAGAACGAAGATCCCCCTCTCCGGAGCCCCAAACGGACTCCAGATCTGCCCTCCCGAGGATGAACAGGGCTTGGCGCCGGCTCCGTCTCGTGGATCGCGATAATTCTTTCTCCCTGATTTTTTTCTGGAAATATGTGAATTTATAGTATCGGGGGGGTCATCAACGGGGCCACCAGGTTGGTACAATCCACCTGGGCGCGCCAGGAGAGGGGGGGGCGCCTTGGTGAGTTGTGCCCACCCAGGGGCCACTCTCTGGTGGGTCTTGGCTCCAGAAATTCTTATTATTGATATAAAAAATCCTCGCAAAGTTTCATTCCATTCCAAGAACTTTTATTTCTGCACAAAAACAACACCATGGTAGTTCTGCTAAAAACAGCGTCAGTCCGGTGTTAGTTTCATTCAAATCATGCAAATTAGAGTCCAAAACAAGAGGAAAAGCGTGAGAAAAGTAGATATGTTGGAGACGTATCAAATCCCCCAAGCTTAACCTTTGCTTGTCCTCAGGCAATTCAGTTGATAAACTGAAAGTGAGAAAGAAAAACTTTTACAAACTCTTTTGCTCTTGTTTGCATAAATAAGCTTAAACAGCACCCAAGTTTTCAGCCAACGTTATAACTAACCATGTCGACAATAACTCTTAAAGATTATAATGATTCATATCAATGACATAATCAGCTAGCGAGCAATAATAATATATCTCAAACGGCAACACGTTATCAAAACAGCCATGATATAATATGACAATGGTGGCATCTCGCTAGCTCTTTCTGAGAACAACAAGGTTTTGACTCCATTGGGAGTTTTTGTTTGATTATGTAAGAGATGAACTCTTTTTGTATTTTGCAGTTTGGGACTGGGCATCCCTATTGCCGCCCATTTTCTCATGCGATGGTGAGTGAATAAACACTCGACCTGAGAATAACCCGCTTAGCACGAAAGATATTGACCACCTCCTGTCGTTCCATGAACAATCCAGGTACACAAAACGGATAAATTTTTTAGAAGTTTTTAGAGGTGGCACATGCAAATTTACTTAGGATGGCAGGGTAATACCGTATATAGGTAGGTATGGTGGACTCATCTGGAATAACTTTGGGTTCAAGGTTTTTGATGTACAAGCAGAATCCCCACTTAGTACAGGCGAAGGCTGGCAATTTAGATTGAGAAGCGGCCAACTAGAGAGCAACACCGATCATAATTATGCATCATGCGTAAGTAACATTGGACACTAGCATGAGTAGGATATGAACACCATGAACATAAACATTATAGAGGCTATGTTGGTTTTGATTCAACTACATGCATGAACATGTACCAAGTCAAGCCACTTGAGCATTCAGAGGAGGATACCATATCATCATACTACATCACAACCATTTTAACGCTATGTTGATATTCAAGATAAATCATTATTAACTCCCAGCTACTTATGCATGGCATGAGAAACTATAATCTCTAATTGTCATTGCAAACATGTTTAATCATAATGGGCTGAATCATGGGCACTAGGTTAAACATATTTACACAGACAGGGCAGGTCGAGTTCATACCAGTTTCTCTTTGCCACGGCCAGTTCATCGAATGTCGTCATTATTGCCTTTCACTTGCATGACCGAATGATATGAAAATAATAATAGTGCAAGAGTGCCATGGACTAAGCTGGAATCTACAAACATTTTATTCAACAAGAGAAGACAAGGTAAAATGGGCTCTTTATTAGTTCAACAATTATTCATATGAGAGCCACTCAACATTTTCATCGTGGTCTTCTCCTCAGTACAACTCGAATAAAAGAAAAGAATTTCAGAGAAACACACAGAAATATTTTTGGAGTTTTTGGTTTTCTTAAGCAAGCAAATAAGGGAAAAGCAAAAACGAGAAAAACTATTTACATGAGAAAACTCCCAACAAGCAAAAGAAGAACAAGGAAATCTTTTTGGATTTTCTTTTTAGTACTACTACTAAGCATGCATAGAAGGTAAATTAACTACACCTATTTTTTTGTTTTTCTAAAGTTTTTCAAACACACAAGAAGAAAGCAAGAAAATAAATCTAAGCATGGATGATACGATGAAAAAGTGTGAGCACCGACAAATGGAATGATATGTGAACATGAATATAATGTCGGTGAGAACACGTACTCCCCCAAGCTTAGACTTTTGGCCTAAGTTGGTAGTGAATCAGTAGCCTGGAGGGTAGTAGGGATCCTGAGGAGTGGGCATCCACTGGTCCCACTGCGGAGGTGCCTGGTGTGCTGCAGCGTGAGCGTTCCAGTAGGCGATGATGTCTGCAGCCATAATCCGGTATCCGCCCCTGGCAATAGAATCAAACAACGCAGGAGCACGCAATGGAATAACATCACAAGTCATCACACTAAAAACCAAGTTATACGGAATAGGGATGTGAGGAGATTCGATATCAGTAAAATGGTGGTGATCCATGGCTGCACGGTCTAGGTAAACTTGGGTCAGAGGGAAATCATGGGGGGGTATCTGAACCTTGAAGTGAGCCGCCAAACGAGTAGCATAAATCCCACCATGTATTTCACCCTGTGATTTATTAAGATGGAGGCGACGAGCCACAATAGCTCCCAAGCTATAGGTGTTGTCGCCCTCTAGTGCTCGGCGTAAAATAGCAAAGTCTGGTGCACTGAGCGCACCTACTTTCTTTCTAGCAAGCAAGCACTTAGCAACAAATAAAGCAAAATAATGTATGGTAGGAAAGTGTATGCTAGCAGTCATAGTGGCTGACACTCCTCTCTCGTCACCCACTGTCAGAGTGCGATAAAAATCCTCAAACCCAGCCGACCTAGGCTCAGCCAAGCTCCTATCAGACGGGATCATGCATATGTCACAAAACTCAGTAAGTGGTATCCGATGGTTTTCCGCATATAAATTAAAGCTCACTTCAGGGGGGTTATTTCTAGGCAAGAAAGTAAAGCTCTGAACAAAGATGTTTGTGAGGATGTGGTGCTGGTCACACTCATCTACGATGAAGTCGGTGAGGCCAGCGTTGGCAATGTATTGCATGAACTCCTCAAGAATTCCAGCCTCTTGCAGGAACGGGGTGTGCGGCCATTCGCAAGGCTACCGCCAACCTCCGAGGGTGGAGATCATTGTCAGAAGACTCCCCAATAACACCCTTGGAGTTCTTCTTAGAGCCAAACTTCCTTAAGATATTCATGTCCGTGTACAATTTTCTCAATGGGGATATGCATATTTCCCCAACTATAAGAATTTCATATTTCTTTTTGGCAGTAGGTAGAGTGACGGTGTCCTGGACTAGGGGGTACTCACCATGTTGTCTCCCGATCTATTAGATTGGGCCGAGGACCCCCGTGGCCGTATACTCATGGGCCAGTTCGGACGGCTACCACATACAAGGAAGATTCCACAAGACTTGGCGATCAAGACAAGGACTTCTCCCCACCGGCGTATTCGGCTAGGACTCTTGTTATCCTAGACCTCGGGTGCATTATATAAACCGATGCCAGACTAGTCGATAGATATACAATATATACAACAATCATACCATAGACTAGCTTCTACGATTTAGCCTCCTTGATCTCGTGGTAGATCTACTCTTGTAATACCCATATCATCAATTTTAATCAAGCAGGACGTAGGGTTTTACCTCCATCAAGAGGGCCCGAACCTGGGTAAAACATCATGTTCCCTACCTCCTGTTACCATCCGGCCTAGACGCACAATTCGGGACTCACTACTCGAGATCCGCTGGTTTTGACATCGACATTGGTGCTTTCATTGAGGTTTCCGCTGTGTGATCGATAAAAGGATCGATGGCTCGCCTGTAGATCAACTGTGACTTTAGCATCTTCGTCACCAGCTCGACTGGTCACCTTGGTTCGACCAAGAATTGCGCCCCGTATTCGGATCACTATGTCCGGACGAGGGCCTTCATCAAACATCAACTCCGATCTCTATCAAGATCACGGAGGAATCATCTATGGAGCTCGGGGGCTCAACGTCAACATTGCCCTCAAGCGACCGTGTTGTTTTTTTGGACATCGAACTCGTATCTGCCACCACCACCTCCTCGAGTATCGCTTTGACGGTCGCTTTGGTGGAATTGTGCGGAATTGAGTCTACAACAACCCTGAAAAATTTCGTCGAGTTCCGATGGAGGAATCTCTGGCAATCCACGATATATCGGAGCCCTGTCAAATCTGGACGGGAATTTGGATGAGTTTAGGGCGTGGTGTCCAGCTTCTAACTCGGATGTCCTTTGGAAGATCCAACCGTTGATCGGCTGCGTAATTCCTATATCTACCACCTCTCAAAATTTCGGCTCGATCCGACCGTCCAAACTCCGGGAACCTTCCGATTAGTGTGTCACTTTTCGGATCTGTTTTCTGCGTGAAAACGAATCCGACCCGAGTTCATCTTTTTTATGAACAGGATTTCGGACATCCATTTTGAAAGAAGTTTTGTATGGGGTATTGTGTTTTGTTCCCGAACACATCCCACTAACTGTAAGATCTTTTGAACATGATCTTCGACATCATGATGGTGTCAAACCAGTCCGGCAATAGTACTCCACGGCTGCCGACCTGCGCTAGACACGGCGTCACTTTGTTGAGCCGAGCTCAACTTCTTCGGATCATCATCTCGGGAAGCCGAACAAGATCCCGGCATCGCGAAGGATAAATCATCACCAACATTGCCGCCCCATGGATTACACGGAGCGGGCATACCGGCATCGCCGCACGGTCGCTTCATCAAGTCGGCATCGACCACGTCACGACCTGCATCGACAGGGCCGCACTATTGCTTCTTCAAGCTAGTGTCCATCACGCCGACCTACTTCGACTCATCGGTTGACATCGAGGCTTCGACATCTCGGCTGGACCGGGGGCTTCGCCATCTCTTCATCAACCTACTCCGGACACTTCGGCGTCACTAGCCGACTAGCTCCGTCACGTTAGCTGGGCCGAGGGCTTTGCCTCGGCGAGCAACCTTTACCAGCATTGCCATGCCGTCGTTTTATCGCCCATCAGGCAATGGGTGTGCGGAGCGGGTCCCAATTTTAGGAATCACCTTCCTTCGGATTGCTACAACAAATAAACCAGGTGCTATTAATCCCAGTATTTTTTGCTTGTTTGGGTTCATTTTTCCCAAGGAATTATTACTCTGGTTTGTCCGTCATATGTACACAGGTCTATCAAATGGTGGCTGCATTAACGACAGTCGCATGGTGGTTCGGTCAGTTTCCGTACATAGTCCGGCGAACGCCGCACTCGGAGCTCGGACCGACCTGCGAATTCAGGCTTTGCCACGCCTTTACCGCATCACGCCGACGCCCTGCATCGACTTGACTTCGGTGCCAGGCCATATTTATTTTATTACTCACTTTGCATAAATTATTTATTATGCAACGATTTTTTTAATTATCATTATTACTATTATCTCCGGTTTGCACTATTTTTTGTGCACAGGAAAATGATCCGGGGACTTCGGCGTCACTCTGCCGGTCTGCATTGATCGTGCTATGTCACCACTTCGGCGTGTCAAGCTCTCCGCTCCGCCACCTCGGGACCGGCTTGAGGGATGGAACCTTGCCCCACATCAAGCTCGGACCGCGTCATCAATACCGAACACATTAACCAGCTAAGTCGCTTTCATGCTCAAAGCTTTAATTTCTAACTTGCGTTCGGTTCGACCAAGCATTATACTTTTTGGAAAAAAGTTGCTTTCAAAAAATTTCCTTGTCCAAACTTTGTTTGTGATGCATAAATTCAAATACCCCGTTTACTTGGGGGCTTCCTTTATGAAGCTTTTCCTGTTGCATATGATTATACTTGTACGGCTTCGTTCGTTGTTCGTGTATTACGCCACAATATGCACCACATTGACTTAAGCGATTTGCAAGCTGGGTTGCCTCGCTCCTATGTTTACCCCTACGTTCCCGATTGTTCGGCTAGGGAGTAAAGGGAGCACCTCTGCGATTGTCACGATTGGGTCACCCGGGCCGGACCTCAGACTGGGTGAAGCCAAAAGCTAGCGCTCTTATAGTTATTCAATGATGGTCGGCACACAACGGAACTCATGAGTACAAAAAATCTATTGCACAAGTCTTATAATAACAATGAGCACCGAAGAAAGGTATCGGTGGGGGTACTATTTTCTTCGAAGATGCTTCTTACTCTTCGCAGTAATATAGCATAAGTTCCCTGAGCCCGCTTTGTCTGTTATAGCCTTATGGCCTGATTGCCTGGTTATTGGAAACACCGTCGATATTCTCGACCGATGGAGTACATAACACTTTTCGGTCCTTAACCGAAGAGCGAGAAGCCGACGGTCGGTTAAGACGCGTTTAAAGTTCGGTTGAATATAGATATGATATAAGTACTTCAGTACATGCAATCATTCTTCTACCCAAGTCACTTGGGGGCTCTTAAGTTTATTTGAGCCGTTTTATAATAAGTGTTCTTCTTCTCAGTCGTTGCAAAGTTCTATTATTATTATTATTATTATTATTATTATTATCATTATTATTATTATTATTATTATTATTATTATTATTATTATTTATTACTCCTTTTTTCGACGCGAGTGTGCGGTCACTAGCCGGGGAGCCTAATTTCTCTCTCAAAGCCGCTAGAGTTTAGTTTGCTAAACTGGCCTAATGAGAGGTACTCCGCCCTCGGGATAGGAGGTTGAAGCCGTAGGCTGACCCGCTCAAAGTCTTGAGATAGGATGTGTCATGTTAAAGGACGACAGAAGCACTTCTTTTTTTCTAAGACCAATTTTCGGATTGGCACCGACCACTTGATCTTGTTCGGACGTCATGTTTTTACTGACGTTTCCTGGTTTTCCAAGCTTTTTGGCACTTTTAAACTATTTGTGCTTTTCCAGCATTAGTCTTGCAGTGCAACGCCGGACACCTTTAGGGATTCGGCAAAAACATTCTCAGATATTGCTATATATGCATCGGTTTCGAATTGTGTCTTCGGTCAATAGTTGGGTTGCCCGGCTCCTGCACTTGCTTCCTACGTTCCGTTTTGTTCGGCTAGGCGTGCAAAGGGAGAACCACTGCGATTGTGCTTCCAGCTTACATGGTTAAGCACCTTAGTGGAGAAAGCCGAAAACTGACTGTCACAATAAGCGTAAACTGGTCAGCGATCCGATGACTATGACGGGCCATTCATAACATTGGCCGAAGTGTTTACGGCTTGACCTCGACTGTCGCCGAACACTACCGGGGGCTATTAACTGGCCTCCCAAACTAAATCCTCGATATTTTGCTCTTACATTCGAGCTGAGGTTTCATGATCATGCTTAGCATGACAACCCAAAGAAAGGAACCGATAGCGGGACTATTTTCTTTGGAATACATTTCTTCTGTTAAACAGTAATATAACATATCTCTCTGCGTACCTTTGTTTATAAAACCGTGTGGCCAGATTGCCTTGTTTGTCGTAAATCTTTGCCCTCATAAAGGCTTTATAAAGTAGGACAAACACTCCTCGGCTACTGGCCAAGGAGGTGGAAGCCGATGGTCAGTCAACAAAGTTTTGTACAATGCGGATCCGAGCATTAATGACGTAAAGTACTTGGATACATAGAGTCATTACACATAATTTGTGATTTTACTATGGATATTGATCCTTAATTCGGCCACCCGTGCCCGCATTAAGGCTCGGGGGCTACTGGGCTTCGGGCTTATTATTTAAAAATATTAAAGGGGCACATCGATCCCCTGATCTGGTGTTGCTACCCGACCAGTGTCTCGGGGGCTACTGCATTGCTTGTCCAATGCAGAAAATTTTATGTGCAATATAGTTTCCGAGGAGATTTTGATCCTCAGGTTGGTCGGCCGCACCCAACCTGAGTCTTGAGGACTAAGCACGCCGCTTTTGTGTCCTGAAGTATTCTGCCAAGCTAGGACTTGATCCTCAGGCCGATTTTGCAAATCAACCTGAGTCTCAGCGGCTACTGGGATCAGCGGTCTTATGTCATCCTTCATGTGCATCTCGGGTTTTAGACCGATACACACCTTGAGGGCTACTGGCTATATATCTCGGCAGAGAATAAATTGCACCAATAAAAAATATTGACAAAAAATCGGCCCATAGTCGGGGTGGTGCACCACCTCGGAAGCAGTCCGGCATAAAGCTCGGGCGCTAGTGGCTGGCTCCATAGAGGGCATTTCCGGCATTAAGCTCGGCTAAACTCCTTCAACTTTTTTGAACCAAGGTGATGTGACACCTCGGATATAGTCTGGCATTGGAGCCTGGACACAGTCCAGCGTTGGAGCTCGGATATATTTTGGCGTTGGAGCTCGGATATACAGTCTGGCGTTGGAGCTCGGATACATTCCGGCGCTAGAGCTGGGAAGCGGTCCGGCGTTGGTGCTCGGCTGCGAAAGATACCTCGAATGCAGTCCGGCGTTGGAGCTCGGACGCAAGAGGACCCTGCCTCCCGGGAACAACTTCAAACCCGAGGTGTGGCATAAAAATAAACAAGGCATTGATAAAGGCCGGAAACTTAAAGGGGCTCCTTGGATACCCGACGTGTAAACTCGTCGAATGCATTTCGGCGATCCTCAAGATCGAAGATAAAGAAGAGTTGAACCAGTTTTCAAGACCAGCAACCGAAGATGAAGAACAGTTCGGAAGAATCGAGGAGCGTCCCTAACTTGAAGACCGGTTCAGGGGGCTACTGACGGTGTCCTGGACTAGGGGGTACTCACCACGTCGTCTCCCGATCTATTAGATTGGGCCGAGGACCCCCGTGGCCGTATACTCATGGGCCAGTTCGGACGGCTACCGCATACAAGGAAGATTCCACAAGACTTGGCGATCAAGACAAGGACTTCTCCCCACCGGCGTATTCGGCTAGGACTCTTGTTATCCTAGGCCTCCGGTGCATTATATAAACCGAGGCCAGGCTAGTCGATAGATATACAATATATACAACAATCATACCATAGGCTAGCTTCTAGGGTTTAGCCTCCTTGATCTCGTGGTAGATCTACTCTTGTACTACCCATATCATCAATATTAATCAAGCAGGAATAGGGTTTTACCTCCATCAAGAGGGCCCGAACCTGGGTAAAACATCGTGTTCCCTGCCTCCTGTTACCATCCGGCCTAGACTCACAGTTCGGGACCCATTACCCGAGATCCGCCGGTTTTGACACCGACATAGAGGTATTTGAAAACTTCCAATAGTGATTGTCAGAGATTTTTCAATAACATTAATACCATTCACTTGGAATTGTTTCGTCGGAAAGTGCACTGTATGCTCACTGCCATTAATATGAAAAGTGACCTTGCTTTTATTGCAATCAATAACATCCCCTGCAGTATTCAAGAAGGGTCTACCAAGGATAATCGACATGTTGTCGTCCTCGGGCATCTCAAGTATAACAAAGTCAGACAAAATAGTAACATTAGCAACAACAACGGGCACATCCTCACAGATACTGATAGGTATGGCAGTTGATTTGTTAGCCATTTGCAAAGATATTTCAGTAGGTGTGAGTTTATTCAAGTCAAGTCTTTTATATAAAGAGAAAGGCATAACACTAACACCAGCTCCTAAGTCACACAAAGCAGTTTTCACATAATTCTTTTTGATAGAGCAAGGTATAGTTGGTATTCCCAGATCTCCAAGTTTCTTAGGTATCCCATCTTTAAAAGTATAATTAGCAAGCATAGTGGAGATTTTAGCTTTAGGTATTTTTCTCTTATTTGTGATGATGTCTTTCATATACTTTGCATATGGAGGCATTTTCAAGATATCAGTCAAGCGAGTACGCAAAAAGACTGGCCTCAGCATTTCAGCAAAGCGTTCAAATTCTTCATCATCATTCTTTTTAGTTGACTTGGGTGGAAAAGTCATAGGTTTTGGAAACCATGGTTCTCTTTCTTTACTGTGTTTTCTACCAACAAAGTATCTTTTGTCATATCTTTTATTTTTAGATTGTGGGTTATCAAGATCAATAGGTGGTTCTATCTCAACATCATTGTCTGGTTCTTTTTTGTTGTTTGGTTGAGAGTCTTCATGAACCTCATCATTATCTTTTTCATCATCATTAGGTGAGTGTTCATTACCAGATTGAGTTTCAGCATCAGAGATAGAAACTTCATTCTCATCATCAGGAGGTTTTTCTATTTTAGGTTCACTAGAAGTGTGCAAAGTCCTATCATTTTTCTTTTTCTTTCTAGAAGGGCTAGGTGCACTAGTGTTAGCTCTTTTTGAATCTCATTCAATTCTTTTAGGGTGTCCCTCAAGATAAAGTGGTTCCTGAGTATTTTGCCTCCTCTAGTTGCAACTCTAACAGCAAACTCATGCATATCATGGTTCATTTCATCAAGCAATTCTCTTTGTGATTTAGCAACTTGTTCTAACTGAGTTTGAACCATAGAAGCATGTTTTCCAACACCTCTAACATCATTTGATATTCTAAATAACAAGTCACTCAAGCGAGCAATCATATCAGAATTGTATTTCAATTGTTTCATAACATTTGCATTGAAGTGATCTTGTTTCCTAATGTAGTTTTTAAACTCATAAAGGCATTGACTAGGATGCATGTTGTGAGGATTATCATTATCATTAAACTTCATAAGAGAATTTACCTCTACCACCTCAGGCATTGGTGGTGTATTAAGCCCATGTATTTCTTCAACAGGAGGTAAATTTTTAACATCCTCAGCTTTAGTACCTTTTTCCTTCATAGATTTCTTTGCCTCTTGCATATCTTTGGGACTGAGATATAATATACCCCTCTTCTTTGGAGTGGGTTTAGGAGGTGGTTCAGGAATAGTCCAATCATCATAATTTTTCAATATGTTATTCAATAATTCTTTAGCTTGAGCAATAGTTCATTCCCTGAAAACACAACCAGCACAACTATCTAGGAAGTCCCTAGAAGCATCGGTTAGTCCATTATAGAAGATATCAAGTATTTCATTTTTCTTAAGAGGATGATCAGGCAAAGCATTAAGTAACTGGCAAAGCCTCCCCCAAGCTTGTGGGAGACTCTCTTCTTTAGTTTGAGCAAAGTTAAATATTTCCTGTAAGGCAGCTTGTTTCATATGAGCAGGAAAATATTTTTCACAGAAGTAATAAATCATATCCTGGGAATAACGCACACAACCAGGAGCAAGACTATTGTACCAAGTTTTAGCATCACCCTTTAATGATAAAGGAAATAATTTGAGAATAAAGTAATAACGAGTTTTCTCATCATGAGTAAAAAGGGTGGATATGTCATTCAACTTAGTAAGATGTGCCATAACAATTTCAGTTTCATAACCATGGAAAGGATCAGATTTAACTTTGGGTCGACAGAGAATTCATAATACTTTTCATCAATAAAGATAGGTGAAGTAGCAAACTTAGGATCACATTTCATTCTAGCATTCAGAGATCTTTCTTTATACTTGTGTAATAATTTCTCTAGATCATCTCTATCATTGCAAGCAAGAATATCTCTAGTTGTTTCTTCACTCATAACATAACCTTCCCGTACCTTAGGAAATTCATATCTAGGAAGGCTAGTTCTAGCAGGTGTTTCAGGAGATTCAGTGTCAAGCTCATCATCAGATTCAACAACATCATGTTGTATAACTCTAGCAATTTGTTCATCAAGAAATTCACCAAGTGGCACATCATCATTATCAAGCAAGGTACTAGCATCATCATAAGCATCATTCATAGTAGAAGTAGCATCATCAATAACTTGCGACATTTCAGAATTAATAGCATGTGGTGGTGTTGCAAGTTTACTCATAACAGAAGGTGAATCTAAAGCAGAACTGGAAGGTAATTCCTTACCTCCCCTCGTCCTTGAGGGTAATATCTTAGTCTATGGATCCTTCAGATTCTTCATAGTGATAATAATCCCAAGTGACTCAACAAATATAGCTATGCTCCCCGGCAACGGCACCAAAAAAAGGTCTTGATAACCCACAAGTATAGGGGACCGCAACAGTTTTCGAGGGTAGAGTATTCAACCCGGAGTTGGCAAGCACTCTGTGTCGGCGTTCTAGGACCGGGGGTGTCCAGACTTGCCTGCCTGCGGCCCATAGCATGACTCCATCAGCGGCCTGATACGGCCCGGTTCCAGCAACAACAACTCAAGACCCTCGCAAGGCGTATGATACCAAGGCCTCCCTGGGGGCGGCCTCACTAGGTTGGCTCCTGAGGAGCGGAGATATCAAGGCAAGGCGCACCTCACGAGGTTCACGTGACGTGAGCCATGAAGACCAAGGCCAGGCGGGCGCTAGGCGGGCGCCAGCGGGCGCAGTGTACCAGTTTCCTCTTTGGTGCTAAGGGGGCAAGCGCAGGCGCGGAGTCTCGAGGAATCAAGCAAAGGTTTCCATATCGGTGCAACGAGACCAAGACCGCCAGGACGGCAAGATGGAGGTCATCACGGAGCCCACGGCAGAGTCATCACCAGAGCCTTTTGCAAGCGAAGACTACTTTGTCGAGATAGCTTGTACTGGTTGTCTCCCTTTGAATTTGGCCGTTCTGGGATCCCTTCCCGCCTAACATTTGGGAAGAGGATCAAGGCCACTATAAATAGGACTTAGGCACCACCATAGAGGGAGGATGGGATCCATTCCACCCTGACCAGCTCACCAGCTCATCGAGCCTAAGAACACCTCACCTCTTGAGGCGTTTCATCCACTGTACTAGTTCATCCTCAGCCCCTCGAGGCAATCCACCACAAAGCTGGAGTAGGGTATTACACCGCCGCAAGGTGGCCCAAACCAGGTTAAATCTCTGTGTCCCTCGTTCTTTGAGTTCGTTGAGCTAGGCCGTGGGATCGTTAGCGAGCGAGCTAGGAGAGAGTGTTCTTCGTGCGCACCCCAGTGTTCGAACCTCTCAAGGGTCCGCGGAGCCCTGAATCTGACATTTGGCGCGCCGGGTAGGGGTGCGCTGAAACCTCTCTTCTGTCGGTCGACACACCGCCGCCCCACCGTCTCCATGGCTCACGCTCGTCGGGCTCATGCTGAGTGCCAAGCCACTCTCAACGCTCGCGTCACCCAGACGGCGCCCGTCAGCGGTCCTCCCCGTCGCTCTCCATCACCCGCTGCCAACGTCGCCACCGGCCCGGCGGGGAACGAGCAGCAATCTTCGCTGATGCACCCCTCCGTGCGAAGGGACGGACGCACCGCCACCCCGTCACTGACTCCGGCCGGCTTGTCATCCCACGCTTGTCGCGGGCCCGCGGACACGCAGGCTGTGCTGCTCCTGGCGCGCGAGCTCTTGCGTTACCGCCCCATCGACGACCTCTACGAAGACTGGTTGGACCGCATTGCCGAGCTCGTCAGCACCGCTGGGGGCTCTCCTGCACCGTCCCTCTCGCTGCCTCGTCCACCCCCTGTTGCGGGCGACGTAGCCCATGGAGCGCCTCCACCACCTCCCCGTTAAGACATCGCCCTCGGACCAAGACGCGTGGCCCCTCGGCGCGACCTGCCATGCCAGGCGCCTGCGCATGAGGAAGAAAGCTGTCGTGAAGTCCAACTGCCGCAAGAAGGTGCTCCAGCACTCCCTGCACCTCCACGTCAAGACCATGCGCCGCCTGAAGCGGTGGGGCATGATCGCGAAGATCAGGCTCCACCTCCACGACGGGCCCCTGTGACCACAGCAGGCTGCCGCGCCTTCACCCCCGAGCTACGTAATGTTGTCTGGTCCAGCAAATTCAAGCCCGACCTGCCTCCATGCTACAACGGCAACACCGATGCTGCGGAGTTCCTGCAGCTCTATGAGCTGAGCATCGAGGCGGCCATCGGCGACGAGATGGTCATGGCGAACTCGTTTCCCATGGCCCTCAAGGACGGAGCGTGCTTGTGGCTCCTGAACCTGCCCGCGGGATCAATCTCCTCCTGGGATGAGATGCACGAGCGTTTCATCGCCAACTTCCAGGTCACTCGCGACCACCCACCTACCGCGGGTGACCTGCGGCGCTTCAAGCAACAGCCTGGGGAGACCCTGCAGAAGTACATCCAACGCTTCAACAGCGTTCGCCTCAAGATCCCCAAGGTTTCTGACGAAGCCATCATCTCGGCGTTCTCCGATGGCGTCCGCGACGTTAAGATGAAGGAGGAGCTCGCCATTCACGAGGACCTGTGCATAGCTCTGGAGATGTTCAACATGGCGACCAAGTGTGCAAGAGCTGAGGAGGGATGCCTCTCCCTCCTCGAGCTTCCAGCTGCCAACCCAGAAGACAAGAAGGCCAAGACGAAGGACATGAAGCACAAGGGGGCGGCCGTGCTTGCGGATGAACCGGATATGAAGCACGATCGCGACCACCACGAGTCATACAAGGGCAGCCGCCCGTTCTGCGCCTTCCACAATGTACACAACCACAACACCAACGACTGTCAAGAGTTTAGGGCCATCCGTGACGGGCGCTTCAGTCGATGCCCCGAGCGCAACGACCGAGGCTATGGCCGTAGATGAGGCAGAAGTGGAGGACGTTGGGACGACCGCGGCCCTCGCCAGGAGTGGCGCGACCATCCTCGTGAGGACTGCTGGTAGGATCAGCCTCGCGAGGGTGTCTGGAGAGACCAGCCTTGTGAGGATCGTCCTCAAGGCAAGGTCGACCTCCCTCCACTGCCGCCACCACCAAGAAGGAATGACGACCATCACTAAGATGAGGGGGCTCGGGGCTTCCAGGAGCCTCGCACCATCGCCTGCATCTTAGGTGGCGCTCAGGCCCCTGCCTCCCACCGCATATTCAAGCAGTTTGCTCGCGAGGTGACCGCGGCCCTCCCCAAACTCGAGGCCATGCGTCCACTTAGGTGCTCCAAGTGCACCATCACCTTCAGCTCGTTCGACCAGCTCAAGTGCGCGGCAACTGCCGGCGCTCTCCCAATGCTCTGCTCGTCCGTCATCAACAATGTCCTTGTCACCAAGACCCTCATCGATGGTGGCGCAGGACTCAATGTTCTTTCCATCGAGACATTTGACCGCCTCTAAGTGCACTACAATCAGCTGCAGCACACCAAGGCCTTCTCAGGAGTGACCGACGGCTCCACCACCCCGATAGGGCAGATCCGCCTCCCTGTCACCTTCGGTCAGCGTGACAACTACCGCACCGAGCTCATCGACTATGACGTCGCGCACATCCACCTACCGTACAATACCATCCTTGGATATCCGTCCCTAGCCAAGTTCATGGCGGTGACCCACCACTGCTACAACGTCCTCAAGATGCCAGGGTGCCACGGCGTCATCACGGTCGCCTCCGAGAAGGGCGCGGTGTGCTCCCTTGAGTGCGCCTACCAGGCTGCGGCGGTTGAAGACCCAGACAAGAAAGGCGCCATCTACCCTCCCGCGGCAGTTCCCAAGAAGAAGAAGCAGCTGCTCCGCCAAGGGCCTCATGAGAGCGGTGTCTCCAGCGGCACCACCTTAGGACCAGCGCCCACGGATGGGGCGCCTCCCTCCCTCACATAGGAAGGCATGCCCAGTGCCCTCCTCATGCTGGGCTCGGGGGCTCTCTTCTAGAGGGCCTCTGACCTAGCCAATGTCATGAGGGAGGCGCTCGGGCACCACGTGGAGGCATGCTTCACCGCACGCTTCCCCCGCAAGGGCACTAGGCACAAGGTGCCAGGTGCTGAGGAGTTTGTCACCCAGACGACCGAGGAGCTTCAAGAGGCGAGATCCATGTGCGGCGACCATCACCTACTGCTTGGCGCGGCTCCTTGTCCTAGCGAGGACAACGAGCTGCATCTGCGTCAACATCCCCGAGCTCAATAGAGCCACAGTTTAGCAGCGCTTCTGTCCTTCGCACGCTGGCCGGTGTGAGGGCCCATCTCATAGCTATGTTCGCATGCCTTTTGGCTTGCCGAACGCGGCTGCCGCCTTCCAGCATCGCCTGCGGAGCATCGTGGCAGCTTAGGAGGCCAGGTACCACGCGGTCCTGGCAGAGGCAGCGACGGTTCTTCGCGAACCACCCGAGCCTCCAGAGCCTCCTGAGGTTCAAGGCCAAGGCGGCTTGTGAGGAGCAACCTCATTAGGGTGCACCTTTAGCTACTTCAACATCTCTCCAGCAACGGCACTAGGTGACATTTTCCAGTTTATTCAGTTGGGGGCGCCCCTTGGGCTACATCATCCCCATGTCGCATGGGCCTGTCCCTGCGGCGCCTATCCTTTTTGCATCTCTAGTTTACCTTGTTGGGGGCACCCCTTGGGCTGCATCATCCCCAAGTCACGTGGGTCCGTCCCTGCAGCATGTATCGTTCTTGCATCTATCAGTACAAGCTTATCCTCTTCCATAAGACGACTTATGTTATCGCCTATCTGCTTGACGCCCTTTGCGGCTCCCCGCATAGCTGACCGGCCTCTTACTCACCCCGCAACGGGGGCTTCACATGCTGGTTGCTACCTCTTTTAGCACTGCGTTGGTTTCCCCAAAGAGGAAGGGATGATGTAGCAAAGTAGCGTAAGTATTTCCCTCAATTTTTGAGAACCAAGGTATCAATCCAGTAGGAGGCTACGCGCGAGTCCCTCGTACCTGCACAAAACAAATAAATCCTCGCAACCAACGCAAATAGGGGTTGTCAATCCCTATAGGGCCACTTATGAGAGTGAGATCTGATAGATATGATAAGATAATATTCTTGGTATTTTTATGATAAAGATGCAAAGTAAAATAAAAGCAAAGTAAATAGCAAAGTAAATAACTAAGTAGTAGGAGATTGATATGATAAAGATAGACCCGTGGGCCATAGGTTTCACTAGTGGCTTCTCTCGAGAGCATAAGTATTCTACGGTGGGTGAACAAATTACTGTTGAGCAATTGACAGAATTGAGCATAGTTATGAGAATATCTAAGTATGATCATGTATATAGGCATCACGTCCGAGACAAGTAGACCGACTCCTGCCTGCATCTACTACTATTACTCCACTCATCGACCGCTATCCCGCATGCATCTAGAGTATTAAGTTAAAACAGAGTAACGCCTTAAGCAAGATGACATGATGTAGAGGGATAGACTCATGCAATATGAAGAAAACCCCATCTTGTTTTTCTCTATGGCAACAATACAATATGTGCCTTGCTGCCCTTACTATCACCGGGAAAGGACACCGCAAGATTGAACCCAAAGCTAAGCACTTCTCCCATTGCAATAAAGATCAATCTAGTAGGCCAAACCAAACTGATAATTCGAAGAGACATGCAAATATAACCAATCATACATAAAAGAATTCAGAGAAGATTCAAATATTATTCATAGATAGACTTGATCATAAACCCACAATTCATCGGTCTCAACAAACACACCGCAAAAAGAAGATTACATCGAATAGATCTCCACAAGAGAGGGGGAGAACATTGTATTGAGATCCAAAAAGAGAGAAGAAGCCATCTAGCAACTAACTACGGACCCGTAGGTCTGAAGTGAACTACTCACACTTCATCAGAGGGGCTATGGTGTTGATGTAGAAGCCCTCTGTGATCGATGCCGCCTCCGGCAGAGCTCCGGAACAGGCCCCAAGATGGGATCTCATGGATACAGAAAGTTACGACGGTGGAATTAGGGTTTTGGCTCCGTCTCTGATCGTTTGGGGGTACGTGGGTATATATAGGAGGAAGAAGTACGTCAGTGGAGCAACAGGGGGCGCGCCTGGTAGGGTAGGGCACGCCCCCCTACCTCGTGGCCTCCTGTTACGTGCTTTGACGTAGGGTCCAAGTCTCCTGAGTTGTATTCGGTGAGAAAATCACGTTCCCGAAGGTTTCATTCCGTTTGGACTCCGTTTGATATTCCTTTTCTTCGAAACCCTAAAACAGGCAAAAACAGCAATTCTGGGCTGGGCCTCTGGTTAATAGGTTACTCCCAAAAATAATATAAAAGTGGATAATAAAGCCCAATAATGTCCAAAACAGTAGATAATATAGCATGGAGCAATCAAAAATTATAGATACGTTGGAGATGTATCAAGCATCCCCAAGCTTAATTCCTGCTCGTCCTCGAGTAGGTAAATGATAAAAACAGAATTTTTGATGCGGAGTGCTACTTGGCATAATTTTAATATAATTCTTCTTTATTGTGGTATGAATATTCAGATCCGAAAGATTCAAGACAAAAGTTCATATTGACATAGAAAATAATAATACTTCAAGCATACTAACAAAGCAATTATGTCTTCTCAAAATAACATGGCTAAAGAAAGTTATCCCTACAAAATCATATAGTATGGCTATGCTCTATCTTCACCACACAAAATATTTAAATCATGCACAACCCCGATGACAAGCCAAGCAATTGTTTCATACTTTTGACATTCTCAAAACTTTTTCAATTTTCACGCAATACATGAGCGTGAGCCATGGACATAGCACTATAGGTGGAATAGAGTGATGGTTGTGGAGAAGACAAAAAGGGAGAAGATAGTCTCACATCAACTAGGCGTATCAACGGGCTATGGAGATGCCCATCAATAGATATCAATGTGAGTGAGTAGGGATTGCCATGCAACGGATGCACTAGAGCTATAAGTATATGAAAGCTCAAAAAAGAAACTAAGTGGGTGAGCATCCAACTTGCTTGCTCATGAAGACCTAGGGCAATTTTGAGGAAGACCATCATTGGAATATACAAGCCAAGTTCTATAATAAAAATTCCCACTAGTGTATGAAAGTGATAACATGAGAGACTCTCTACTATGAAGATCATGGTGCTACTTTGAAGCACAAGTGTGGTAAAAGGATAGTAACATTGTCCCTTCTCTCTTTTTCTCTCATTTTTTCTTTGGGCCTTTTCTCTCTTTTTTTATGGCCTCTTTTATTTCTCTTTTTTTTGTCCGGAGTCTCATCCCGACTTGTGGGGGAATCATAGTCTCCATCATCCTTTCCTCACTGGGACAATGCTCTAATAATGATGATCGTCACACTTTTATTTTTCTTACACCTCAATAATTACAACTCGATACTTAGAACAAGATATGACTCTATATGAATGCCTCCGGCGGTGTACCAGGATATGCAATGATTCATGAGTGATAAGTATGAAAGAATTATGAATGGTGGCTTTGCCACAAATACTATGTCAACTACATGATCATTCTAAGCAATATGACAATGATGGAGTGTGTCATAAACGGAACGGTGGAAAGTTGCATGGCAATATATCTCGGAATGGCTATGGAAATGCCATAAGAGGTAGGTATGGTGGCTGTTCTGAGGAAGGTATATGGTGGGTGTATGATACCGGCGAAAGGTGTGCGGTATTAGAGAGGCTAGCAAAGGTGGAAGGGTGAGAGTGCGTATAATCCATGGACTCAACATTAGTCATAAAGAACTCATATACTTATTGCAAAAATCTACAAGTTATCGAAGAAAAGTATTACGTGCATGCTCCTAGGGGGATATATTGGTAGGAAAAGACCATTGCTCGTCCCCGACCGCCACTCATAAGGAAGACAATCAATAAATAAATCATGCTCCGACTTCATCACATAACGGTTCACCATACGTGCATGCTACGGGAATCACAAGCTTCAACACAAGTATTTCTCAAATTCACAACTACTCAACTAGCATGACTTTAATATCACCATCTCCATGTCTCAAAACAATTATCAAGTATCAAACTTATCATAGTATTCAACACACTCATAAGAGAATTTTTATTATTAATCTTGCATACCAAGCATATTAGGATTTTAAGCAAATTACCATGCTATTAAGACTCTCAAAATAATCTAAGTGAAGCATGAGAGATCAATAGTTTCTATAAAACAAATCCACCACCGTGCTCTAAAAGATATAAGTGAAGCACTAGAGCAAAATTATATAACTCAAAAGATATAAGCGAAGCACATAGAGTATTCTAACAAATTCCAAATCATGTATGGCTCTCTCAAAAGGTGTGTACAGCAAGGATGATTGTGGTAAACTAACAAGCAAAGACTCAAATCATACAAGACGCTCCAAGTAAAACACATATCATGTGGTAAATAAAAATATAGCTCCAAGTAAAGTTACCAATAGAAGTAGACGAAAGAGGGGATGCCTTCCGGGGCATCCCCAAGCTTTGGCTTTTATGTGTCCTTAGATTATCTTGGGGGTTCCATGGGCATCCCCAAGCTTAGGCTATTGCCACTCCTTGTTCCATAATCCATCAAATCTTTACCCAAAACTTGAAAACTTCACAACACAAAACTTAAAGTAGCAAACTCGTGAGCTCCGTTAGCGAAAGAAAACAAAAGACCACTTCAAGGTACTGTAATGAACTCATTCTTTATTTATATGGGTGTTATACCTACTGTATTCCAACTTATATATGGTTTATAAACTATTTTACTAGCCATAGATTCATCAAAATAAGCAAACAACACACGCAAAACAGAATCTGTCAAAAAACAGAACAGTCTGTAGTAATCTGTAGCTAGCGCAAGATCTGGAACCCCAAAAAATTCTAAAATAAATTTATGGATGTGAGGAATTTATCTATTAATCATCTGCAAAAATAATTAACTAAATAGAACTTTCCAAATAAAAATGACAGCAGTTCTCGTGAGCGCTAAAGTTTCGGTTTTTTACAGCAGGTTCAACAAGACTTTCCCCAAGTCTTCCCAACAGTTCTACTTGGCACAAACACTAACTAAACACAAAAAACACAACCAAAACAGAGGCTAGATAATTTATTTATTACTAAACAGGGGCAAAAAGCAAGGAATAAAAATAAAATTGGGTTGCCTCCCAACAAGCGTTATCGTTTAACGCCCCTAGCTAGGCATAACAAGCACGAATAGATCTAGGTATTGCCATAATAATAAGATAGATTGTTAAAACTCATTTCATATTCTCTACGTTCAGCAGCAAGTTTTCTTTGAGGCAAGCAAAAGTAATCGAAAGTGCTAAATTTGTTGGGACAAAAGTCTCCAAGATCAACCTTGGGAGGTATAGGTTCCTCCTTTGGTCCTTCATATTGCACAACCAATTCATCATTATAAGCATTCTTTTGACAGAACTTTGTGAGCCTATATTCAAGAGAATATCCCAATTCATTATCTCGAATAGCTAAATCATCATTAAGTTCAGAAATTCTATCAACTAAAACATTGGTAGGAACCCTTTTTCTAAGATTTTCATTGAAAGCAACATAGTCTAGAGATTGAAAATGCATTATTTCTTCTTGATCAAAGAGGATAGTCTCTATGAGAGGATGGCAAGCGTCCACCCTATAATGCACAAAGATTGCTTTGGCCTCTTTTATTATGAATTGAAACTCATGAGCCAAAAATATAGTAACGGCACGCTTAACAGAAGAATGCTCAATATTAGAAAATTCTAGGAAAATCCTTTGTATAGAAGGATGCATGTGCATGAATTGTCTCTCAAGTTCAACTACAAGCATGGCAATAGAGTCCGCAAGACTACTAGTTCTATGAAGAATAGAACTACCCATAGAAGGTACAACACCGGCACAAGTAAAGAAATCTTGAATAACTCCTTTTCCAATAATATTACTGCTACCAACACGGAATCTTTTTATATGTGAGATAGTGGGTTCTTTAGTGGGAGCATCAAAATTATTATCGACAATAGTATCCCCAATTTCAGACATAGAGGCAGAAGGTAAAGAACTAGCCATAATGACAAGCAAGCAAACTAACACACAAGCAAACAAAAAGCAAGCGGACAAAAAGGGGCAAATAGAGAAAGAGAGTGAGGATAAAACGGCAAGGGTGAATTGGGGGGAGAGGAAAACGAGAGGCAAATGGCAAATAATGTAATGCGGGAGATAAGGGTATGTGATGGGTACTTGGTATGTTGACTTCTGCGCCAGAAATCCTTCTTGCTACTTCTTTTAGCACTGCGTTGGTTTTCCCCGAAGAGGAAGGGATGATGCAGCAAAGTAGCGTAAGTATTTCCCTCGGTTTTTGAGAACCAAGGTATCAATCCAGTAGGAGGCTACGCGCGAGTCCCTCGTACCTGCACAAAACAAATAAATCCTCGCAACCAACGCAAATAGGGGTTGTCAATCCCTATGAGGGCCACTTATGAGAGTGAGATCTGATAGATATGATAAGATAATATTCTTGGTATTTTTATGATAAAGTTGCAAAGTAAAATAAAAGCAAAGTAAATAGCAAAGTAAATAACTAAGTAGTAGGAGATTGATATGATAAAGATAGACCCGTGGGCCATAGGTTTCACTAGTGGCTTCTCTCGAGAGCATAACTGATACATCCATTTTGCATCATGCTTTTATATCGATATTTATCAAAATATGGACTGTTATTTCACTTTATGTCACAATACTTATGGATATCCTCTCTTATTATACAAGGTTTACACAAGGAGGGAGAATGCCGGCAGTTGGAATTCTGGTCTGGAAAAGGAGCAAATATTAGAGACCTATTCTGCGCAAGTCCAAAAGTCCTGAAACTCCACGGAACGTCTTAAAAGAAATAAAGAAAAATCCAGGCCAAAGATGAAGGCCAGGGGGCCCACACCCTACTCATGAGGGTGCCCCCCCTATGGCGCACCCCCTATCTCGTGGGCCCCTGGTGGCTCTCCGATGCCCATCTTCTCCTATATGAGGTCTTTCGATGAGAAAAAAATAGAGAAGAACTTTTCGGGACGAGACTCCGCCGCCACGAGGCGGAACCTTGGCGTATCCAATCTAGAGCTCCGACAGAGCTGTTCTGCCAGGGAAACTTCCCTCCCGGAGGGGGAAATCATCACCATTGTCATCACCAATGCTCCTCTCATCGGGAGAGGGCAATCTCCATCAACATCTTCACCAGCACCATCTCATCTCCAAACCCTAGTTCATCTCTTGTATCCAATTCTTGTCTCAAGGTCCGGGATTGGTGCTATTAGTGTTGATTACTCCTTGTAGTTGATGCTAGTTGGTTTATTTGGTGGAAGATCATGTGTTCAGATCCTATATGCATATTATTACCCCTCTGATTATGAACATGAATATGCTTTGTGAGTAATTACGTTCGTTCCTGAGGACAAGGGAGAAGTCTTGCTATGAGTAGTCATGTGAATTTGGTATTCGTTTGATATTTTGATAAGATGTATGTTGTCTAGCCTCTAGTGGTGTTATGTGAACGTCGACTACATAACACTTCACCATTATTTGGGCCTAGAGGAAGGCATTGGGAAGTAATAAGTAGATGATGGGTTGCTAGAGTGACAGAAGCTTAAACCCTAGTTTATGCGTTGCTTCGTAAGGGGCTGATTTGGATCCATATGTTTCATGCTATGGTTAGGTTTACCTTAATACTTTTGTTGTAGTTGCGGATGCTTGCAATAGAGGTTAATCATAAGTGGGATGTTTGTTCAAGTAAGAACAGCACCCAAGCACCGGTCCACCCACATATCAAATTATCAAAGTATCGAACGCGAATCATATGAACCTGATGAAAACTAGCTTGACGATATTCCCATGTGTCCTCGGGAGCATTTTTCCTATTATAAGAGTTTGTTCCGGCTTGTCCTTTGCTACAAAAGGATTGGTCCACCTTGCTGCACTTTATTTACTTTTGTTACTTGTTGCTCATTACAATTTATCCTATCACAAAACTATCTGTTACCACTTATTTCAGTACTTGCAGAGATTACCTTGCTGAAAACCGCTTATCATTTCCTTCTGCTCCTCATTGGGTTCGACACTCTTACTTATCAAAAGGACTACGATAGATCCCCTATACTTGTGGGTCATCTAGACTCTTTTCTGGCGCCGTTGCCGGGGAGTGTAGCACCTTTGGTAGGTGGAATTTGGTAAGGAAAAATTTATATAGTGTGCTGAAATTTACTGTCACTTGTTACTATGGAAAGTAATTCTCTGAGGGGCTTGTTCGGGGTATCTTCACCCCGTCCAGTAGAGCAAACAGTTGCTCCTCAACCTACTGAACCTATTGAAAATGAAACTCCTTTTGAATTTCCTTCGGGTATGATAGAAAAACTGCTAGATAACCCTTTTACAGGAGATGGACCAAAGCATCCTGATGAGCATTTAATATATGTGGATGAAGTTTGTGGATTATTTAAGCTTGCAAGTATACCCGATGATGTTGCTAAGAAGAAGGTCTTCCCTTTTTCTTTGAAGGGAGACGCATTGGTATAGTATAGGCAATGTGATGATATGAGATCATGGGACTATAAAAGATTGAAGTTGGAATTTCATCAAAAGTATTACCCTATGCATCTTGTTCATCGTGATCGCAATTATATATATATAATTTCTGGCCTCGCGAAGGGGAAAGCATCGCTCAAGTTTGGGGGAGGCTTAAATCAATGTTATATTCATGCCCCAATCATGAGCTCTCAAGAGAAGTAATTATGCAAAGTTTTTATGCTCGGCTTTCTAAAAACAATCGCAACATGCTCGATACTTCTTGTGCTGGCTCTTTTATGATGAAGACTATTGAATTCAGATGGAATTTATTGGATAGAATTAAATGCAACTTTGAATATTGGGACCTCGACGAAGGTAAGGAGTCAGGTATGACACCTAAGTTTGATTGTGTTAAATCTTTTATGGACACCGATATTTTCCGTAGGTTTAGCACTAAATATGGACTTGACTCGGAGATAGTAGCTTCTTTCTGTGAATCTTTTGCTACTTATGTTGATCTCCCTAAGGACAAGTGGTTTAAATATGATCCTCCCATAGAAGTAAAAGTAGCTGCACCTATTAAAGTTGAAGAAAAGACTGTCACTTATAATGATCCTATTGTTCCTACTTCTTATATTGAGCAACCACCTTTCCCTGTTAGAATAAAGGATCATGCTAAAGCTTCAACTATTGTTTGTAAAAGCAATATTAGAACTTATACACCTCCTGAGCAAGTTAAAGTAGAACCTAATATTGCTATTGTTAAAGACCTCTTGTCTGATAATATTGATGGGCATGTTATTCAGTTCGAAGGTGAAACTGCTAGAATTGCTAAGCCTTGTGCTAAAGATAAACATAGACCTGTGGTAGGCGTGCCTGTTATTTCTGTTAAAATAGGAGATCATTGTTATCATGGCTTATGTGACATGGGTGCTAGTGCTAGTGTTATACCTCATGACTTATACAAAGAAATTAAGAATGAAATTGCACCTGTTGAGTTAGAAGATATTGATGTCACAATTAAACTTGCCAATAGAGATACTATTTCAGCAATGGGAATTGTCAGAGATGTTGAAGTCATGTGTGGGAAAACTAAATATCCTACTGATTTTCTTGTTCTTGGTTCCCCACAAGATAGCTTTTGTCCCATTATATTTGGTAGACCCTTCTTAAATACTGTCAATGCTACCATAGATTGCACAAAGAATGTTGTTACTGTTGGCTTGGATGATATGGTTCATGAGTTTAATTTCTCTAAATTTAGTAAACAACATCGCGAGGAAGAATTACCTAGTAAGGATGAGATTATTGGTCTTTCTTCTATTGCCGTACCTCCTAGTGATCCTTTAGAACACTATTTGCTAGACCATGAAAATGATATGTTCATGAATGAAAGAAGGGAAATAGATGAAGTATTCTTTAAACAGGAACCTATTCTGAAACACAATTTGCCTGTTGAAATCCTAGGGGATCCTCCTCCACCCAAGGGTGATCCTGTGTTTGAGCTTAAACCTTTGCCTGATAATCTTAAATATGCTTATCTTGATGAAAAGAAGATATATCCTGTTATTATTAGTGCTAACCTTTCAGAGCATGAAGAAGAAAGATTATTGAAAACTCTGAAGAAGCATCGTGCTGCTATTGGATATACTCTTGATGATCTTAAGGGCATTAGTCCCACTCTATGTCAACATAAAATAAATTTGGAAGCAGATGCCAAACCAGTTCGTGATCCTCAACGACGTCTGAATCCTAAAATGAAAGAAGTGGTAAGAAAAGAAATACTAAAGCTTCTGGAGGCGGGTATAATCTATCACGTTGCTGATAGTGAATGGGTAAGTCCTGTCCATTGTGTCCCTAAGAAGGGAGGTATTACTGTTGTTCCTAATGATAAAGATGAATTGATTCCACAAAGGATTATCACAAGTTATAGGATGGTAATTGATTTCCGCAAGTTAAATAAAGCTACTAAGAAAGATCATTACCCCTTACCTTTTATTGATCAAATGCTAGAAAGATTATGTAAACATACACACTATTGCTTTCTAGATGGTTATTCTGGTTTCTCTCAAATACATGTGTCGGCTAAAGATCAATCAAAGACTACTTTTACATGCCCTTTTGGTACTTTTGCTTATAGACGTTTGCCTTTTGATTTATGTAATGCACCTGCTACCTTTCAAAGATGCATGATGGCTATATTCTCTGACTTTTGTGAAAAGATTTGTGAGGTTTTCATGGACGACTTTTCCGTCTATGGTTCCTCTTTTGACGATTGCTTGAGCAATCTTGATCGAGTTTTGCAGAGATGTGAAGAAACTAATCTTGTCTTGAATTGGGAAAAGTGCCACTTGATGGTTAATGAAGGTATAGTCTTGGGGCACAAAGTTTCTGAAAGAGGTATTGAAGTTGATAAAGCCAAGGTTGATGCTATTGAAAAGATGCCATGTCCCAAGGACATCAAAGGTATAAGAAGTTTCCTTGGTCACGCCGGATTTTACAGGAGGTTCATTAAGGACTTCTCAAAAATTTCTCGGCCTCTGACTAATTTATTGCAAAAAGATATACCATTTGTCTTTGATGATGATTGTGTAGAAGCATTTGAAATACTTAATAAAGCATTAGTCTCTGCACCTATTGTTCAGCCACCTGATTGGAATTTACCATTTGAAATTATGTGTGATGCTAGTGATTATGCTGTAGGTGTTGTTCTAGGGGAAATAGTTGATAATAAATTAAATGTTATCCATTATGCTAGTAAGACTCTAGACAATGCTCAAAGAAATTATGCTACTACTGAAAAGGAGCTTTTAGCAGTTGTATTTGCTTGTGATAGGTTCAGATCTTATATTGTTGATTCTAAAGTAACTATTCAAACTGATCATGCCGCTATTAAATATCTTATGGAAAAGAAATATGCTAAACCTAGACTTATTAGATGGGTTCTCTTACTATAAGAATTTGATTTGAATATTGTTGATAGAAAGGGAGCTGAGAACCCCGTTGTAGCAAACTTATCTAGGTTAGAAAATATTCTTGATGACCCACTACCTATTAATGATGACTTTCCTGATGAACAATTAAATGTTATAAGTACTTCTCGTAGTACTCCATGGTATGCTGATTATGCTAATTATATTGTTGCTAAATTTATACCACCTAGCTTCACATACCAGCAAAATAAAAAGTTCTTCTATGATTTAAGACATTACTTTTGGGATGACCCACATCTTTATAAGGAAGGAGTAGATGGTGTTATTAGACGTTGTGCACCTAAGCATGAACAGGAACAGATCCTACGCAAGTGTCATTCCGAGTCTTATGGAGGACACCATGCTGGAGATAGAACTGCACATAAGGTATTGCAATCTGGTTTTTATTGGCCTACTCTCTTCAAGGATGCCCGTAAGTTTGTCTTGTCTTGCGATGAATGTCAAAGAATTGGTAATATTAGTAGACATCAAGAAATGCCTATGAATTATTCACTTGTTATTGAACCGTTTGATGTTTGGGGCTTTGATTATATGGTACCTTTTCCTGCCTCTAATGGATATACACATATTCTAGTTGCTGTTGATTACGTTACTAAGTGGGTAGAAGCTATTCCAACTAGTAGTGCTGATCATAACACTTCTATTAAAATGCTTAAGGAAGTTATTTTTCCGAGGTTTGGAGTCCCTAGATATTTAATGGCTGATGGTGGTTCACACTTTATTCATGGTGCCTTCCGTAAAATGCTTGCTAAATATGATGTTAATCATAGAATTGCATCTCCTTATCACCCACAGTCTAGTGGTCAAGTAGAATTGAGCAATAGAGAGCTCAAATTAATTTTGCAAAAGACTGTTAATAGTTCTAGAAAGAATTGGTCTAAGAAACTTGATGATGCGTTATGGGCTTATAGAACTGCATATAAAAATCCTATGGGTATGTCTCCGTATATAATGGTTTATGGAAAAGCATGTCACTTACCTCTCGAACTAGAACACAAGGCATATTGGGCTATTAAAGAGCTCAACTATGATTTTAAACTTGCCGGTGAGAAGAGGTTATTTGATATTAGCTCACTTGATGAATGGGGAACCCAAGCTTATGAAAATGCCAAGTTGTTTAAGGAAAAAGTTAAAAGATGGCATGACAAAAGGATACAAAAGCATGAGTTTAATGTGGGTGATTATGTATTGCTATACAACTCCCGTTTAAGATTTTTTGCAGGAAAACTTCTCTCTAAATGGGAAGGCCCCTACGTCAACGAAGAGGTCTATCGTTCCAGTGCCATAAAAATCAACAACTTCGAGGGCACAAATCCGAAGGTGGTAAATGGTCAAAGAATTAAACACTATATCTCAGGTAATCCCATAAATGTTGAAACCAATATTATTGAAACCATAACCCCGGAGGAACACATAAGGGACACTTTCCGGAACGTTTTAGACCCCAAAAAGGAATAGGTATGTGGTATGGTAAGTAAACTGACTCCAAAACAATTTTTAAGGCAATATTTCTCCGTTTTGGAATATATAGAAAAATAGAAAAATAAGTAGCAGTCCGGGAAGGACACGAGGGCCCCACGAGGGTAGTGGGCGCGCCCTACCCCCCTGGGCGCGCCCCCTACCTCGTGAGCACCTCGTGTGCTTTCCGGACTCCATTTTCTTGCACGTTACGTATTTTGGTCGGTAAAAATTCATTATATATTCTCCCGAAAGTTTTGACTCCCGTATCACGCAAATTTCCTCTGTTTTTGTTTTCGAGCTGTTGCTACTGCAGATTAGAGCAAGATGTCTTCTCAAGAGTCAATCGGGGAGAGCCGGGTATCTAATCCGGCATCGGAAGCAAGGGCAAACAGCGACGCTGACCACTTTGGGCCAGCAACGTTGGAAGAGATGGAGGCTGACTTAATGAGAGTAGATGCCATGGAGGATCAAGAAGTCACCTCTCGCCTCCGAGCTGGGTTCACGATGGGGGAACTGCAGAGCTCAGCTATTCCAAACTCGGTTATCCCTTCTAATGTTAGATTTTTTTATGAAAATATGAAGAGAAGTGTCACTTGTTCTCCCGCAGCTATGCAACACCCTTGGGTGCAAGGAGCTTTAGCTGTCACAAGAAAGCTTCATAAGGAAATAATGGATCTCAAACAGCAAGTCAATATGCTCGAGGAGGAGAACCGCATCCTGAGGGGAATCATCGCCAAGAATATTACACCGATAACAAAGAAGGAGACATAACCACATGGGTATGGGCACTCCCCTTGGCAACTGCCAAGCTTGGGGGAGGTGCCCTGGTATCGTATCACAATCACAACTCTTATCTTTACCGTTTTTCTTAGTTTGATCCTATTAGTAGTATCTTGATCTAGTAGAATAAAGTTTATGGCATGATCTAGTTTTGAGTTTTGCTTTATGATCCCTCTATGTAATCGAGTCCGTGAGTTATATATAATAAAGATTAGTGTTGAGTCAAGGGCTTGATTATTTTGCCATGATCTTGGGTGAATAAAAGAAAAGAGAAAAAGAATAAAAAGAAACAAAGAGTTCATATTGATCTTAGTGAGAGTAACGACTTCACATAGAAAGAGTATGATGATTAAAAGTTGGTTGGGAGTTGGCAGACATAGCTTTGGTCATTGTTGCAATCAATAGGAAGTAATAAGGAAAGAGAGGTTTTCACATATAGATATATTATCATTGACATCTTTTATGATTGGGAGCACTCATTAAAATATGACATGCTAAAGAGTTGATGTTGGACAAGGAAGACAACGTAATGAGTTATGTCTTTCTTATATCTGAGATAAAGTATGTTGTCATGGTTCCTCTAACTTGTTGAGCTTGCCTTTCCCCCTCATGCTAGCCAAATTCTCAGCACCAAGTAGAAATACTACTTGTGCTTCCAAATATCCCTAAACCAGTTTTTCCATGAGAGTCCATCATATCTACCTATGGATTGAGTAAGATCCTTCGAGTAAGTTGTCATCGGTGCAAAGCAATAAAAATTGCTCTGAATATGTATGATTGATTGGTGTGGGAGAAATAAGCTTTATACGATCTTGTGATGTGGAAGTAATAAAAGCGATAGACTGCATAATAAAGGTTCATATCACAAGGGGCAATATAAAGTGACGTTCTTTCGCATTGAGATTTTATACATCCAACCATAAAAGCGCATGGCAACCTCTGCTTCCCTCTGCGAAGGGCCTATCCTTTATTATTAACTTCTTCCTTATGCAAGAGTCACGGTGATCTTCACATTTTCTTTTTCATTTTATCCTTTGGCAAGCTCAGCATGTTGGAAAGAACATGATATATATATATATATATATATATCTAATTGGATGTAGGGGAGAATGAACCATTATTGTTGACATTACCCTTGAGGTAAAAGGTTGTGGGGCAAAACTATAAGCCCCTATCTTTCTCTGTGTCCGATTAAAACTCTGTAACCACAAGTATCACGTGAGTGTTAGCAATTATGGAGGACTAAATGATAGTTGAGTATGTGGACTTGCTTTTTAGCTCTGACATGGACTCTTTCCGATGTTATGATAAATTGCAATTGCTTCAATGACTGAGATTATAGTTTGTTGGAGCCCAATAAGGTTTATGATTTATACTTTTGCATTGTGAATAGATCATCACTTGAACATAAGTAATCATATGACAAAATCTCTATATGTTGTTGTTATAAGAATAATCATGATGCCTTCATGTACGTATTTTATTTTTATCGACGCCTCTACCTCTAAACATGAGGACATATTTATTGTTATCGGCTTTTCGCTTGAAGACAAGCGAGGTCTAAGCTTGGGGGAGCTGATACGTCCATTTTTGCATCATGCTTTTATATCGATATTTATCGCATTATGGACTATTATTTCACTTTATGTCACAATACTTATGGCTATTCTCTCTTATTTTACAAGGTTTACACAAGGAGGGAGAATGCCGGCAGATGGAATTCTGGTCTGGAAAAGGAGCAAATATTAGAGACCTATTCTGCGCAACTCCAAAAGTCCTGAAACTCCACGGAACGTCTTAAAAGAAATAAAGAAAAATCACGCCAAAGAATGAAGGCCAGGGGGCCCACACCCTTCTCACGAGGGTGGGGGCACCCCCCTAGGGCGCGCCCCCTATCCTCGTGGGCCCCCTGGTGGCTCTCCGATGCCCATCTTCTCCTATATGAGGTCTTTCGATGAGAAAAAAATAGGAAGGAACTTTTCGGGACGAGACTCCGCCACCACGAGGCGGAACCTTGGCGATCCAATCTAGAGCTCCGAGAGCTGTTCTGTCGGGGAAACTTCCCTCCCGGAGGGGGAAATCATCACCATGTCATCACCAACGCTCCTCTCATCGGGAGAGGGCAATCTCCATCAACATATTCACCAGCACCATCTCATCTCTCACCCTAGTTCACTCTTGTATCCAATTCTTGTCTCAAGGTCCGGGATTGGTTGCTAGTAGTGTTGATTACTCCTTGTAGTTGATGCTAGTTGGTTTATTTAGGTGGAAGATCATATGTTCAGATCCTATATGCATATTATTACCCCTCTGATTATGAACATGAATATGCTTTGTGAGTAATTACATTCGTTCCTGAGGACAAGGGAGAAGTCTTGCTATGAGTAGTCATGTGAATTTGCTGTTCGTTTGATATTTTGATAAGATGTATGTTGTCTAGCCTCTAGTGGTGTTATGTGAACGTCGACTACATAACATCTCACCATTATTTGGGCCTAGAGGAAGCCATTGGGAAGTAATAAGTAGATGATGGGTTGCTAGAGTGACAGAAGCTTAAACCCTAGTTTATGCGTTGCTTCGTAAGGGGCTGATTTGGATCCATATGTTTCATGCTATGGTTAGGTTTACCTTAATACTTTTGTTGTAGTTGCGTATGCTTGCAATAGAGGTTAACGATAAATGGGATGCTTGTTCAAGTAAGAACAACACCCAAGCACCGGTCCACCCACATATCAAATTATCAAAGTATCGAACACGAATCATATGAACGTGATGAAAACTAGCTTGATGATATTCCCATGTGTCCTAGGGAGCGCTTTTCCTATTATAAGAGTTTGTTCCGGCTTGTACTTTGCTACAAAAGGATTGGGCCACCTTGCTGCACTTTATTTACTTTTGTTACTTGTTGCTCGTTACAATCTATCTTATCACAAAACTATCTGTTACCACTTATTTCAGTACTTGTAGAGAATACCTTGCTGAAAAACCGCTTATCATTTCCTTCTGCTCCTCGTTGGGTTCGACACTCTTAATTATCGAAAGGACTATGATAGATCCCCTATACTTGTGGGTCATCAATAAGTATTCTACGGTGGGTGAACAAATTACTATTGAGCAATTGACAGAATTGAGCATAGTTATGAGAATATCTAGGTATGATCATGTATATAGGCATCATGTCTAAGACAAGTAGACCGACTCCTGCCTGCATCTACTAAGATTACTCCACTCATCGACCTCTATCCAACATGCATCTAGAGTATTAAGTTAAAACAGAGTAACGCCTTAAGCAAGATGACATGATGTAGAGATATAGACTCATGCAATATGAAGAAAATCCCATCTTGTTATCCGCGATGGCAATAATACAATACGTGCCTTGCTGCCCTTACTGTCACCGGGAAAGGACACCGCAAGATTGAACCCAAAACTAAGCACTTCTCCCATTGCACGAAAGATCAATCTAGTAGGCCAAACCAAACTGATAATTCGAAGAGACTTGCAAAGATAACCAATCATACATAAAAGAATTCAGAGAAGATTCAATTATTATTCATAGATAGACTTGATCATAAACCTACAATTCATCGGTCTCAACAAACACACCACAAAAAGAAGATTACATTGAATAGATCTCCACAAGAGAGGGGGAGAACATTGTATTGAGATCCAAGAGAGAAGAAGCCATCTAGCTACTAACTATGGACCCGTAGGTCTGAAGTAAACTACTCACACTTCATCAGAGGGGCTATGGTGTTGATGTAGAAGCCCTCCGTGATCAATGCCCCATCCGGCGGAGCTCCGGAACAGGCCCCAAGATGGGATCTCTTGGATACAGAAAGTTACGGTGGTGGAATTAGGGTTTTGGCTCCGTCTCTGATCGTTTGGGGGTACGTGGGTATATATATGAGGAATAAGTACGTCGGTGGAGCAACAGGGGGCCCACGAGGGTGGGGGCGCGCCTGGTAGGGTAGGACGCGCCCCCTACCTCGTGGCCTCCTGTTACGTGCCTTGACGTAGGGTCCAAGTCTCCTGAGTTGTATTCGGTGAGAAAATCACGTTCCCGAAGGTTTCATTCCGTTTGGACTCCGTTTGATATTCCTTTTCTTCGAAACCCTAGAACAGGCAAAAAACAGCAATTCTGGGCTGGGCCTCTGGTTAATAGGTTAGTCCCAAAAATAATATAAAAGTGGGTAATAAAGCCCAATAATGTCCAAAACAGTAGATAATATAGCATGGAGCAATCAAAAATTATAGATATGTTGGAGACGTATCACTGGCACGACGCTTGTGCTGGGGTCCATCCCTGCAACGCTGATAAACCTGTGTGGTCGAGCTCTGGCTCGCGGCCCGCTCCGCACACGTCACCTCACCAGATCCTCAGTGCCTTCATCCTCTTGCGGAAAGAACAACGGCATGACAGCAAGCGCAACTATAGTCTATACTTTTCTCCCGAAAACTAACCAACAGGGATCTCTGGAGCTCATCTACAAGTGGCCTCGCCTGCCGCCCCTTTTTCTACGCGATTCGCTTGTGCGTTAAAGGGGGGACTCCTAAGCATCACGCCTCAGGCAATAATAAAGTTGTTATTTGTATTTCCTTATATCATGCTGATACGTCTCCAACGTATCTATAATTTTTTATTGTTCCATGCTATTATATTATATGTTTTGGATGTTAATGGGCTTTATTTTACACTTCTATATTATTTTTGGGACTAACCTATTAACCCAAGGCCCAGTGCAAATTGCTGTTTTTTGCCTATTTTAGTGTTTCGCACAAAAGGAATATCAAACGGCGTCCAAACGGAATGAAACCTTCGGGAGCGTGATTTTTGGAACAAACGTGATCCAGAAGACTTGGAGTGGACGTCAAGCAGCCAACGAGGTGGCCACGAGGCAGGGGGCGCGCCTACCCCCCTGGGCGCACCCTCCCCCTCGTGGGCCCCTCGTGGCTCAACCGACCTACTTATTCCTCCTATATATACTCATATACCCTGAAAACAACTAGGAGCACCACGAAACCCTATTTCCCCCGCCGCAACCTTCTGTTACCCAAGAGATCCCATCTTGGGGCCTTTTTCGGAGCTCCGCCGGAGGGGGCATTGCTCACGAGGGCCTCTACATCAACTCCATGGCCTCTCGTGATGTGTGAGTAGTTTACTTCAGACCTTCGGGTCCATAGCTAGTAGCTAGATGGCTTCTTCTCTCTCTTTGGATCTCAATACAAAGTTCTCCTCGCTCTTCTTGGAGATCTATTCGATGTAACTCTTTTTGCGGTGTGTTTGTTGAGATCCGATGAATTGTGGGTTTATGATCAAGTCTATCTATGAACAATATTTGATTCTTCTCTGAAATCTTTTATGCATGATTCGTTATCTTTGCAAGTCTCTTCGAATTATCAGTTTGGTTTGGCCTACTAGATTGATCTTTCTTGCAATGGGAGAAGTGCTTAGCTTTGGGTTCAATCTTGCGGTGCACGATCCCAGTGACAGAAAGGGAAACGACACGTATTGTATTGTTGCGATCGAGGATAAAAAGATGGGGTTTATATCATATTGCTTGAGTTTATCCCTCTACATCATGTCATCTTACCTAAGGCATTACTCTGTTCTTATGAACTTAATACTCTAGATGCATGCTGGATAGCGGTCGTTGTGTGCAGTAATAGTAGTAGATGCAGGCAGGAGTCGGTCTACTTTTTACGGACGTGATGCCTATATACATGATCATGCCTAGATATTCTCATAATTATTCGCTTTTCTATCAATTTCTTGACAGTAATTCATTCACCCACCGTAATATTTATGCTATCTTGAGAGAAGCCACTAGTGAAACCTATGGCCCCCGGGTCTATTCTCCATCATATAAGTTTCCAATCTATTTTATTTTGCAATCTTTACTTTCAATCTATATCATAAAAATACCAAAAATATTTATCTTATCATTATTATCTCTATCAGATCTCTCTCTCGTAAGTGACCATGAAGGGATTTACAACCCCTTTATCGCGTTGGTTGCGAGGTTCTTATTTGTTTGTGTACGTACGAGGGACTTGTGTGTGGCCTCCTACTGGATTGATACCTTGGTTCTCAAAAACTGAGGGAAATACTTACGCTACTTTGCTGCATCACCCTTTCCTCTTCAAGGGAAAACCAACACAGTGCTCAAGAGGTAGCACATGCTAAATGTTTATTATTCATGCTAGAATTCTATTAACCGGAAACTTAGTACATGTGTGGATACATAGACAAATAGAGTGTCCCTAGTATACCTCTACTAAGACTAGCTCGTTAATCAAAGATGGTTAAGTTTCCTCACCATAGATATGTGTTGTCATTTGATGAACGGGATCACATCATTAGAGAATGATGTGATGGACAAGACCCATCTATTAGCTTAGCATATATGATCGTTTAGTTTTATTGCTATTGCTTTCTTGATGACTTATACATGTTCCTCTGATATGAGATTATGCAACTCCCGAATACCGCAGGAACACCTTGTGTGCTATCAAACATCACAACATAACTGGGTGATTATAAAGATGCTCTACAGGTGTCTCCGATGGTGTTTGTTGAGTTGGCATAGATCGAGATTAGGATTTGTCACTCCGTGTTTCGGAGAGGTATCTCTGGGCTGTCTCAGTAATGCTCGTCACTATAAGCCTTGCAAGCAATGTGACTAATGCGTTAGTTGCGGGATGATGCATTACGGAACAAGAAAAGAGACTTGCCGGTAACGAGATTCAACTAGGTATGATAATACCGACGATCAAATCTTGGGAACATACCGATGACAAAGGGAACAACGTATGTTGTTATGCAGTTTGACCGATAAAGATCTTCGTAAAATATGTAGGAGCCAATATGAGCATCCAGGTTCCGCTATTGGTTATTGACCGAAGATGTGTCTCGGTCATGTCTACATAGTTCTCGAACCCATAGGGTCCGCACGCTTAACGTTCGATGACGATTTGTATTATGAGTTATGTGACTTGATGACCGAATATTGTTTGGAGTTACATTTGAGATCACGGACATGGCGAGGAGTCTCTAAATGGTCGAGACATAAAGATTGATATATTGGACGATGTTATTCGGACAACAGATGAGTTCCGAGAGGTACCGGATAATTATGGAGTGCCAGAGGGTTATCGGAACCCCCAGGGGGAACTAATGGGCCTTGATGGGCCTTAGTGGCAAGAGAGGAAGGGCCACAAGGGGCTGGTCGCGCACCCCCCTTTGGGTCCAAATTGGACTAGGGGATAGGGGGTGGCGCCCCCCTTTCCTTCCCTTCCCCCTCTTCCTTTCTTCTTCCCCCTTTCCTCTAGGTGGAATCCTACTAGGACTTGGAGTCCTGGTAGGACTCCCTCCTCCTGGCGCGCCCTATAGGGCCTGCCGACCTCCCTTGATGTCTACTATGGAACTTTATTCTTGTAGACACGTGTTGGGCCTCCAAGCGTAGAGTTTTGTAGGACAGTAGCAATTTTCCCTCAAGTGGATGACCTAAGGTTTATCAATCCGTGAGAGGTGTAGGATGAAGGCGGTCTCTCTCAAATGACCCTGCAACCAAATACAAGAAATCTCTTGTGTCCCCAACACACCCGATACAATGGCAAATTGTATAGGTGCACTAGTTCGGCGAAGAGATGGTGATAAAAGTGTAATATTGATGGTAGAAATATATTTTTATAATCTGAATACATAAAAACAGCAAGGTAGCAAATAGTAAACGGGCACGAAAATGGTATTTCAATGCTTAAAAAGGAGGCCTAAGGTCCGTACTTTCGCTAGTGCAATCTCTCAACAGTGCTAACATAGTTGGATCATATGATTATCCCTCAAAGTACAACAAAGAATCACTCCCGAGTTCCTATTAGCAGAGAACAAAAGGTAGGAATTGTTTGTATGGTGCAAAGCCACCTCAAAGCTATTCTTTCCGATCAATCTATTCAAGATTTCGTACTAAAATAACACAAAGCTATTGTTTCCGTTCGATCTATCCTAGAGTTCGTACTAGAATAACACCAAAGCATATTTATATTCATAATACTCAATCCACACAAAGAACTATATAGAGACCCCGAAGTTTCCATCGGAGTAAACTGTGCATCAACCCCTATGCATAGATTACCCCAATGTCACTGCGGGAATCCGCGAGTTGAATGCCATAACATATATCAAGTGAATCAATAAGATACCCCAATTGTCACCTCAAGTATTTGTACCGCAATACATATATCATGTGCCCTCATCTCTGAATATTCAATCCGACAAGACAAAACTTCAAAGGGTAAAGATTCAATTCATCCCAACAAGAGTATAGAGGGGAGAAACATCATATGATCCGACTTTATTAACAAAACCCATGATATAGATCACGAGAGAGAGAGAGAGAGAGATAAAACACATAGTTACTGGTACAAACCCTCAGCCCCGAGGGTGTACTACTCCCTCCTCATCATGGTGGCCGTCGGGATGATGAAGATGGCCACCAAAGATGATTCCCCCCTCCGGTAGGGTGCCGGAATGGGTCTAGATTGGTTTTCGGTGGCTACAGAGCCCTACGGCGGCGGAACTTCTGATCTAGGTTAACCCTGAAGGGTTTCGAAATATTTGGGAATTCATAGTGCAAAGAAGGGGTGCGGGAGGCCACCGAGGTGGGCACAACCCACCAGGGCACGCCAGGGGGCCTAGGCGCGCCCTGGTGGGTTGCGCCCCCCTCGGGGCAACCCCCCCCCCCAGGTGCAGCTCTGGCCCATTGGGTTCCTTCTGGTCCAAAGAAGATCTCCGTTAAGTTTCACGGTGTTTGGACTCCGTTTGATATTGATTTTCTGCAATGTAAAAAAAGCAAAAAATAGCAACTAGCACTGGCTCAATAGGTTAGTCCCAGAAAATGATATAAAGTTGCTATAAAATGATTGTAAAACACCCAAGAATGATAAAATAATAGCATGAATACTTCATAAATTATAGATACATTGGAGACGTATCATCCCCCTCCCTTACTTTATATACGGGGGCATGGGGTAACCTAGAACACACAAGTTTCTCTTAACCGTGTGCGGTGCCCCCCTCCACAGTTACACACCTCGGTCATATCGTCGTAGTGCTTAGGCGAAGCCCTGTGCCAGTAACTTCATCATCACCGTCGCCACGCCGTCGTGCTGACGGAACTCTCCCTCATCCTCAACTAGATCAAGAGATCGAGGGACGTCATCGAGCTGAACGTGTGCTGAACGCGGAGGTGCTGTATGTTCGGTACTTGGATCGATTGGATCGCAAAGATGTTCGACTACATCAACCATGTTACTAAACGCTTCCGCTTACAGTCTACGAGGGTACGTGGACACACTCTCCCCGCTCGTTGCTATGCTTCTCCTAGATAGATCTTGTGTGATTGTAGGAAATTTTTCGAAATACTACATTCCCCAACAGTGGCATCCGAGCCAGGTCTATGCGTAGAAGTTATATGCACGAGTAGAACACAATGAGTTGTGGGTGATAATAGTCATACTGCTTACCAGCAACGTCTTACTTTGATTCGGCGGTATTGTCAGACCAACATTACATGACCGTGTTCATGAGACTGGTTCTACCGACGTGCTTCGCACACAGGTGGCTAGCGGGTGTCTGTTTCTCCAGCTTTAGTTGAATCGAGTTTGACTACGTCCGGTCCTTGTTGAAGGTTAAAACAACACACTTCACGAAAAATCGTTGTTGTTTTGATGCGTTGGTAAGAACGGTTCTTGCTAGAAGCCCGTAGCAGCCACGTAAAACTTGCAACAACAAAGTAGAGGACGTCTAACTTGTTTTTGCAGGGCTTGTTGTGATGTGATATGGTAAAGACGTGATGATGTACAAATTGTTGTATGAGATGATCATGTTTTGTAAAAGTTATCGGCAACTGGCATGAGCCATATGGTTGTCGCTTTATTGTACGAAATGCAATTGTCATGTAATTGCTTTACTTTATCACTAAGCAGTAGCGATAGTCATAGAAGCAATAGGTTGGCGAGATGACAAAGATGCTACGATGAGGATCAAGGTGTCAAGCCGGTGACGATGGTGATCATGACGGTGATTTGGAGATGGAGATCAAAGGCACAAGATGATGATGGCCATATCATATCACATATTTTGATTGCATGTGATGTTTATCTTTTATGCATCTTATTTTGCTTAGTACGGCGGTAGCATTATAAGATGATCTCACTAAATTTCAAGGTATAAGTGTTCTCCCTAAGTATGCACTGTTGCTATAGTTCGTCGTGCCGAGACACCACGTGATGATTGGGTGTCATAAGCTCTATGTTCGCATACAATGGGTGCAAGCCAGTTTTGCACACGCAGAATACTCGAGTTAAACTTCACGAGCCTAGCGTATGTAGATATGGCCTCGGAACACTGAGACCGAAAGGTCAAATGTGAATCATATAGTAGATATGATCAACATAGTGATGTTCACCATTGAAAGCTACTCCATCTCACGTGATGATCGGACATGGTTTAGTTGATATGGATCACGTGATCACTTAGATGACTAGAGAGATGTCTATCTAAGTGGGAGTTCTTAAGTAATATGATTAATTGAACTTTAATTTATCATGAACTTAGTACCTGATAGTATTATGCATGTTTATGTTGTTGTAGATCAATGGCCCGTGCTACCGTTCCCTTGAATTTTAATACGTTCCTAGAGAAAGCTAAGTTGAAAGTGTTGGGGAACGTAGTAATTTCAAAAAAATTCCTACGCACACGCAAGATCATGGTGATGCGTAGCAACGAGAGGGGAGAGTGTGATCTACGTACCCTTGTAGATCGACAACGGAAGCGTTTGGTTGATGTAGTCGTACGTCTCCACGGCCCGACCGATCAAGCACCGAAACTACGGCACCTCCGAGTTCTAGCACACGTTCAGCTCGATGACGATCCCCGGGCTCCAATCCAGCAAAGCGTCGGGGAGGAGTTCCGTCAGCACGACTGCGTGGTGACGATCTTGATGTTCTACCTTCGTAGGGCTTCGCCTAAGCACCGCTATAATATGACCGAGGTGGAATATGTGGAGGGGGGCACCACACACGGCTAAGGAACGATCACGAAGATCAACTTGTGTCTAGGGGTGCCCCCTGCCCCCGTATATAAAGGAGCAAGGGGAGGAGGTCGGCCGGCCCCTATAGGCGCACCAGGAGGAGTCCTCCTCCTAGTAGGAGTAGGACTCCTACTAGGAGGGGGAAAGAAGTGGGGAGGGAGAGGGAAAGGGGGGCGCCGCCCCCCCTCTCCTAGTCCAATTTGGACCAGGGGGGAGGAGGCGCGCGGCCCACCTCTGGCAGCCCCTCTCTCTCCACTAAGGCCCATATGGCCCATTACTTCTCCCGGGGGGTTCCGGTAACCCTCCGGCTCTCCCGTTTTCTCCGAAATCACCCGGAACACTTCCGGTGTCCGAATATAGCCGTCCAATATATCAATATTTATGTCTCGACCATTTCGAGACTCCTCGTCATGTCCGTGATCACATCTGGGACTCCGAACTAACATCGGTACATCAAAACTCATAAACTCATAATATAACTATCATTGAAACCTTAAGCGTGCGGACCCTACGGGTTCGGGAATAATATAGACATGACCGAGACACGTCTCCGGTCAATAACCAATAGCGGAACCTGGATGCTCATATTGGCTCCTACATATTCTACGAAGATCTTTATCGGTCAGACCGCATAACAACATATGTTGTTCCCTTTGTCATCGCTATGTTACTTGCCCGAGATTCGATCGTCGGTATCTCAATACCTAGTTCAATCTCGTTACCGGCAAGTCTCTTTACTCGTTTCGTAATACATCATATCGCAACTAACTCATTAGTTGCAATGCTTGCAAGGCTTATGTGATGTGCATTACCGAGAGGGCCCAGAGATACCTCTCCGACAATCGGAGTGACAAATCCTAATCTCGAAATACGCCAACCCAACATGTACCTTTGGAGACACCTGTAGAGCACCTTTATAATCACCCATTTACGTTGTGACGTTTGGTAGCACACAAAGTGTTCCTCCGGCAAACGGGAGTTGCATAATCTCATAGTCATAGGAACATGTATAAGTCATGAAGAAAGCAATAGCAACATACTAAACGATCGGGTGCTAAGCTAATGGAATGGGTCATGTCAATCAAATCATTCACCTAATGATGTGATCCCGTTAATCAAATAACAACTCTTTGTTCATGGTTAGGAAACATAACCATCTTTGATTAACGAGCTAGTCAAGTAGAGGCATACTAGTGACACTCTGTTTGTCTATGTATTCACACAAGTATTATGTTTCCGGATAATACAATTCTAGCATGAATAATAAACTTTTATCATGATATAAGGAAATAAATAATAACTTTATTATTGCCTCTAGGGCATATTTCCTTCAGTCTCCCACTTGCACTAGAGTCAATAATCTAGATTACACAGTAATGATTCTAACACCCATGGAGCTTTGGTGCTGATCATGTTTTGCTCGTGGAAGAGGCTTAGTCAACGGGTCTGCTACATTCAGATCCGTATGTATCTTGCAAATCTCAATGTCTCCCACCTGGACTAGATCCCGGATGGAATTGAAGTGTCTCTTGATGTGCTTGGTTCTCTTGTGAAATCTGGATTCCTTTGCCAAGGCAATTGCACCAGTATTGTCACAAAAGATTTTCATTGGACCCGATGCACTAGGTATGACACCTAGATCGGATATGAACTCTTTCATCCAGACTCCTTCGTTTGCTGCTTCCGAAGCAGCTATGTACTCCGCTTCACATGTAGATCCCGCCACAACGCTTTGTTTAGAACTGCACCAACTGACAGCTCCACCGTTTAATGTAAACACGTATCTGATTTGCGATTTAGAATCGTCCGGATCAGTGTCAAAGCTTGCATCAACGTAACCATTTACGATGAGCTCTTTGTCACCTCCATATATGAGAAACATATCCTTAGTCCTTTTCAGGTATTTCAGGATGTTTCTTGACCGCTGTCCAGTGATCCACTCCTGGATTACTTTGGTACCTCCCTGCTAGACTTATAGCAAGACATACATCAGGTCTGGTACGCAGCATTGCATACATGATAGAGCCTATGGCTGAAGCATAGGGAACATCTTTCATTTTCTCTCTATCTTCTGCAGTGGTCGGGAATTGAGTCTTAATCACTTTCACACCTTGTAACACAGGCAAGAATCCTTTCTTTGCTTGATCCATTTTGAACTTCTTCAAAACTTTGTCAAGGTATGTGCTTTGTGAAAGTCCAAGTAAGCGTCTTGATCTATCTCTATAGATCTTAATGCCCAATATGTAAGCAACTTCACCGAGGTCTTTCATTGAAAAACTCTTATTCAAGTATCCCTTTATGCTATCCAGAAATTCTATATCATTTCCGATTAGTAATATGTCATCTACATATAATATCAGAAATGCTACAGAGCTCCCACTCACTTTCTTGTAAATACAGGCTTCTCCAAAAGTCTGTACAAAACCAAATGCTTTGATCACATTATCAAAGCGTTTATTCCAACTCCGAGAGGCTTGCACCAGTCCATAAATGGATCGCTGGAGCTTGCACACTTTGTTAGCTCCCTTTGGATCGACAAAACCTTCTGGGTGCATCATATACAACTCTTCTTCCAGAAATCCATTCAGGAATGCAGTTTTCACATCCATCTGCCAAATTTCATAATCATAAAATGCGGAAATTGCTAACATGATTCGGACAGACTTAAGCATCGCTACGGGTGAGAAGGTCTCATCGTAGTCAATCCCTTGAACTTGTCGAAAACCTTTTGTGACAAGTCGAGCTTTGTAGACAGTAACATTACCGTCAGCGTCAGTCTTCTTCTTGAAGATCCATTTATTCTCAATTGCTTGCCGATCTTTGGGCAAGTCAACCAAAGTCCACACTTTGTTCTCATACATGGATCCCATCTCAGATTTCATGGCTTCAAGCCATTTTGCGGAATCTGGGATCACCATCGCTTCTCCATAGTTCGTAGGTTCATCATGATCTAGTAGCATGAGTTCCAGAACAGGATTACCGTACCACTCTGGTGCGGATCTTACTCTGGTTGATCTACGAGGTTCAGTAGTACCTTGTTCTGAAGATTCATGATCATCATCATTAGCTTCCTCACTAATTGGTGTAGGTGTCACAGAAACCGGTTTCTGTGATGTACTACTTTCCAATACGGGAGCAGGTACAGTTACCTCATCAAGTTCTACTTTCCTCCCACTCACTTCTTTCGAGAGAAACTCCTTCTCTAGAAAGTTTCCGAATTTAGCAACAAAAGTCTTACCTTCGGATCTGTGATAGAAGGTGTATCCAATAGTTTCCTTTGGATATCCTATGAAGACACATTTCTCTGATTTGGGTTCGAGCTTATCAGGTTGAAGCTTTTTCACATAAGCATCGCAGCCCCAAACTTTCAGAAACGACAACTTTGGTTTCTTGCCAAACCACAGTTCATAAGGCGTCGTCTCAACGGATTTTGATGGTGCCCTATTTAACGTGAATGCGGCCGTCTCTAAAGCATAACCCCAAAATGATAGCGGTAAATCAGTAAGAGACATCATAGATCGCACCATATCTAGTAAAGTACGATTACGACGTTCGGGCACACCATTACGCTGTGGTGTTCCGGGTGGCGTGAGTTGCGAAACTATTCCGCATTGTTTCAAATGTACACCAAACTCATAACTCAAATATTCTCCTCCACGATTAGATCATAGGAATTTTATTTTCTTGTTACGATGATTTTCAACTTCACTCTGAAATTCTTTGAACTTTTCAAATGTTTCAGACTTATGTTTCATTAAGTAGATATACCCATATCTGCTTAAGTCATCTGTGAAGGTGAGAAAATAACGATATCCGCCATGAGCCTCAACATTCATCGGACCACATACATCTGTATGTATGATTTCCATCAAATCTGTTGCTATCTCCATAGTACCGGAGAACGGTGTTTTGGTCATCTTGCCCATAAGGCACGGTTCGCAAGTACCAAGTGATTCATAATCAAGTGGTTCCAAAAGTCCATTAGTATGGAGTTTCTTCATGCGCTTTACACCGATATGACCTAAATGGCAGTGCCACAAATAAGTTGCACTATCATTATCAACTCTGCATCTTTTGGCATCAACATTATGAATATGTGTGTCACTACTATTGATATTTAATAAGAATAGACCACTCTTCAAGGGTGCATGACCATAAAAGATATTACTCATATAAATAGAACAACCATTATTCTCTGATTTAAATGAATAACCGTCTCGCATCAAACAAGATCCAGATATAATGTTCATGCTCAACGCTGGCACCAAATAACAATTATTTAGGTCTAATACTAATCCCGAAGGTAGATGTAGAGGTAGCGTGCCGACCGCGATCACATCGACTTTGGAACCATTTCCCACGCGCATCGTCACCTCGTCCTTAGCCAATCTTCGCTTAATCCATAGTCCCTGTTTCGAGTTGCAAATATTAGCAACAAAACTAGTATCAAATACCCAGGTACTACTGCAAGCATTAGTAAGGTACACATCCTTTGTTCACCTTGCCATCCTTCTTATCCGCCAAATACTTGGAGCAATTTCGCTTCCAGTGACCAGTCTGCTTGCAGTAGAAGCACTCAGTTTCAGGCTTAGGTCCAGATTTGGGTTTCTTCTCCTGAGCAGCAACTTGTTTGCTGTTCTTTTTGAAGTTCCCCTTCTTCTTCCCTTTGCCCTTTTTCTTGAAACTAGTGGTCTTGTTGACCATCAACACTTGATGCTTCTTCTTGATTTCTACCTCTGCAGCTTTTAGCATTGCGAAGAGCTTGGGAATTGTCTTATTCATCCCTTGCATATTATAGTTCATCACGAAGCTCTTGTAGCTAGGTGGAATTGATTGGAGAGTTCTGTCAATGACGCAATCATCTGGAAGATTAACTCCCAGTTGAATCAAGTGATTATTATACCCAGACATTTTGAGTATATGCTCACTGACAGAACTGTTCTCCTCCATCTTGCAGCTATAGAACTTATTGGAGACTTCATATCTCTCAATCCGGGCATTTGCTTGAAATATTAACTTCAACTCCTGGAACATCTCATATGCTCCATGACATTCAAAACATCGTTGAAGTCCCGATTCTAAGCCGTAAAGCATGGCACACTGAACTATCGAGTAGTCATCAGCTTTGCTCTGCCAGACGTTCATAGCATCTGGTGTTGCTCCAGTAGCAGGCCTGGCACCCAGCGGTGCTTCCAGGACGTAATTCTTCTGTGCAGCAATGAGGATAATCCTCAAGTTACGGACCCAGTCCGTGTAATTGCTACCATCATCTTTCAACTTTGCTTTCTCAAGGAACGCATTAAAATTCAATGGAACAACAGCACGAGCCATCTATCTACAATCAAGCATAAACAAGCAAGATACTATCAGGTACTAAGTTTCATGATAAATTTAGGTTCAATTAATTTACTTAAAGAACTCCCACTTAGATAGACATCCCTCTAATCCTCTAAGTGATTACGTGATCCAAATCAACTAAACCATGTCCGATCATCACGTGAGATGGAGTAGTTTCATTGGTGAACATCACTATGTTGATAATATCTACTATATGATTCACGCTCGACCTTTCGGTCTCCGTGTTCCGAGGCCATATCTGTATATGCTTGGCTCGTCAAGTTTAACCTGAGTATTCCACGTGTGCAACTGTTTTGCACCTGTTGTATTTGAACGTAGAGCCTATCACACCTGATCATCACGTGGTGTCTCAGCACGAAGAACTTTCGCAACGGTGCATACTCAGGGAGAACACTTCTTGATAATTAGTGAGAGATCATCTTATAATGCTACCGTCAATCAAAGCAAGATAGGATGCATAAAAGATAAACATCACATGCAATCAATATAAGTGATATGATATGGCCATCATTATCTTGTGCTTGTGATCTCCATCTTCGAAGCACCGTCGTGATCACCATCGTCACCGGTGCGACACCTTGATCTCCATCGTACCATCGTTGTCGTCTCGCCAATCTTATGCTTCCATGACTATCGCTACCGCTTAGTGATAAAGTAAAGCATTACAGCGCGATTGCATTGCATACAATAAAGCGACAACCATATGGCTCCTGCCAGTTGCCGATAACTCGGTTACAAAACATGATCATCTCATACAATAAAATTTAGCATCATGTCTTGACCATATCACATCACAACATGCCCTGCAAAAACAAGTTAGACGTCCTCTACTTTGTTGTTGCAAGTTTTACATGGCTGCTACGGGCTTAAGCAAGAACCAATCTTACCTACGCATCAAAACCACAACGATAGTTTGTCAAGTTGGTGTTGTTTTAACCTTCGCAAGGACAGGGCGTAGCCACACTCGGTTCAACTAAAATTGGAGAAACTGTCACCCGCAAGCCACCTATGTGCAAAGCACGTCGGGAGAACCGGTCTCGCGTAAGCGTACGCGTAATTTCGGTCCGGGCCGCTTCATCCAACAATACCGCCGAACCAAAGTATGACATGCTGGTAAGCAGTATGACTTATATCGCCCACAACTCACTTGTGTTCTACTCGTGCATATAACATCAACGTATAAAACCTAGGCTCGGATGCCACTGTTGGGGAACGTAGTAATTTCAAAAAATTTCCTACGCACACGCAAGATCATGGTGATGCATAGCAACGAGAGGGGAGAGTGTTGTCCACGTACCCTCGTAGACCGAAAGCGGAAGCGTTAGCACAACGCGGTTGATGTAGTCGTACGTCTTCACGGCCCGACCGATCAAGCACCAAAACTACGGCACCTCCGAGTTCTAGCACACGTTCAGCTCGATGACGATCCCCGGGCTCCAATCCAGCAAAGCGTCGGGGAGGAGTTTCGTCAGCACGACTGCATGGTGACGATCTTGATGTTCTACCGTCGCAGGGCTTCGCCTAAGCACTGCTACAATATTATCGAGGATTATGGTGGAGGGGGCACCGCACACGGCTAAGAGATCAATGATCAATTGTTGTGTCTATGGGGTGCCCCCTGCCCCCGTATATAAAGGAGCAAGGGGAGGAGGCCGGCCGGCCCCTATAGGCGCGCCAGGAGGAGTCCTCCTCCTAGTAGGAGTAGGACTCCTACTAGGAGGGGGAAAGAAGTGGGGAGGCAGAGGGAAAGGGGGGCGGCGCCCCCCCTCTCCTAGTCTAATTCGGACCAGGGGGGAGGAGGCGCGCGGCCCACTTTCCCCTCCTTTCCACTAAGGCCCATATGGCCCATTACTTCTCCCGGGGGGTTCCGGTAACCCTCCGGCTCTCCGGTTTTCTCCGAAATCACCCGGAACACTTCCGGTGTCCGAATATAGCCGTCCAATATATCAATCTTTATGTCTCGGCCATTTTGAGACTCCTCGTCATGTCCGTGATCACATCTGGGACTCCGAACTAACTTCGGTACATCAAAACTCATAAACTCATAATATAACTGTCATTGAAACCTTAAGCGTGCGGACCCTACGGGTTCGAGAACAATGTAGACATGACCGAGACACGTCTCCGGTCAATAACCAATAGCGGAACCTGGATGCTCATATTGGCTCCTACATATTCTATGAAGATCTTTATCGGTCGGACCGCATAACAACATACGTTGTTCCCTTTGTCATCGGTATGTTACTTGCCCGAGATTCGATCGTCGGTATCTCAATACCTAGTTCAATCTCGTTACCGGCAAGTCTCTTTACTCGTTCCGTAATACATCATCTTGTAACTAACTTATTAGTTGCAATGCTTGCAAGGCTTATGTGATGTGCATTACCGAGAGGGCCCAGAGATACCTCTCCGACAATCGGAGTGACAAATCCTAATCTCGAAATACGCCAACCCAACATGTACCTTTGGAGACACCTGTAGAGCACCTTTATAATCACCCATTTACGTTGTGACGTTTGGTAGCACACAAAGTGTTCCTCCGGCAAACGGGAGTTGCATAATCTCATAGTCATAGGAACATGTATAAGTCATGAAGAAAGCAATAGCAACATACTAAACGATCGGGTGCTAAGCTAATGGAATGGGTCATGTCAATCAGATCATTCACCTAATGATGTGATCCCGTTAATCAAATAACAACTCTTTGTTCATGGTTAGGAAACATAACCATCTTTGATTAACGAGCTAGTCAAGTAGAGGCATACTAGTGACACTCTGTTTGTCTATGTATTCACACATGTATTATGTTTCCGGTTAATACAATTCTAGCATGAATAATAAACATTTATCATGATATAAGGAAATAAATAATAACTTTATTATTGCCTCTAGGGCATATTTCCTTCAGAAAGATGATGGTAGCAACTACACGGACTGGGTCCATAACTTGAGGATTATCCTCATTGTTGCACAGAAGAATTACGTCCTGGAAGCACCGCTAGGTGGAAGACACGCTGCAGGAGCAACTCCAGACGTTATGAATGTCTGGCAGAGCAAAGCTGACGACTACTCGATAGTTCAGTGAACCATGCTTTATGGCTTAGAACCGGGACTTCAACGACGTTTTGAACGTCATGGTGCATATGAGATATTCCAGAAGTTGAAGTTAATATTTCAAGCAAATGCCTGGATTGAGAGATATGAAGTCTCCAATAAGTTCTACAGCTGCAAAATGGAGGAGAATAGTTCTGTCGGTGAACATATACTCTGAATGTCTGGGTACCACTACCACTTGACTCAACTGGGAGTTAATCTTCCTGATGATAGTGTCATTGACAGAGTTCTTCAATCACTGCCACCAAGCTACAAAAGATTCGTGATGAACTATAATATGCAAGGGATGGATAAGACAATTCCTGAGCTCTTTGCGATGCTAAAGGCTGCGGATGTAGAAATCAAGAAGGAGCATCAAGTGTTGATGGTTAACAAGACTACTAGTTTCAAGAAGAAGGTCAAAGGTAAGAAGGGGAACTTCAAGAAGAACAGCAAACAAGTTGTTGCTCAAGTGAAGAAGCCCAAGTCTGGACCTAAGCCCGAGACTGAGTGCTTCTACTGCAAAGGGACTGGTCACTGGAAGCGGAACTGTCCCAAGTATTTGGCGGATAAGAAGGATGGCAAAGTGAAAGGTATATTTGAAATACATGTTATTGATGTGTACCTTACTAATGCTCGTAGTAGTGCCTGGGTATTTGATACTAGTTCTATTGCTCATATTTTCAACTCGAAACAGGAGCTACGAATTAAATGAAGATTGGCTAAGGATGAGGGTATGATGCGCGTGGGAAATGGTTCCAAAGTTGATGTGATCTTTTGTGACAATACTAGAGCAATTGCCTTGGCGAAGGAATCCAGATTTCACAAGAGAACCAAACACATCAAGAGACGCTTCAATTCCATCCGCGGTCAAGTCAAGGAGGGAGACATAGAGATTTGCAAGATACATGCGGATATGAATGTTGCGGACCCGTTCACTAAGCATCTCTCACGAGCAAAACATGATCAACACCAAGACTCCATGGGTGTTAGAATCATTACTATGTAATCTAGACTATTGACTCTAGTGCAACTGGGGGACTGAAGGAAATATGCCCTAGAGGCAATAATAAAGATGTTATTTATATTTCCTTATATCATGATAAATGTTTATTATTCATGCTAGAATTGTATTAACCGGAAACTTAGTACATGTGTGGATACATAGACAAACAAAGTGTCCCTAGTATGCCTCTACTAAGACTAGCTCGTTAATCAAAGATGGTTAAGTTTCCTGACCATAGACATGTGTTGTCATTTGATGAACGGGATCACATCATTAGAGAATGATGTGATGGACAAGACCCATCCGTTATCTTAGCATATATGATCGTTTAGTTTTATTGCTATTGCTTTCTTCATGACTTATACATGTTCCTCTGACTATGATATTATGTAACTCCCGAATACCGCAAGAACACCTTGTGTGCTATCAAACGTCACAATGTAACTGGGTGATTATAAAGATGCTCTACAGGTGTCTCCGATGGTGTTTGTTGAGTTGGCATAGATCGAGATTATGATTTGTCACTCCGTGTTTCGGAGAGGTATCTCTGGGCCCTCTCGGTAATGCTCATCACTATAAGCCTTGCAAGCAATGTGACTAATGAGTTAGTTGCGGGATGATGCATTATGAAACGAGAAAAGAGACTTGCCAGTAACGAGATTCAACTAGGTATGATGATTCCGACGATCGAATCTCGGGCAAGTAACATACCGATGACAAAGGGAACAACGTATGTTGTTATGCGGTTTGACTAATAAAGATCTTCATAGAATATGTAGGGGCCAATATGAGCATCCAGGTTCCGCTATTGGTTATTGACCGGAGATGTGTCTCGATCATGTCTACATAGTTCTCGAACCCGTAGGGTCCACACGCTTAACGTTCGATGACGATTTGTATTATGAGTTATGTGATTTGATGACCGAAGATTGTTCGGAGTCCCGGATGAGATCACGAACATGACGAGGAGTCTCGAAATGGTCGAGACATAAAGATTGATATATTGGACGATGTTACTCGAACACCGGATGAGTTCCGAGAGGTACCGGATAATTATCAGAGTGTCGAAGGGTTATCCGACCCCCCGGGGGAACTAATGGGCCTTGATGGGCCTTGGTGGGAAGAGAGGAAGGGCCACAAGGGGCTGCCCCCCCCTTTGGGTCCAAATTGGACTAGGGGAAAGGGGGCGGCGCCCCCCTTTCCTTCCCTTCCCCCTCTTCCTTCCTTCTTTCCCCTTTCCTGTAGGTGGAATCCTACTAGGGCTTGGAGTCCTAGTAGGACTCCCTCCTCCTGGCGCGCCTTACAAGGCCGGCCGGCCTCCCCCTCCCCTCCTTTATATACGGGGGTAGGGGGCACCCTAGAACACACAAGTTTCTCTTAACCGTGGGTGGTGCCCCCCCCTCCACAGTTACACACCTCGGTCATATCGTCGTAGTGCTTAGGGGAAGCCATGTGCCGGTAACTTCATCATCATCGTTGCCATGCTGTCATGCTGACGGAACTCTCCCTCGCCCTCAATTGGATCAAGAGATCAAGGGACGTCATCGAGCTGAACATGTGCTGAACGCGGAGGTGTCGTACGTTTGGTACTTGGATCGGTTGGATCCCGAAGACGTTCGACTACATCAACCGCGTTACTAAACGCTTCCGCTTACGGTCTACGAGGGTACATGGACACACTCTCCCCGCTCGTTGCTATGCTTCTCCTAGATAGGTCTTGCGTGATCGTAGGATTTTTTTTTGAAATAATATGTTCCCCAACACTTACTGACTCTCCAGCCCTCACCCCCTGGCCTTGACCACGGCACCGCGACCTGGCATACCAGCGGCGGCTGAGCCTCGCTCAAGAGTCGGGACCCGAGGACGCAGAGCATTTAGATGAGCGGGGAAAGGGGGAGACCGGCGCGGCCCTACCTAGTAGCACCACCGCAGAAGCGCAAGCTGGGCGTTGTGTAGGGAACCACCACCGGGGTGCCAAAAGATAAGTCACCCACGCGTAACGAAGCAAATCTCTGTGCCCGAAGCCGTCCGCTCTCGTAAGCTCGCTCCGACAGTGCTTCCTTCCTTTTCGGTCTCCAAAGAGCTGCTTGCGCGCCAAGGGGGCCTCCTGAGCATTGCGCCTCAGGAGCTCTTACCGGACCTCGGGCCGCTCACCTCCTAGCCTTGACAACGGCATCGCGACCTGGCATATCAGCGACGGCTGGAGCCTGCGTGGGGACTGGGACCTGACGGCGTAGAGCGCTAAAGCTACCGCAAGAATGAAAAGGGGGAGTAATGCCTAAGCGAGACACGTAGCCACAAACTCAGATTAAGAGTAATGAGCGATGAAACAAAAGCATTACAGGTCCTTTACATACCCCCTCGGGGTTTGTTTCGACTCCTCGTAGGGAACAGAAGAAGAACGGCCTCAAGAGGCCCCGGCTACGGGTGCCACCGCCGACGCCATCATCAACAGTGGGCCATGTGAGGCCGGCGCCAACCCCATCCAGATCACCGCCGGCTCCAGGCGAAGGTCGCCATGGCGCTCCAGGCACGACGGGAGCTCGGGGGCACGTAGCTGTCGTCGCTCGACTCCGAAGACTCGCTAGGCTCAGGAGAGACGCTGGACTCCCACGAGTCGTCGTTGCTGCTGAAGGAGCCACCGGCAGGACTCACGACAGGCATTGTGCCCGCCGCCTCGCCCTGCTGACGATCTCCTCCGGGGCAGCACTCCAGGCGACGACCATCCTCGTCAAAGACCTTGAAGAACAGTGTGGAGGCGCCATCATACTCGAAATGGATGGCAAGGGCCCCCTCCGTGCGACAGGCGCGGGCGACCTCGCCCCATCCGCGGGTCATGAAGATCTTGCCAGGGGAGACGACCTCGACCTCTGCTCCCGTGGCTAGACTACAGCACCCAGCGTGCTGCAGCCATAGCTCGAGTGGCCCCCTCGGTGGCATCTCTTCAGCGAAGAACTGCGAGAACCGGATCCACGTGAGCGGAGGCATCGCCGCCCATAGTACGAACTCATGGGAGGATGCCTTGGCGTGGGTTCGCACGGCAGACGGTCGCATGGCCCCGACCTGGTTCCCGCGACCACGGCTCGCACGACGAGGGATGTTGCCGCCTTCTCTGGAGCCCTGCGCTTGGGCATACAAAGGGAGCGGGTAGCCAGGCGGCGGCCGCTCATACCAAGGCCACATCACCTCTTGCCTCACCCCGGCGTCGTGAGGGCGCCGGGACCCTCTTCTTCGATGGAAGCAGCTTGGGCTCCTCAAGGGGGGTCTTTCCCTTCTCCGCTGTGGAAAACCTCCTAATAGGCGCCATGGATGTTTCAGCAAGATAGTAAGATGGAAGGACCAAGAGGAGGAAGAAGGAGCGAGCAGCGAGAAGGCAGAGATGACCGAGGGGGCTCTGCCCCTCCCCTCATTTATAGCCAGGAGAAGGCCGACCGCCGATCACCATGATCGCATGTAATGATGATTTCCCTTTGCATGCAGCAGAGTCTCGTCAAATCAGACAGTTACCAAGGTAGCATGGGGAAGCGGAGGTGCCCACATCCCATCAATCGCCACGCGTCAACCGAGGACGCAGACGGTTGGGGCCCGCGCCGCTCCGTGCTTGCCTCTTGGCTTCGCCCCAAAGCCAAGCTCAGGCACGCCTTGGGCTCGGGGGCTACTGTCGGTGTTCTGGGACCGGGGGTGCCCATACTTGCCTGCCTGCGGCCCGTGGCGTGGCTCCATCAGCGGCCTGGTACGGCTTGGTTCCAGCAACAACGACTGAAGACCCTCGCGATGGCCAAGCCTCGCGAGGCGGACGACACCAAGGCCTCCCTGGGCGGCCTCACTAGGCTGGCTCCCGAGGAGCGGAGATATCAAGGCAAGGCGCACCTCGCAAGGTTCACATGACGTGAGCCATGACGACCAAGGCCAGGCGGGCGCCAGCGGGCGCAGTGTACCAGTTTCCTCTTTGGTGCGAGGAATCAAGCAAAGGTTTCCATATCGGTGCAAGGAGACCAAGACCGCCAAGATGGCGGGAAGGAGGTCATCACGGAGCCCACGGCAGCGTCATCACCAGAGCCTTTTGCAGGCGAAGACTACTTTTGTCGGGATAGCTTGTACTAGTTGTGTCCCTTCGAATTTAGCCGTTGTGGGATCCCTTCCTGTGTAACATTTGGGAAGAGGACCAAGGCCACTATAAATAGGACTTAGCCACCACCATAGAGGGAGGATGGGATCCATTCCACCCTGACCAGCTCACCAGATCATCGAGCCCAAGAACACCTCACCTCCTGAGGTGGTTCATCCACTGTACTAGTTCAACATCAGCCCCTCGAGGCAATCCACCACAAAGTTGGAGTAGGGTATTACACCGCAAGATGGCCCGAACCAGGTTAAATCTTTGTGTCCCTCGTTCTTTGAGTTCGTCGAGCTATGACGTGGGATCGTTAGCGAGCGAGCTAGGGATAGAGTGTTCTTCATGCGCACCCCGGTGTTCGAACCTCTCAAGGGTCTGTGGATCCATGAATCCGACACTCTGATCTTGCTTGCTAGCCTCTTGACCTCCGCACTGTCTTCTTCCTCGAGGCTTCGAGGACGCCAGCTGGTGCGCTTCTTTAAAGGAGCATTGGAGAATTCGGGAAGAACGTGCCGGATTGGGTCCGGAAGAACGACGTCTTTAATATAAAACTATTCCGAGGGCCACTCTTCGGATGCCTTCTTCGGAGCGCCGGACAGGTATCCTGTCCCGGCTATGCGCCATACTTCGGCATCGTTCACCTCGAATACAGATCCCTTTTGGAAGCGGGGGACGAGGCAGAAAATTTTCCGCCATAGCTCAAAATGAGCCTCACAGCCTAGGAACAGCTCGCCAAGAGCAACGAAGCCCGTGATATGTAGGATGGAGCCTGGTGTTAGATTGTGCAGTTGGAGGCCGTGATACTCCAGGAGACCTCTAAGGAAAGGATGGATAGGGAATCCTACGCCTCTCAAAAGGAAAGAAACGAAGCACACTCGCTCCTCTTTAGAAGGATTGGGGAAAATCTCCGCCAGGGCTTCGCCATTGAGGGAAGTTAATCCAGCCCGAACAGAGACTAGATCCGCGGGAGGAAGATATCCCTGCATTTGAAGTTCATTCAGATGGGTGCGGGACACCAAGAAGCTTTCCCAGCCGCCTTTTTGAGGGTCGTGGACGTGAGGAAGAGCTAGGAATGCCGGCCATGTTTGGACGATTTCCTATGGCAAGTTCTAAGGATTTCCGCGTGGTGTGGAATGACATCTGAGATCTAATCTCCTTAAATAGACTCATTCCTTGCGTGGTCAAGGGGTTATTTGTAAAAAACACCTAGACCGTTCGCATTCGTTTGACACGTGGATGCTGAGGCGACGGCAGCAAAGAATCAATAGAATATAATATTTAATGAGGAGCTGAACTATCGTCAATCCGAAGTATAATGGAGAACCCGCCTTGCAAAGCCGAAGACATAAAGCCGGATACTACATCGTCATTGAAGGCAAGTTCGGGGGCTACTGAGGAAGTCCTAGATTAAGGGGTCCCCAGATGGTCGGGCTATGTGACATGGGCCGGACTGATGGGTCGTGAAGATACAAGATAGAAGGCCTTCCCCCGTGTCTGGATGGGACTCTCCTCTGCGTAGGCGGCAAGTTTGGCGATCGGATGTGTAGTTTCCTTTCTTTGTAAACCGACTCTGTACAACCCTATCCCCCTCCGGTGTCTATATAAACAGGAGGGTTTAGTCCGTAGAGGCAAGGACAAATCATACAGGCTAGACATCTAGGGTTTGGCCATTGCGATCTCGAGGTAGATCAACTCTTGTAACCCCTATACTCATGAAAGTCAATCAAGCATGAAGTAGGGTATTACCTCCATTGAGAGGGCCCGAACCTGGGTAAACATCGTGTCCCCTGCCTCCTGTTACCTTCGATCCTCAGACGCACGGTTTGGGAACCCCTACCCAAGATCTGCCGGTTTTGACACCGACAGTCTCGCTTCGAGTTTTTTGGAATATTAGGGAATTTACAGGTCAGAGATTAGGGCAAACGGAGCTACGTGGACCTCACAAGTGTTGATGGTGCGCCTGCCACCCTGGGGCACGCCCCTTGAGCTTGCTGCTCCCTTGTGCATCTTCTGGTCTCTCCCCAAAACTTCTAGGGTCTCTTTTGGTCCAGAAAAAACCATTGTAAAGTTGCATCGTGTTTGGACTTCGTTTGATATGGTTTTTCTGTGGAACATCAAAAAAGAGGAACTGACACTAGACACTGAATTAATAGATTAGTCCATAAAAATGATATAAAATGGCAAAGCATACAAGATTCATAATATGATAGCATGAGACAATAAAAAAATTATAGATACGTGGGAGACGTATCACGTTCCACTTCACTATTATCTACCTCTACTATTTGCTTTTAAGCTTGTAACTAGCAAGACAAGGGGCTTGACAACCCTCTTGCCACATTGGGTGCAAGTTTTTTTGTGTGTGCATGTGATGTTTATCTTGCTAGCTTAGTTGACTCCTACTAGATTGATATTGATTCTCTAACCGAGGGAAATACTTTGTTGTTGTTCTACTCCACCCTTCCGTGGACGAAGGCGTCACATTCACTCTCGTTGCTGGATCCAGCGTCACTGTCGCTACCAATTCTTGGCATGGGGATGGAGAGTTGATGGGAACAAATGGGGGTGGAGGGAAAGCTACGGAGAGGGGAGCGGAGAGTAAAGTAAAGTTATGGTTTGCTCCGGACGGGGATTTTAAGTGGGGACGGATTGGGGTTTGTGCAGGTCATGGTGTGCCGGGCAGACATCGCGGACTCATTCAGGCCTCCCCAAACCCACCCGATATATGTGTGTTTGAGGGGTGCCGGTCTGCCAGGACATCAACGACCCGTTTGGGGAACCCGACAGGTTCACGTTTTTGTGATTGGGCTCTGATCGGGTCATCAGTCCAGTCAGGTTGGGGAGCCCAGCGGTAGATGCTCTTAGTTCCTTAGGGCATATATTGGCGGGCGACTCAAACTCCCAAGTGGACGGCCCGGACATTAACCGGTCAACAAAACCTGACCCAAACGGGCGCCTCAAACACCCGGGCTGACCGGCACCCCTCATATTCAGCCCATATCTGGGGCGGATATGGGGAAGACCGGGTGTGTCCGCCACGTCGGACCGACATGCAGGTGCCTCAGGAAAACACTCTGAAACCCGACGGTTCGATACTTGTCTCCTTGGACAGACCGATGGTGCCGCATGTCGGCGCTCCAGCACGCTGCGCAAGGCCCCTTGCCCAACTATTTAGGATGGATGCCGGCACCAAAACCTTACCCGACCACATTTCCTTGCCTTGTGTCTGCAACGGCCACCTTCCAATTGCCGTCCACCTCCACATTTCAATCGTCAGCCACTGATCGTTCGGCACCACAATCAAGTAGCCATGTCACCACTCCAACGGGTCAGGAGCTACCCTTATCTAACACCAGAGCGTCTGATGCATCTCCTTGAGCAGATCCAAGCAAGGCGCGAGGCCCGGATCGCCGTGGGGCTACCACCAGACGCGGTGGATCCGAAAGAGGAGTTCGAGGATAAGGACGTGGGGAATGCGGATCTGCAGGTGGAGCAACATGCAATCCTTAATTGCCTTCAGTCCGAGGCGGAGGCCAACCGTCGTATCCTTCAAACGGAGGAAGAAGCGAACGTCCGACGAGATGCTTGCCTATATGGACGAGGAGGGGGAGCTGGAGCCCTCCAAGGCACCCATCTACCCGGCGCCAGGCACGGAGATCATGGACATTTTTGACGACGACGAATTGTTCTCGTTCTTTGTATGAAGATAGAGGATAAAATATAAAGTAGTCGAACGCATAGCAAAAGAAATGAGGTGTGACCGGTCATTGTCAGCAGACACACCACTAGCGTCCGTGAACATTTGAGGGGCCTGATTTTGACGTCCAGATGCTCTTACGACGACAGATGGCACATTCTAAATCCACTTTCCTATTTTTGCTAGAGCGCGCTTGTCTGCCGCCGCGCGAGGTTTTCTAGCTAGTTTTGTCATCATCATACCACATAATACCGGATCCAGTCTCGTCAGAGTTTACGGTGACCAGCTACAGCCCCGTACATACCTGCAAGCGGTATTTGACAAGGACACCGGTCGTTGCTGGCCGTCCATCCGTCCACCGTCCACACGCTCCATTCGTTTTCGGATCGGCCCAAACACTGTTCAAGATTAATGGGCGAGAGCACTGTTCGGCCTGACGCTTGACACGGCAGTCTCACTTACCCAGAGCCAACTAATCCAAGCCCAAAACCTTGTGATGATTCTCCTCTCCAAAACGGTCCCATACACGATACGGCCACACTTGTCGAGCAGCAGTACAGTACGACGGACACACGCGACCAGACGGAAGAAGGTAGTACGGTGTGCACTACCGCCTCGTAGCAAGGAAACAAAAGGAGAAAAAAAAGGAGAGGTGCAGGGTCGGCCGTATCGTCGGCGCTGCACCGCATTGGCCAGTGCGGCATGGGAGTATTATACTATAGCGGCTACTTGTATAATCATAGAGCGAATCCGGCGTGTGACAGGGAACCCGTAACCACCGTGCGTGATGCTACTACGCTATCCCGTTGCTTAATCATTGATTAATTAGTTGGATGGATGGGGTAGACTAGTGAGCAACCAGGCCGGAGTGCTTAGCTCTACCTGCCGTGTACTCGTAGTGTGGCTCTAGACATCGTCGTCGGCCGTGGTCATCGCCTCTGTTGGGTTGCCAGCTCCCGACAAAATGTCGTCGGATCTTTTCATTTATTTATTTATTTATTTGATTTGATGATAGATTACCACAAATGCCGTTGGATATGGTATTATCGGATCTTGTTGGCCTAGTAGTAGTAAACAAATAGCAACAAGCAACGGAGAACCATGAAATCCCGCAAAAAATTAAAAAAACAGAGGTGTTAGGGAAATATGAACTTGATATTATTAGGAGGCCAAAGCCATCATATATACATGTACAAGAGAATGCCAAGGGGCTAGAATACAAAAGGCCAAAGGCCATCATCTAACTCTAACACCCCCCCCCCCCCTCTCAAACTCATGGTGGATCCACAACACTGAGTTTGGAGAGGTGAAATCCATGCTGTGCTCTAGTCTGGGCCTTCGTGAAGAAGTCTGCTAGCTGTAACTCGGAAGGCACATGCTGAAGACCAATAACATGATCCTGCACAGCAGCTCGCACGAAAAAAGCATCAACACCAATATGCTTGGTAAGCTCATGCTTCACTGGGTCCCGCGCGATACTAATAGCACCTGTACTGTCTGACAAGAGGGTGGTAGGTGTAGTAACAAAAACATCAAAATCCTCTAGTAACCATCGTAACCAAGTCACCTCTGTCGTCAGAAGAGTCATAGCCCGCAACTCGGCCTCTGCACTCGAACGAGAAACTGCAGCCTGTTTCTTCGTCTTCCAGGCAATGAGAGAACCACCAAGAAAAACACAATAAGCAGAAAGTGACCGGCGGTCCGAAGGATCACTAGCCCATGTAGCATCTGAATAGGCCCGGAGTTGTAACGAGCTGGAACGAGGGAAAAAGAGACGGCGAGAGATCGTGCCACGAAGATATCGTAGAACACGAAGAAGGTGACTATAATGAACTGAAGTGGGAGCAGAAACAAACTGACTCAGAATATGAACAGGATAGGAGATATCTGGACGTGTGACAGCAAGATAGACAAGACTCTCAACGAGATGACGATAACGCGTCGGAGCAGACAAGGGCTCACCATCAGAAGCACGAAGGTGGAGATTGAGCTCCATAGGAGTCTCAACAGTGCGCTCATCACTAAGAGCCGCACGAGTAAGAAGATCCTGGATATACTTTTCTTGGGAAATAAAAAAGCCATCAGAGGTGGATGAAACCTCAATGCCAAGAAAGTAACGAAGAGGACCAAGATCAGACATAAGGAACTGCTCACTGAGACGGGCCTTGACAAAGTCAATGTACTCAGAATCGTCGCCAGTGATGATCATGTCATCAACATACAAAAGAAGAAGAGTCCTACCACAAGCAGAAAGATGGACAAACAACGCTGGATCATGAGCACTGGGCAAAAAACCAGCGGCAATCACAACAGAGGCGAAGCGCTCAAACCAGGCACGAGGGGCTTGCTTAAGGCCATAAAGAGAGTGACGAAGACGACAAACCATGCCATCAGGAACAGAATACCCAGGTGGTGGCTGCATATAAACCTCCTCACGCAACTCACCATTTAGAAAGGCATTCTTCACATCAAGTTGAGACACGGACCAATGGCGAACAGAGGCCACGGCGAGAAGTGTACGGACAGTGGTCATATGAGCCACGGGAGCAAAGGTCTCATCGTAATCGCGACCATGCTCTTGCTGAAAGTCGCGAGCCACAAGACGAGCTTTATAACGCTCAAGAGAACCATCAGAGCGAGTCTTTATCTTATAGACCCACTTACAAGTGATGGGACAAACACCGGGAGGAAGAGAAACCAGATCCCAAGTGCCGTTGCGCTCAAGGGCAGCAATCTCCTCTGCCATCGCAAACTGCCATTCAGGATGCACAATAGCATCTCGATAAGAAGTTGGCTCAAGAACGGTCGAAAGACCATAGCGAGAAGGAGAATATCGATCAGGAGGTGGGCAAGGCCGAGAACGAAGACCATAAGTCGGCTGAGAGGAGGAAGATGACACACCAGAAGTAGAGGGCACATCAGTAGACTTATCCACAATACGTGGACGGCGAGTGTAATGAAAAGGAAAGGAGGGAAGAGGTGGAATCACTGGAGACGGAGACGGGGAATGTATCGATGAAGGTGGAGAAGGGGAAGGTATTGGTGATGAAGGTGGAGATGGTGAAGATATCGATGACGAAGGTGGAGAGTCATCTGACGAGGGAGGAGAAGAAATCGTAGGAGAGGACGGCGTCGAATCTGCAACAGCGGGACGAGGAGTAGGAATAATGGGCACAAAGGGAGGTGTATCTGGAAACGTAAGAAATGAGATATCCTCTATGGAAAAGGCCGAGGAGGATGGACGCGGGTAGAAGGGACGAGACTCATCGAAGGTCACATCCCGAGAAATACGCATCCGACGACCAATGGGATCCCAACACCGATAGCCCTTATGCTCATCACTGTATCCGAGAAAGACACACTCAACAGACTGAGCAGTCAGTTTGGTGCGTTCACGAGGGGCAAGCAAAACATAGCAAAAGCAACCAAACAAGCGAAGCACCGAATAATCAGGAGAACGACCAGAAAGACGCTTGAGAGGAATGCCACCTTGTAGAGCAGCAGATAGCTGAATGTTAATGAGATACGTGGAAGTGGTAACAGCCTCAGCCCAGAAGTGAGGCGGAAGAGAGGCGGCGATCATCATCGCACGTGTCGTCTCAAGAAGGTGACGGTGTTTGCGCTCAGCCACACCATTCTGAGCATGAGCACCAGGGCAAGAGAACTGAGGAAGAGTACCTTGCTCAGCAAGGAATCCTCGCAGCGCATGGGAGATATACTCACCAGCTGAATCTGCGCGAAAAACACGAATAGGAGTGGAAAATTGGGTTTGAACCATGGCAGCAAATTTTTTGTATATAGATAAGACCTCACTACGAGAAGACATGAAATAGATCCAAGTGTACCGTGAAAAATCGTCTATATATAGTAGCGGTGACCCCCTTTTGAAGCAAAGGGAGCCGGACCCCAAACATCAGAGTGAATGGGGTCAAAAGGGCGCTCGGACACCGACTCACTGTGAGGATAGGGTAGCTGAATCTGCTTACCAAGCCTACAACCCAGACAATCTAACGAAGCGTTACCGAAGACAGACCCCAGAACACCACGATGAACCAAAGACGAGAGACGAGAACCACATAAATGGCCAAGACGATGATGCCACTGCTGAAAAGAGCTAGTAGATGTAGCAACAGGGGCTACGAGACTGGCAGTGGTGGCAGCGGAAGGAAGACGTAGCCAGTCAAGCTCCCAAAGACCATCAGAGCGTCGAGGGCCAGCACCAAGTAGAGTGCCCGTGCGACGATCCTGGACGGAACATGAATCAAAGTCAAGGATGACCCTACAACTAGAGTCAACAATCTGACCACCAGATATGAGCTGCATGGTAAGTCGAGGAACATGAGCGACAGAGGGAACATGAAATAAAGAAGTGCTAAGAGTGCCTCGACTAGCTACATGCAAGGGAGTGCCATCAGCCGTAAGAACACGAACAGGAGACTCAACAGGTCGAATGGAGGTCAAAGTGGAAGAATCATATGTCATATGAAAAGATGCTCCAGTATCAAGAATCCATGGGGATGTACCTGAATGAGTAGAAGGTGGTTTCTCAGTGCCAGAAGAGTCAGTCACGGAACTTGCAGAACTTGTCGGTGAAGAATCCCAAGTAGCAAGTAGAGATTGCAACTGCGCAATCTCATGTGGAGACAGGGACACGGCGGAAGAGGTTGAGGTAGAAACACCTGCTGATAATAAGCAGTCTTCACCACCCGTGGAAGCCGCGTGTAGAGTCGACCGAGAGTAGCGAGTCGACGTAGAGCCATATGTGGAAGCCACTGGGGGAGTCGACATAGAGCGATCACCATCGCGCGCGAAAGCCATGAGAGGAGTCGACGTTGAGCGGTCACCGCCGCGCGCGGAAGCCGCGAGAGGAGTAGACGTAGAGCAGTGACCACCGCGCGCGGAAGCCGCAAGAGGAGTCGATGTAGAGCGGCCAACAACACTGGTGGAAGTCGCAAAAGGTGTCGAAGTAGAGCGACAACCACCATCTCCAAACGGGCGAGCACCAAGCACCGAGGAAAGACGCATGTGCGAGACAGGATCAATGTATGGAACACCGCCAAAAAACATCGAGCGGCGATGAAGAGGTGTACCCGACGAAAGCATTGTACCTCTTTTTTTTACTCTCTTTTTTTCTAAACTCAATCTCCAATCCAACAGAATATGCCCCAAACAGGGCCAAAGGTGTCAATAGCAGCCGAGGCCCAAAACGTGGCCCGAGTTGCCCACGTTCAGGATAACACACGAAGCGTCCTCGTTCACGGACGGTCGAGCGGAAGAGGCACAGGCGAGCCTGCAGGGGTCGCCGGCGGCACATGCGTGTCCGACGAGCGAGATGGAGCGGAGCCGGTGGCGGCCAGAGAATCAGCCCCGGATAGGCAGCGGGCGGCGGCCTGATTACCGGCGGCGGCGGAGGGCCTTCTCGCGGGCGGCCTGCTCCCAGCGACGGCGGACGGCCTTCTCGGGGGCGGTCTGACAGAGAGGAAGGGTCGGCGCCCTAGGTAGGGTAAGCCGGATGAGGTGCTGTTCGCGCAGGGGATCAGATACCCGTGATCTCCCTGGTACTCCCGATCTTCCCTTGGCCCTCGCTCTCTTCTTCTCTTCGATCTGGTTGTGGCGTGGTGAAGAGAGGTGGCTAGATGTGGTGGTGCTGGAAGATAGAACAACAACCGGTGATGGTGGGGCTGGATCGGGCGGGTGGGTGTGGCAAAACAGCAGCAGCGATCAGCCACAGGGAAGGAGCGGTGGCTGCCGGCAGGGAAGAGGACAGTGACGGGCAAGAGTACTGGCGGACGCGAGATGGGATCGGATGAAGCACAATGCTCTAATACCATGTTAGGAAAATATACAACTTGATATTATTAAGAGGCCAAGGCCATCATATATATATGTACAAGAGAATGCCAAGGGGCTAGAATACAAAAGGCCAAAGGCCGTCATCTAACTCTAACAAGAGGAACATCAAAGTTGTGACAATAGCATGCCATTTTCGGAAATCATCGCTGCTTCTGTTCGTATATACGGATGCACCAAAATCCATTAAACTCCGAAGATTTTATATAGGCAATCTTTGAGTTCTGCCTTTTTTTATATAGAGGACTTTTTTCTTAAAAAACGATACTGATCAGGACTAGCCTATGATGGCATTTTTTTTAATAAAAGAAAACACCATGAGCACAACGCACCAGAGCCGAGGCTCGAACACAGCCTAGCTGTGTACTAAAGCGTCTAGCCAACGAAGCGACGCCCCGTTCTTCAAGGACATTTTCCTCTGACCGATATTGTTAACGTGGTACTTCGGCCGTCCGAAAAATTTATCTCTCAAATGAATGTATCTAACATCAAATTAGTACACAATGCACACAACTAACGTATATACTACCCGTTTTGCAGGAGTTGCGGTGACGACTCAAGAAGCTTCACTCCTTGGCCAAACGCCTACAGAAACCATGGGGGTTCAGACCTGACGCTACCTGTTGTTGACGTTTTTCCGGCAATCAGTCACGAATCTCCAACGAACAGCAAAAAGAAAGAAAGGCATGCGCGCAAGTACGCTCGCACATGTGGTCGTGGCCGTTGCCGTTGCCACCGTGTCGGCACATACGTACGTAGCTGGGGCACCGACCGTCGATGAACCGCTTCAGCTGCGGGCGTAATCCTGGAACATTCGGTACACGTCATCCATCGATATATTGTAACCCGGCCCTGGCGACTTTTAGCAGAGGCATCCCCAACCACATGGCATTGTGTGGCACTAGTATGCTACTCCTATTTAAAATCCCAATATATGGGCGCCGGTCGGCCGGCTCGAAACTTTCGGCCGGTCGCCTCTCAGTTGTTCGATCACAGCCCATGGTACACGCACGATCGCAGCTGGCTTTCATCGTCTATCTTGCGGAGCTCCTCGCGGACAAAAAAGAGAGGGGGGAAATCCTCCCGCACGGATCGCGCTCATCCTCTACCTCGTGATGCCAGACCGTTCGCAGATCCACAGGTCACGCCGCCGCTAGTACATCGCCGCACGCAAAAACATCTGCGTAGCTCATCGTCGTGGCAGTCACCCGTGGACTTGGTAGCTACCGCAGTTGCCGGTTGCAGCAAAAAAACACAGCCCCGCCGTCGTCATAGGTAGTTGTTGTTGTTCTTGCCGGTTGCAGCAAAAACGCAGCCGCTGCCGTCGCCGGTGGTAGCTACCGCTGTCACCGGTTGCAGCACTAGGTTGTCTAGTTACGGCAAAAAACGGTTGCCGCCGTCGTCGATGGTAGCTGTCGCGGTCGCCAGTTATAGCAATGATTTGGCCGATTTAGCACTAGGCTGGATGGTTCAGTACTAGGCTGTCTGGTTGCAACAAAAAACGGTGGCCGTCGTCGCCGATGGTAACTGCCGATGTCACCTTGTCGCAATGATTTGCCCGGTTGCATCAAAAAATGACCGCCGATTGTAGCAATGATTTGGCCACTAGGCTGGATGGTTGTCGCAAAAGACAGTCATTGCCGCTGCCGGCGCAACTTGGTCGTTGTCGATGGTAGCAAAAATAGCTGCAATTGTAGCATTCGGTTCGATGGTTGTAGCAAAAGACGGTCATTGCCGTTGCTGGCGCAATGTGGCTGTTGTCGATGGTAGCAAAAACAGCTGCCAGTTGTAGCATTCGGCTCGCTGGTTGTAGCAAAAGAGTTGCCCAGTTCCAGCTCCTATTCTCGGCTGTAGCAAAATGAGCTACCGGTTCCAGCTCTGGCTTCGTCGGTTGCAGCAAAATCAGATGTTGGTTCCGGCAAAATCCGATGATAGTCCCAGCTTGTCGCGGCCGTGGTTCCAACATCCCCAGCGCCTCCTAGCACCGACCGCGGTCGCGCACCGATGGTTGTAACTTGCCAGCATGTGTGGTTCCAATTCTGCAACACAACTGGTGCAACTCTGCCGGTAGGGGATGCAGCAAAAATCTGTCACGTCGACGACAGGACGCGACATTGGTGCTCCCGCAGTTCTAGCTCCACGTTAACGATTCCAGCTCCACTATGCGTTGGTTCTAGCATCGTCACAAGGTTGTGAACGCGCACATCAGTGGTAAAAAGCTCTGAGGTATGCATGGGCTAAGAGGGAGGTATTGTCGTGGCGACGCGATGGCAGAGAGTTTTGGGAGCAATGGTGTCGGGCCGCCAATGATATTAGGGGAGCCCGTCGATGTGGCTGAGGAGAGGGAGAGAAAGGGGATGAAGAAGGGTGTGGATGGCGCGTGGGACCACAGTGGTACGTCACGACAGCGGGGTGCAGTGCGTTGGCGAACAAGGAGCATTGGACCCCATTCAATCAGACAAGCCACACGCCAACGGCCGAAACAGTAGCTGGTCATATGGACACAAACATTTCCCATATGAAAAGCCAGAGGCATACTCAGTCAGTCACTGTGTTCCCTCTAAACTACGCTACTCGTTAACGGCGGCAATTGTTTTTATGGTGCATTGGTCCTATGAGGTCTTAGTACAACGACTTCCTGACGTCTACTACAAGTTTTGCTTGGCTCCAGTGAGAGAGGGGTAATGAGGACGGCGCGCCTTCGGCTCGCTTCAGTGCTTGTAGTCATCACTAGGTGGTATACGGATCTGGATGTAATTTTATTATTTTTTGTGTTCATTGTATTGTCATGATTAAAGATAAATAGATGAGAAGTTAAAGAAAAAAGATGTACGCGAAGCTATAGCCTGCTCGCTAAGTTAATCACGCCCCATAACAATAAGCATCCGGAATTACTGCCTGGGGCCAGTGTGGACACAAGTGCACGGGTCCACAGCCACAGGTACACAAAGACGATCTAGGTACCAGCGAATGTTTATGTAGCGAGAAGAAAGGATACGGTCGGGCACATATGCTGGACGGTACCGTACGTGGTCCGCGCGGCCGAACCACGGCACCACGGCACGGACGGACGGACGCGCGCGCCCACACGACACGGGTACCCGGTCGTCGTCCATGGGCCGCCTTCTCTCAAGATTTCTCAAGGCCGCCATGCGTCTCCCCCGCCAGTGAACAATTAACCGAAGCTCTCTTTAAAATCCTACACCATCGATTCTCCGGGACAATTGCTACAGTACGCGCCGCAGCTCGTTTAATTCCAGAGCACCGACTGGCGACTGCTCGTGCTCGGAGTGACCCAACACCCGGTCATGCCTGGCTGGTGCACAACTGACACACGAGGCGTCTCCTCTCGTCCCATCATCACCATCATCATCATCATCACACGATGATTGTTTCCGTTACCCTACCCAACACGGCGCGGCACGGCTATGGGGCAACTCCAAGGGGCTTCCCGGTTTCGTCCCTGCTATATGCTTGGATTGGACTGTCTTGCAGAGAACTCATCCAACGGACTACTCCCTCATTTCGGCCCGGACATGTCTGAACTGTCTAATACCCCTGTATATTCGGACCGCCGCAATGGATCTCTCTAGCCCCACAGATCCATCTACCTTGTCCGATATCTTCAAGGTGCCACCATCGGTCCCAACACGGAGAGTATGCAAGGCTAAATACTATGACGAGTCCCTGCAAAAAAAAATAAAAAAAATACTATGCTTGAGACCAAACTTAGGAACTGGGAGCGAAATCAAAACAAATATCCATATCTCGCCGATTCAGCTGTGTAATCTGACATATATTGCACTAAGCTGAAGATATGACTGTAACTGCATGTCTAAACCATATGACAGCAACATACCCAAAGTCTACTGTATGACTATCTGAACAAAACATAAACTATCGAAAAGAAGTCACATGCACATGTAAGAGTTCTGGAAAATTGATGAGACGCGCCAACAGTGTGCGGCAGACTCGGGGGCATTTGTTTCGGACAAGTCATTAATATACAACATATACAATACCTGAAGACACTAAACTTGCTAATTGCAACAAACAAGAAAGGACAATCTATCAAGAGGACATTTCCCAAATCTGGGACACAAATTTATTCCTGGAACTGTGGAAGACCCATCATCATTAACTCAACTGCACATTTCGCACTTGCGCAGAGATTAGTTAAATCACACTTGCAAGAAATTCACGGTGCACATCTCTGTACACCCAACACTTCTCATATCGTGTGCATATGTTGAAAGCCCAAAGAAATACTTATTCTAAACTATTGTGGTATTTACTGCATTTTTCATGGGAATAATCATGATTTGTCTGTCATCACTGACAAAACTCTTTTGCCTTTTGAAGAAATTGGCTTTTTATCAAGTGTATATCTGAAGTCGATTAATAATATTGCTAATACATGTATCCACAAGAGCCATCATTGAAGCCTAAAGATATACAGTTTCAAAAGGTAAATCTAATGGAAACAGATAAAACCTTTAACTCACATCGGGGGTGCCCTGAAAAGGAAGAAGAAATTAAGATCCCTATCCGCAAGCATGAACAATGTAACCATAACCAGCAGACGCCTCCTAAAAAGGAAGAAGAAATTAAGATCCCCATCCAAAAGCGTGAGTAGTGCATCTAATTTTACTCGCTAGATAAATAAAAAATTGAGTGCACAAATTAGTAGTCATCACAAAAGTGTCATCGGCCACAGCCAGTAAAAAGGGAAATATAACACGCTGATATTCCATGCGTTTCCAAAAGCAGGCTCACTATACCTATGCATAGCAACATTCCGTCTGCAATCAAAACCAAATATTATAAGATAATAAACCCATTTATAGTTCAGAACTTCCAGTATATATTGCTCCAATAAATTTGACACTCTGACAATGGGCACTAAAATTAAGTAAACCAAACATTGCAGTTCCAAATCTGTTATGGAGAAGTCCTAGTGCATTGCTGTTGATAGGAAATGTTCTACCAGACATAAACCTAGCTTACCTTCCTATGGCAGTATGTCTATCGTCACAGATGCCTCAGTATCCTACTTACTGGTTGGTCTGAAGCAACAGTCCAGTGGTAGAGCATGACCAAGAAATATCACAAGAACAAGATAATTTCAAGCTCTGATGCGGGCAAAATCAAAGAGATAGCAAGCAAGATCAAAAGTTTAGTAGTGGAGATCAAATTAGAAAATCAGATAGGAGACCTTCCAAATAATTCTTTATTGATCTGCAGGCAGATAAATTAGTGCCCCCATGTCCTCCGAACAGATCTCTTTTGAGAAGCTAACCATTAACCTATCTTGGACATCAACAGATCTCTCCTTCAGGTAATGCCCGAACAATAATGGCATAAATAAGATTTGGCATCATATTAATACTGTGAATGTAAATATGACTGAATTAGTACACTTAAACAATCTAACCAAAATATAAACATGCATTGCTCAATCCTGAAGCTAACATTGATCAAAATCACTAACCTTTGGACCCTTCTATCTCAGACATGTGAATAAACAGAAGTTCATTCATTAGTTCCACCCACAGAATAAACATCAATAGATAATTCAACAATTACTGAATTACAGGTAACTTTCAGGTGAGCAACAAACAGAAGACGCTATAACCACAGGCTTGTTCTTGGAGAGTGAAAAGTTTTGGTACCTTAACTGGACAGACATCCGAGGAAAACTTCAGCCCCATTGTTAACACTATCTCCATTGCAAGATTTAGGCAAGAATTTCCGTTGAGAACAAATGAAAAACTCTTTTTAAGAAGCCAGGATCACATGATGAAGCACATACTGTTTCATTTTTCAGTCCCACAGGGTAACATCTAGAAATGAGTACTAATTAATTCAAGAATTACATGATAACTTTCATGTCAGAAACAAATAAAAGTTCCAATAACCACTGGCTTTTTCTTGGTGGGTCAAAATTTAAAACATGAAGGCAAGGTGCAAGTGGTACATAGGATCCAGATAGCACAGGAAGCTTCCCCTGTTCAGGCTAGAGCTTAAGCAGGGATGACTAACATGATATAGACTTTTATAGTGAGAAGAGGAAAAGCAAAATCCTAACCCGGATGACCTAGTTGTTCTGCAACTAACTGAGTTACAAAATAATTCTGTTCATTTACCTGCAGGGATATGACTGGTACCATTCATCTCCCGGCCACACCGCTGGAAAACATTAAGAGAAAAGGTCTCTGAGTGCAATCTCCTCTGTAAACTAATATAAGACGTTTTAGATCACTACTTTGATATTATTTACCAGATTCTTACTTTGTGGCCAGACAATTGAAGAAAGTCTGAAAGGAGATGTATCATCTGCAAATGTGTGTCTACATTATTACTGGACAGTGTCAGCAATGAAATTGACTCATAAATCTGAATTATACCAAAAGAATTGAATTCATGTGCTAAAGCTAAATCAACATTCAACTCCTTCCTTCCCATAGGCAACACCAGTCACACAGCAAACAATCAACCAACAAAATCGCACGTTGGTAGCTCAGCACAGGTGCAAAGATAAGGAGGGTTGAAACAGATTACAATGTATACAAAACACCTTCAGCTCCACTCACACTAGCATTTCCAGGTTCTGAACAGAACTGACACAAACTGAGATACACACCAAATATTGCACGAAGCTTAGAAGGCATAAAATAACATAGCACTATTCAAAACCAGGACTGATATTAGACAGGCCAGGAAAGCGAAAGAAAATAGTCTAATTGAACTGAAGGGAAACAGAGTTGTTCAAAGTTTAGCGCTCGATAGTGACGGTCTAACCAAAACTGAAATATCGCCATACGCTTCTTCCTGATGGACATCGATATAATCATAGCTCTTCAGGGCCAATGTTTCAAAGAACATGCTTGCAGCTTGCTTCTTTGTCCTCCCGTCCAAGATTCTGTTTAAACTGAATTTCCCTGGCTGGTCTTCTAATGTGGCTGAAGACATCATACCTTTGAAGTACTGGGCGGCAGCCCTTGTCCTGGTAGACATGATGCTGCCTAATCCTGTGGTGCTGGTACCCACACTGGATATCATGCTAGGGGTATTCATGAGCCCAGGAAACTGCGGTAGATCTTCGTCAAGATCATCAGTACCAAATGGGAAATCAGATTCAACAGTATTTTTTCCAAGTGATGCATAACTGCAATGTGTTAGTGGTACAGTAGCACCAGTTCCTCCAAGTCCAGACCGCGGGGTTCCACTTCGACCAGGGGTTTCAAAAGGGGTGTGATCTTCTTCTCTTACTGGTGATAGATCCTTTTGTGGAGAGAAGCGAGGGAGCTCAGGTGGTGAATCAAATGGTGTTGCCTCTCCATTTCCTAGAGAATTCAAGGTGAGGTGAGGTTCAGGCTCCTGCGTATCTGCATTTCTTGTAGGTGCATCCTTGTTACGAACATTCACAGCATCGGCAAGCTGAGCATCAGAGTCGCGAACATTCACAACATCGGCAGGCTGAGCATCAGAGTCACTCACACGAGGGCAGTTCCCCTCATAAGCTTTATGAAGATCGCTACACATTCCTTGCACCAGAGGTTCAGAGAAGAGGCTGTCCTTTTGGCTTATCCTGTTGAACCTCCACACATCCACTGCTGTATGGGGCAGTATCTTCCTCCTGCGAACCAGCCTACCTAGTTCAATGCCATCAACTTGATTACTCATATAATCATTGGGGAGCACGATTTCCTCATCAATTATAGGCCTTCTCCTGTTCTCCTGTGCATTCGCCCTTCTCCTTCTCCTGTTACCTTGTACTTGAGGTGGTGGAGATGGTTCAAGGACAAATTCTGCAGGTGCCAAGAGTCCAGCGCCACCTCCTGGTTCTTCAGCTTCTTCAACAGGCTCATGGCTGATACGTGTTGGAACGTTGGGAATGGATGTCTGAAGCACAGGGGATACAGGTGAGTGCATTGCTGGTGGCGTGGTAACCTTCTCTATGAACGGCGACGGATCTTCATCCATGGGGTCACCACCATCAATAACATCTTCAAACCTTGACACACTGTCAGTCGCTCGACGCAATACTTCTGGTGTATCTTGGTGCCCATTAATCGGGTTCACTGAAAAACTGCCTTGCAGAGGAGGATCTACAGGAATGATATCCTCAAGAAACGGAGGGAATGTCTCCTGCTCATGCTGTACAGGCTCAAATCCTGAAGATCGACCAGCAGGAGACGTGAACTCTGCACCACCATCCTCATCAAGGGTGATCATCACATACCCTTCTCCGGACAAGGTGATCTGATCATAGGTCCGCCGATGACGATCCGGCGTATCCATCTGACGAATCGCGTCATCAAGGCTCAAATCATCCAGGCTGAAGGTCTCCGGCAGAGTGATTACCTCGAACGGAGCACGGTCCGCGTCAACCGGCAGATCTATCGCCTCCATGGAGGCAAAGGCGGTCCTGACCGCGCTCAGCATCCGGTTGCAATCCTGGAACAGGTGGTTCACCTTCCACGAGTAGATGCGGACGAGCCCGAGGAGGAGATGCCCCGACAGCCGGAGCGCGATGGGGACCTCGGGGTCCATGATGGACGCGGCGTAGGAGGGGACGTCGACGCCGTCGATCTGCGTCCGGTTGACCTTGCGCTCGAGGTGCGCGGCGATCCACACCGTGCCCAGCGGGCTCTTCCGAGCCAGGACGGAGTGGGAGTAGAACATCGCTGCGGCCTGGTGGGGAGGGAGGGAGGGAGGGTGGGGTTCGACGGGGGGGCGGGCTAGGGTTTGGTTGCGGCGGCGGAGGTGGCGGCGGCGAAGGCCGGGAGGGCGGGGGAAGAGATGAGATTGGGGCGGGATTGGATTGGGGGGAAGTTATCTTGCTGGGATGGGGGGCGGCGGGAAGATGAAATGGAGGGCGGGATCATTTTGGGAGGAAAGTTTCAATTTTTGGCGGGATCATTTTGGGTGGAGGGTGGGGGGTGGGGGGTCAATTTTGGCGGGATTATTTTGCGGGAAGTTTCTTTTTCTTGTGCTGCTAAAGTTTCGTTTTTCCCTTAAAAAAATCTCGCCTTTTTCATCGGACGGCCACACCAATTTCCTCCTCGCACGCCCCATTTTTTCCAGCCAAAGAAAAGATACAAAAAGAACCGTGCTTTCTTCTCCTTCCATAAGGGTGTGTTTGGTAGCATGCATGAAGAGTGTATAGGACTAAAAATTCCCTATCCGACCCACTTTTCTCTGTTTGGTAGACTGTATGGGCTCCATCGGGCATTGTCGAACCGATGCTAAAAAGGGCCTCCACATAGCTGAGTCAAAGCACCCCACACAGGCCTGCCGGGTCGAGCGAGGCTGAGACCGCACAGGAGAAAAATCTCCCCCCGACCCACTTTCTCTCGAACGACCACCCCGCCCCTGCCCTCGCGCGCCCCGTGAAAGAAATATGCCCTAGAGGCAATAATAAAGTTATTATTTATTTCCTTATATCATGATAAATGTTTATTATTCATGCTAGAATTGGATTAACCGGAAACATAATACATGTGTGAATACATAGACAAACAGAGTGTCACTAGTATGCCTCTACTTGACTAGCTCGTTAATCGAAGATGATTATGTTTCCTAACCATAAACAAAGAGTTGTTATTTGATTAACGGGATCACATCATTAGATGAATGATCTGATTGACATGACCCATTCCATTAGCTTAGCACCCGATCGTTTAGTATGTTGCTATTGCTTTCTTCATAACTTATACATGTTCCTATGACTATGAGATTATGCAACTCCCGTTTGCCGAAGGAACACTTTGTGTGCTACCAAACGTCACAACGTAACTGGGTGATTATAAAGGTGCTCTACAGGTGTCTCCAAAGGTACATGTTGGGTTGGCGTATTTCGAGATTAGGACTTGTCACTCCGATTGTCGGAGAGGTATCTCTGGGCCCTCTCGGTAATACACATCACATAAGCCTTGCAAACATTGCAACTAATGAGTTAGTTATGAGATGATGTATTACGGAACGAGTAAAGAGACTTGCCGGTAACGAGATTGAACTAGGTATGGGATACCGACGATCGAATCTCGGGCAAGTAACATACCGATGACAAAAGGAACAATGTATGTTGTTATGCGGTCTGACCAATAAAAGATCTTCGTAGAATATGTAGGAGCCAATATGAGCATCCAGGTTCCGTTATTGGTTATTGACCGGAGACGTGTCTCGGTCATGTCTACATTGTTCTCGAACCCGTAGGGTCCGCACGCTTAAGGTTTCGATGACAGTTATATTATGAGTTTATGAGTTTTGATGTACCGAAGTTAGTTCGGAGTCTCGGATGTGATCACGGACATGACGAGGAGTCTCGAAATGGTCGAGACATAAAGATTGATATATTGGACGGCTATATTCGGACACCGGAAGTGTTCCGGGGAAGTTTCAGATAAAACCGGAGCACCGGGGGGGTACCGGAACCCCTCGGGGGGTTAATGGGCCTCATGGGCCTAAGGTGGAGAAGAGGAGGGGCTGCCAGGGCAGGCCGCGCGCCCCCTCTCCCCCTAGTCCGAATTGGACAAGGAGGGAGGGGCGGCGCCCCCCCCCCCTTTTTCCTTCTCTCCTTCCCCCTCTCCTACTTGGACAAGGAAAGGGTCCTGCGCGCCTCCTACTAGGGCCGGCCGCACCCCCCCTTGGATCCTTTATATACGGAGGCAAGGGGCACCCCTAGACACACAAGTTGATCCACGTGATCATATTCTTAGCCGTGTGCGGTGCCCCCTTCCACCATAGTCCTCGATAATATTGTAGCGGTGCTTAGGCGAAGCCCTGCGACAGTAGTACATCAAGATCGTCACCACGCCGTCGTGCTGACGGAACTCTTCCTCGACACTTTGCTGGATCGGAGTCCGGGGATCGTCATCAAGCTGAACGTGTGCTTAAACTCGGAGGTGCCGTAGTTTCGGTGCTTGATCGGTCAGGCCGTGAAGACGTACGACTACATCAACTAAGTTAACGCTTCCGTTGTCGATCTATAAGGGTACGTAGATCACACTCTCCCCCTCTCGTTGCTATGCATCACCATGATCTTGAGTGTGCGTAGGAATCTTTTTGAAATTACTACGAAACCCAACACCCCGCTCCCCCCTGCCCTCGCGCGACCCCATCTAACCTAACCGCCAGCGCCTGCGCGCCGTCGATCCCCTCGCGCTACCCCGCCACCGGGCCCCTCCTTCTTCAACCCCCATCGTCGTGTTGAAGGTGTACGTCGCCGCCACCCCGCCCGTACTCCTGGCCGGTCCTCGACTCGTCGCCGGCCCGCCCCTGCTCCTGGCCGTCCTCAACTCGCCGCCGCCACCGTGCTGAAGGTAGCAGATCCGCCCGTCCCTTCCCTTCCCCCGCCTTCCTCCTCTCTTCCTTCCCCTATCCGTCCTTCCTGCCTCGGCTCCCCACCTTGAACAGGGTAGAGCTCTTGTTGCTGTACAGGGAAGAACAGAGAAGAGATCTTGTTCCTGACTCAGCTCCCCACCTTGAACAGGCTAGAGCTAAAGTGGAATAAGAGAGAATTGCTTATCATGCTTGTCATGCTGACAAAATTGCTTATCATAATTGGAATAGGAATTTATTGAACTATTTATCTCTGTTCATTGCTTGTCATGCTGAAAAATTATGGTGTGCTAAGTTTCCTGTTATTTGTTTGTATTGTCATAGATGGATGAATTGGCAAGAAAACGAAGGCAACTAATTGTGAGAAGAGCCGGTCTAGTGGCTGGATTGTATGCTTACATGATGGTCATGTTTAGAAGATCTAGGCAACAAACACCAAGGATAACCGTGGGCATCATGGCCGATCGTGCCATATCTAGAGAGTCAAATTTGAGATACATTTATCACTCTAGTGACATAAATTGTTCAAATCAACTTAGAATGAGAAAAGCTCCATTTTTCCGTTTGTGTGATATATTTAGAGAGAGAAATTTGTTGTTGGATAGCATCCATACTTCTATTGAGGAACAAGTTGCCATGTTTCTTTACGTAGTTGGCCATAACCAAAGGTATAGGACACTACAACCTATCTTTAGAAGATCAATCGAAGTCATTAGTAGGTATTTTAAGGCAATGCTTTATGTTGTTGGGGAGTTGAGAGATGAGATGATTCGGCCTCCCTCCAACCATTGCCATCGTAAAATACAAGAAAGCACCCGCTTCAATCCATATTTCAAGGTAATTTTTTATTCAAACAAAGACAAACAATTGATGGGACTTATGAATAATAACCAATTGTATTTATTAATTAGGATTGTGTTGGAGCAATAGATGGGACTCATGTGCTTGCTAGAGTCCCAAAAAGTATCTCAGCTGCCTTTAGGGGCAGAAAAGAGGGGACTACCCAAAATGTGATGGCCGCGGTAGACTTTGATCTAAAGTTTACCTATGTACTTGCGGGTTGGGAGGGGTCAGCTCATGATGCCCTTATACTTGCAAATGCATTGGAGAGGGAAGATGGGTTGAAAGTTCCTACAGGTAATAAATTTAGAGCCTACTACCTAAGTATATTAATATTTCTACCCATAGCTAATAGTTGTTTGTTCATAGGAAAATTCTTCCTTGTTGATGCGGGGTATGCTGTGAGGCCGGGTTTTCTTCCACCATACCGAGGCACGAGGTACCACTTGAAAGAGTATGGTCGAGGGAACCATCCTCAAAATGCCAAAGAGTTGTTCAACTTAAGACACTCTTCTTTGAGGACATCGGTTGAGAGGGCTTTTGTTGTATACAAAAACCATTGGAAGTTTGTCTACAATAAGCCATTCCATGGTTACAAGACCCAAGTAAAAGTAGTGCTAGCTTGTGCGATTCTTCACAATTGGGTACTTCAATATGGTGAGGATGAATATTTCCCGCACGAGGAAACATGGGATCCGGAACCCAATGATGAAGATCCCAATGATATTGTCTATGACAATCATTCTTGGGCTCAAAAGCGAGATGAATTTGCAAATCATATGTGGGCGAATAGAGGACTAGCAAACATTTGATGTATCATGTGTCTTGGTGTTGTAAAACAATTTATGTGTCACTTGGTATTGTTGGAATATCATATTTATGTGCTGGAATATCATATTTATGTGCTGGAATTCATTTTTAGGTGCTGGAATATCATATTTATGTGCTGGAATATCATATTTATGTGCTGGAATTCATTTTTAGGTGCTGGAATATCATATTTATGTGCTGGAATGTGTTTTCTAGGTGCTGGAATATCATATTTATGTGCTGGAATTCATTTTTAGGTGCTGGAATATCATATTTATGTGCTAGAATGTGTTTTCTAGGTGCTGGAATATCATATTTATGTGCTGGAATTCATTTTTAGGTGCTGGGATATGTTTTTGAGCTGCTGAAATATGTTTTTGTGTGTTGGGATGTGTTATTAACTTTTGGAATTTTTCTGTTGTAGATGGATGATGAGGTGCTGGAGGTTCCAACTGTTGGTGCTCTGCCCAAGAAGGCCCCCAAGGTCATGAATTGGACTCCGCCTATGTCGGCAATGATGTTGAAAGGTCTTTCAGAGGTGGCAGAAAGAGGTGCCAAGACTGACAAAGGATTCAAAGAGGCTGCAAAACTGAAAGTTGCAAGGTCTGTATCTGCTTTCGTTGGTTATGATGTGTCTATTACTCAAGTGCACAATCATATTCACAAGTGGCGGAATAGGTGGACAAGAATTGTTTATTTGAAGAGTTTAAGTGGGGCACTTTGGGATGATGACAAGAAGATGGTACTTCTAGAAGAACAACACTATTTGGGCCACACTCAGGTATGCATGCACTTTGAAATGAATAGATGCTTCATTGCTGAAATGATGTCTTTGTTAGTTACTTACTTTCAAGCAATGGTGTTGTAGGATCATCCAACAGATGCTGAAATTCTCAATTCCCAACTTGAGAACTACAACTATATGGAAAATTGCTTTGCTAATAAACAAGCCACCGGGAATTATGCAATGGCCATCGGTGTGCCACCGGGAACACCTATCTTTGTGGAAGACAAAGATAAACCCAATGTCATGGAGGGGCATGGAACAACTGATGAGGTATTGCAACATCTTCCTGGGTCTAACTCCGTACTTCCAATTGAAGGAAATATGCCCTAGAGGCAATAATAAAGTTATTATTTATTTCCTTATATCATGATAAATGTTAATTATTCATGCTAGAATTGTATTAACCGGAAACATAATACTTGTGTGAATACATAGACAAACAAAATGTCACTAGTATGCCTCTACTTGACTAGCTCGTTAATCGAAGATGGTTATGTTTCTTAACCATAGACATGAGTGGTCATTTGATTAACGGGATCACATCATTAGGAGAATGATGTGATTGACATGACCCATTCCATTAGCTTAGCACCCGATCGTTTAGTATGTTGCTATTGCTTTCTTCATGACTTATACATGTTCCTATGACTATGAGATTATGCAACTCCCGTTTACCGGAGGAACACTTTGTGTGCTACCAAACGTCACAACGTAACTGGGTGATTATAAAGGTGCTCTACAGGTGTCTCCAAAGGTACATGTTGGGTTGGCGTATTTCGAGATTAGGATTTGTCGCTCCGATTGTCGGAGAGGTATCTCTGGGCCCTCTCGGTAATGCACATCACTTAATCCTTGCAAGCAATGCAACTAATAAGTTAGTTACAAGATGATGTATTACGAAACGAGTAAAGAGACTTGATGGTAATGAGATTGAACTAGGTATTGAGATACCGACGATCGAATCTCGGGCAAGTAACATACTGATGACAAAGGGAACAACGTATGTTGTTATGCGGTCCGACCGATAAAGATCTTCGTAGAATATGTAGGAGCCAATATGAGCATCCAGGTTCCGCTATTGGTTATTGACCAGAGACGTGTCTCGGTCATGTCTACATTATTCTCGAACCCGTAGGGTCCGCACGCTTAACGTTACGATGACAGTTTCATTATGAGTTTACATATTTTGATGTACCGAAGGTTGTTCGGAGTCCCGGATGTGATCACGGACTTGACAAGGAGTCTCGAAATGGTCGATACATAAAGATCGATATATTGGACGGCTATATTTGGACACTGGAAAGGTTCCGGGTGAGATTGGGACAATACCGGATCACCGGGAGGTTATCGGAACCCCCCGGGAGGTATATGGGCCTTATTGGGCCTTAGTGGAAAGGAGGGGAAAGGAGCAAGGGAGCCCCCCCCCCAAGCCCAATCCGAATTGGGAGGAGGGCCGGCCCCCCTTTCCTTCCTCCCTCCTTCCTCTTCCTTCCCTCTCCTACTCCTAATAGGAAAAGGGGGAGCCCTACTCCCGGTGGGAGTTGGACTCCCCCCCTTGGGCGCGCCACCCTCCTTGGCCGGCCCCCTCCTCCACTCCTTTATATACGGGGGCAGGGGGCACCCCATAGACACAACAATTGATCATTGATCTCTTATCCGTGTGCGGTGCCCCCTCCACCATAATCCTCGATAATATTGTAGCAGTGCTTAGGCGAAGCCCTGCAACGGTAGAACATCAAGATCGTCACCACGTCGTCGTGCTGACGGAACTCTTCCCCGACATTCTGCTGGATCGGAGTTCGGGGATCGTCATCGAGCTGAACGTGTGCTAGAACTCGGAGGTGTCGTAGTTTTGGTGCTTGATCGGTCGGGCCGTGAAGACGTACGACTACATCAACCGCGTTGTGCTAACGCTTCCGCTTTCGGTCTACGAGGGTACGTGGACAACACTCTCCCCTCTCGTTGCTATGCATCACCATGATCTTGCGTGTGCGTAGGAAATTTTTGAAATTGCTACGTTCCCCAACAGTGGCATCCGAGCCTAGGTTTTATGCGTTGATGTTATATGCACGAGTAGAACACAAGTGAGTTGTGGGCGATATAAGTCATACTGCTTACCAGCATGTCATACTTTGGTTCGGCGGTATTGTTGGATGAAGCGGCTCGGACCGACATTAGACATACGCTTACGCGAGACTAGTTCTACCGACGTGCTTTGCACATAGGTGGCTGGTGGGTGTCAGTTTCTCCAACTTTAGTTGAACCGAGTGTGGCTACGCCCGGTCCTTGCAAAGGTTAAAACAGCACCAACTTGACAAACTATCGTTGTGGTTTTGATGCGTAGGTAAGAACGGTTCTTGCTAAGCCTATAGCAGCCACGTAAAACTTGCAACAACAAAGTAGAGGACGTCTAACTTGTTTTTGCAGGGCATGTTGTGATGTTATATGGTCAAGACATGATGCTAAATTTTATTGTATGAGATGATCATGTTTTGTAACCGAGTTATCGGCAACTGGCAGGAGCCATATGGTTGTGGCTTTATTGTATGCAATGCAATTGCGCTGTAATGCTTTACTTTATCACTAAGCGGTAGCGATAGTCGTGGAAGCATAAGATTGGCGAGACGACAACGATGCTACGATGGAGATCAAGGTGTCGCGCCGGTGACGATGGTGATCATGACGATGCTTCGGAGATGGAGATCACAAGCACAAGATGATGATGGCCATATCATATCACTTATATTGATTGCATGTGATGTTTATCTTTTATGCATCTTATCTTGCTTTGTTTGATGGTAGCATTATAATATGATCTCTCACTAAATTTCAAGATAAAAGTGTTCTCCCTAAGTATGCACCGTTGCCAAAGTTCGTCGTGCCCAGACACCACGTGATGATCGGGTGTGATAAGCTCTACGTCCATGTAGAACGGGTGCAAGCCAATTTTGCACGCGCAGAATACTCAGGTTAAACTTGACGAGCCTAGCATATGCAGATATGGCCTCGGAACACTGAGACCGAAAGGTCGAGCGTGAATCATATAGTAGATATGATCAACATAGTGATGTTCACCATTGAAAACTACTCCATTTCACGTGATGATCAGTTATGGTTTAGTTGATTTGGATCACGTGTGATTACTTAGAAGATTAGAGGGATGTCTTTCTAAGTGGGAGTTCTTAAGTAATATGATTAATTGAACTTAAATTTATCATGAACTTAGTACCTGATAGTATCTTGCTTGTTTATGTTTGATTGTAGATAGATGGCCCGTGTTGTTGTTCCATTGAATTTTAATGCGTTCCTTGAGAAAGCAAAGTTGAAAGATGATGGTAGCAATTATACGGACTGGGTCCGTAACTTGAGGATTATCCTCATTGCCGCACAGAAGAATTACATCCTGGAAGCACCACTGGGTGCCAGGCCTGCTGCTGATGCAACTGACGATGTTAAGAATGTCTGGCAGAGCAAAGCTGATGACTACTCGATAGTTCAATGTGACATGCTTTACAGCTTAGAACCGGGTCTTCAACGACGTTTTGAACGTCATGGAGCATATGAGATGTTACAGGAGTTGAAGCTAATATTTCAAGCAAATGCCCGGATTGAGAGATATGAAGTCTCCAATAAGTTCTATAGCTGCAAGATGGAGGAGAACAGTTCTGTCAGTGAGCATATACTCAAAATGTCTGGGATTAATAATCACTTGATTCAACTGGGAGTTAATCTTCCGGATGATTGCGTCATTGACAGAATTCTCCAATCACTTCCACCTAGCTACGAGAGCTTCGTGATGAACTATAATATGCAAGGGATGGATAAGACAATTCCCAAGCTCTTCGCAATGCTAAAAGCTGCGGAGGTAGAAATCAAGAAGAAGCATCAAGTGTTGATGGTCAACAAGACCACTAGTTTCAAGAAAAATGGCAAGGGGAAGAAGAAGGGGAACTTCAAGAAGAACAGCAAACAAGTTGCTGCTCAGGAGAAGAAACCCAAGTCTGGACCTAAGCCTGAAACTGAGTGCTTCTACTGCAAGCAGACTGGTCACTGGAAGCGGAACTGCCCCAAGTATTTGGCGGATAAGAAGGATGGCAAGGTGAACAAAGGTATATGCGATATACATGTTATTGATGTGTACCTTACTAAGCTCGCAGTAGCACCTGAGTATTTGATACTGGTTCTATTGCTAATATTTGCAACTCGAAACAGGGACTACGTATTAAGGGAACATTGGCGAAGGACGAGGTGACGATGCGCGTGGGAAATGGTTCCAAAGTCGATGTGATCGCGGTCGGCATGCTACCTCTACATCTACCATCGGGATTAGTTTTAGACCTAAATAATTGTTATTTGATGCGAGCATTAAGCATGAACATTATATCTGGATCTTGTTTGATGCGAGACGGTTATTCATTTAAATCAGAGAATAATGGTTGTTCTATTTATATGAGTAATATCTTTTATGGTCATGCACCCTTGAAGAGTGGTCTATTTTTGATGAATCTCGATAGTAGTGATACACATATTCATAATGTTGAAGCCAAAAGATGCAAAGTTGATAATGATAGTGCAACTTATTTGTGGCACTGCCGTTTAGGTCATATCGGTGTAAAGCGCATGAAGAAACTCCATACTGATGGACTTTTGGAACCACTTGATTATGAATCACTTGGTACTTGCGAACCGTGCCTCATGGGCAAGATGACTAAAACGCCGTTCTCCGGTACTATGGAGAGAGCAACAGATTTGTTAGAAATCATACATACAGATGTATGTGGTCCAATGAATATTGAAGCTCGTGGAGGATATCATTATTTTCTCACCTTCACAGATGATTTAAGCAGATATGGGTATATCTACTTAATGAAACATAAGTGTGAAACATTTGAAAAGTTTAAAGAATTTCAGAGTGAAGTTGAAAATCATCGTAACAAGAAAATATTGTTTCTACGATCTGATCGTGGAGGAGAATATTTGAGTTACGAGTTTGGTTTACATTTGAAACAATGCGGAATGGTTTCGCAACTCACGCCACCCGGAACACCACAGCGTAATGGTGTGTCCAAACGTCGTAATCGTACTTTACTTGATATGGTGCGATCTATGATGTCTCTTACAGATTTACCGCTATCGTTTTGGGGTTATGCTTTAGAGACGGCCGCATTCACGTTAAATAGGGCACCATCAAAATCCATTGAGACGACCCCTTATGAACTATGGTTTGGCAAGAAACCAAAGATGTCGTTTCTGAAAGTTTGGGGCTGCGATACTTATGTGAAAAAGTTTCAACCTGATAAGCTCGAACCCAAATCAGAGAAATGTGTCTTCATAGAATACCCGAAGGAGACTGTTGGGTACACCTTCTATCACAGATCCGAAGGCAAGACATTTGTTGCTAAGAATGGATCCTTTCTAGAGAAGGAGTTTCTCTCGAAAGAAGTGAGTGGGATGAAAGTAGAACTTGATGAGGTAACTGTACCTGCTCCCTTATTGGAAAGTAGTACATCACAGAAACCGGTTCCTGTGACACCTACACCAATTAGTGAGGAAGCTAATGATGATGATCATGAAACTTCAGAACAAGTTACTACTGAACCTCGTAGATCAACCAGAGTAGGATCCGCACCAGAGTGGTACGGTAATCCTGTTCTGCAAGTCATGCTACTAGATCATGATGAACCTACGAACTATGAAGAAGCAATGGTGAGCCCAGATTCTGCAAAATGGCTTGAAGCCATGAAATCTGAGATGGGATCCATGTATGAGAACAAAGTGTGGACTTTGGTTGACTTGCCCAATGATCGGCAAGCAATTGAAAATAAATGGATCTTCAAGAAGAAGACTAACGCTGACGGTAATGTTACTGTCTACAAAGCTTGACTTGTCGCAAAAGGTTTTCGACAAGTTCAAGGGATTGACTACGATGAGACCTTCTCACCTGTAGCGATGCTTAAGTCTGTCCGAATCATGTTAGCAATTGCCGCATTTTATAATTATGAAATTTGGCAGATGGATGCCAAAACTGCATTCCTGAATGGATTTCTGGAAAAAGAGTTGTATATGATGCAGCCGGAAGGTTTTGTCGATCCAAAGGGAGCTAACAAAGTATGCAAGCTCCAGCGATCCATTTATGGACTGGTGCAAGCATCTCGGAGTTGGAATAAATGCTTTGATAGTGTGATCAAAGCATTTGGTTTTGTACATACTTTTGGAGAAGCCTGTATTTACAAGAAAGTGAATGGGAGCTCTGTAGCATTTCTGATATTATATGTGGATGACATATTGCTAATCGGAAATGATATAGAATTTCTGGATAGCATAAAGGGATACTTGAATAAGAGTTTTTTAATGAAAGACCTCGGTGAAGCTGCTTACATATTGGGCATTAAGATCTATAGAGATAGATCAAGACACTTAATTGGACTTTCACAAAGCACGTACCTTGACAAAGTTTTGAAGAAGTTCAAAATGGATCAAGCAAAGAAAGGATTCTTGCCTGTGTTACAAGGTGTGAAGTTGAGTAAGACTCAATGCCTGACCACTGCAGAAGATAGAGAGAAAATGAAAGATGTTCCCTACGCTCTATCATGTATGCAATGCTGTGTACCAGACCTGATGCGTGCCTTGCTATAAGTCTAGCAGGGATGTATCAAAGTAATCCAGGAGTGGATCACTGGACAGCGGTCAAGAACATCCTGAAATACCTGAAAAGGACTAAGGATATGTTTCTCGTATATGGAGGTGACAAAGAGCTCATCGTAAATGGTTACTTTGATGCAAGCTTTGACACTGATCTGGACGATTCTAGATCGCAAACCGGATACGTATTTACATTAAACGGTGGAGCTGTCAGTTGGTGTAGTTCTAAACAAAGCGTCTTGGCGGGATCTACATGTGAAGCGGAGTACATAGCTGCTTCGGAAGCAACAAACGAAGGAGTCTAGATGAAGGAGTTCATATCCGATCTAGGTGTCATACCTATTGCATCGGGTCCAATGAAAATCTTTTGTGACAATACTGGTGCAATTGCCTTGGCAAAGGAATCCAGATTTCACAAGAGAACCAAGCACATCAAGAGACGCTTCAATTCCATCCGGGATCTAGTCCAGGTGGGAGACATAGAGATTTGCAAGATACATACGGATCTGAATGTAGCAAACCCATTGACTAAGCCTCTTCCATGAGCAAAACATGATCAGCACCAAGGCTCCATGGGTGTTAGAATCATTAATGTGTAATCTAGATTACTGACTCTAGTGCAAGTGGGAGACTGAAGGAAATATGCCCTAGAGGCAATAATAAAGTTATTATTTATTTCCTTATATCATGATAAATGTTTATTATTCATGCTAGAATTGTATTAACCGGAAACATAATACATGTGTGAATACATAGACAAACAGAGTGTCACTAGTATGCCTCTACTTGACTAGCTCGTTAATCAAAGATGGTTATGTTTCCTAACCATGAACAAAGAGTTGTTATTTGATTAACGGGATCACATCATTAGGTGAATGATCTGATTGACATGACCCATTCCATTAGCTTAGCACCCGATCGTTTAGTATGTTGTTATTGCTTTCTTCATGACTTATACATGTTCCTATGACTATGAGATTATGCAACTCCCGTTTACCGGAGGAACACTTTGTGTGCTACCAAACGTCACAACGTAACTGGGTGATTATAAAGGTGCTCTACAGGTGTCTCCAAAGGTACATGTTGGGTTGGCGTATTTCGAGATTAGGATTTGTCGCTCAGATTGTCGGAGAGGTATCTCTGGGCCCTCTCAGTAATGCACATCACTTAAGCCTTGCAAGCAATGCAACTAATAAGTTAGTTACAAGATGATGTATTACGGAACGAGTAAAGAGACTTGCCGGTAACGAGATTGAACTAGGTATTGAGATACCGACGATCGAATCTCGGGCAAGTAACATACCGATGACAAAGGGAACAACGTATGTTGTTATGCGGTCCGACCGATAAAGATCTTCATAGAATATGTAGGAGCCAATATGAGCATCCAGGTTCCGCTATTGGTTATTGACCGGAGACGTGTCTCGGTCATGTCTACATTGTTCTCGAACCCGTAGGGTCCGCACGCTTAACGTTACGATGACAATTTCATTATGAGTTTATATATTTTGATGTACCGAAGGTTGTTCGGAGTCCCGGATGTGATCACGGACTTGACGAGGAGTCTCGAAATGGTCGAGACATAAATATCGATATATTGGACGACTATATTTGGACACCGGAAAGGTTGCGGGTGAGATTGGGACAATACCGGATCACCGGGAGGTTATCGGAACCCCCCGGGAGGTATATGGGCCTTATTGGGCCTTAGTGGAAAGGAGGGGAAAGGAGCAAGGGAGCCCCCCCCCCAAGCCCAATCCGAATTGGGAGGAGGGCCGGCCCCCCTTTCCTTCCTCCCTCCTTCCTCTTCCTTCCCTCTCCTACTCCTAATAGGAAAAGGGGGAGTCCTACTCCCGGTGGGAGTTGGACTCCCCCCCTTGGGCGCGCCACCCTCCTTGGCCGGCCCCCTCCTCCACTCCTTTATATACGTGGGCAGGGGGCACCCCATAGACACAACAATTGATCATTGATCTCTTAGCCATGTGCGGTGCCCCCTCCACCATAATCCTCGATAATATTGTAGCAGTGCTTAGGCGAAGCCCTGCAACGGTAGAACATCAAGATCGTCACCACGCCGTCGTGTTGACGGAACTCTTCCCCGACATTCTGCTGGATCGGAGTCCAGGGGTCGTCATCGAGCTGAACGTGTGCTAGAACTCGGAGGTGCCGTAGTTTCGGTGCTTGATCGGTTGGGCCGTGAAGACGTACGACTACATCAACCGCGTTGTGCTAACGGTTCCGCTTTCGGTCTACGAGGGTACGTGGACAACACTCTCCCCTCTCGTTGCTATGCATCACCATGATCTTGCGTGTGCGTAGGAAATTTTTGAAATTGCTACGTTCCCCAACACTAGTGCCACTCAGGACCCTTCACCTACTTCAAATAAGAAGAGAAAGAGGGCATCTGGTTTGACTGAGGAGGACACAATCCAGTGCAGCAACATGACTGATGCTATGCGTGAGATTGCAAGTGCTATCAACAACACTTGCCATGCTGAAACACACCCTGACTTGTACAAGGCTGTCATGGACCTTATTGTGTTTGATCAAAATGATTGCTTGGCTGTTCTAGATTATCTCACAAAACATAAGGCAAAAGGCCTTAACTTTGTGAAGATGAATGATGAAGTCCGTCAAGCATCATTCAAACGTATCTTGAAAGCCAATCCTAATCTTCTTTGAGTTCCTGTTAGTCGGTGCTCGTCGAGACTACCCCTTTTGTAATAACTGTTATAAAGTGTATTGCAAATGAGGTTATGTAATATGAATCTACTGATGCAGTACTAGAAATTATGGTTATTATGTCTAATGTAATGTGAACCTAGTGATGCACTGCTACAATTCTGGCTTATTATGTCTTATGTTAATTGTTCAATTTTTTTCTTCACATTATCATCATTCAGATTATGTTGGCATAGTAATGTTTTATTGCTTGAATTTTTTTAATTATCTCATCCAACATAAGGCAAAATATTCGTTCATGCAACATACCTCATGCAGTCTACCAAACACTGTCTCAGCACACCATGTCTTCTCTGATGCAGGCTACCAAACACAGTCTCAGCTCAGCATGCATCAGTACATACATTGCTACCAAACAGCTGTAGTTGCATGTACTCAGCATGTCTAGACTAAGCATGTCCCAAAGGGGAACAACTATGCTAGGGTGGGAATAGCTACCAAACACACCCTAAGAGAGTACCCATGGGGTCAAAGCTGGCCAAACGGGCCGGGCCCGGCCTGCGAGCACGCCGGTACGGCACATGACGGGCCAAGCCCGGCACGCTCTAATCGGGTCGTGCCAGGCACACGACACACCTTGAGCCATGCCTGAGCCTGAAGGCTGGGCACGCGGGCCGGCATGGCACGACCTGTTTACCTTCTTTTTTTTTTTATATAAATGGCATAAGAAACAACCCAATAGGCCAAAATTGGCCCAAATAACAGCCTATTCAGGCCAACAACCTAGCAAACCAACGTGCCTGGTCTGTCGTCGGGCCGGTCTGCATAGCTCCTTAGTCGTACCTGGGCTGGAGTAGGCAACACACTGGCCGACACGGCACGGCCTGACTAATAATCGTGCCACAGCGTGTCGAGCCGTGCCAGGCATGGTTAAGATGGGCCGGGCCGACCCGTTTGGCCAGCTCTGCACGGGATACTCAAAGCTCTGTTAGACATCCACCAATCCAAATTCTTTCCCGCGAAAAGGATAGTTGCAACGCACACGGTAATTCTTATTAAATAGAGTACAAAACAAAAGTAACAAATCTCAAACCATTTTAAGATATGTAATTAACATATATTACCTCCGTGTTGTGCCTAGGCATCCACATCTATACAAATTGAAGACAGATAATTTAGGATGGAGGGAGTATGAGTAAGACGACTTCTTCCAAATTAATATCTTTAAGAAAGATTAAACGTCCCTGCGCCATCGTCCGCATGTCCGGTCGGAGACAACATAAACAAGGATTTATATCTTGGTTGCCGAGACTATCGACAAAGGCCAGCACAACAACAAGTAGATAATGTCTTCAACAAAGTAACAACCCAAGTCCGCTACTATTCAACACGATCAATAAAAGATTGTGACAAAAGTTCTCACTTCAGACGTGAAGAAGTGTTCCAATCAACATCTTGACGAAGGACCATTCAATTGTCGCATCCTCTAGTACACCATGCCAAGCCACATATGCACTAGCATATTAGCGGCTTGTCTTCCCACTTAGAACATGGGCACATATATGAAGGTCCACCCATGTCTTGGGATCTAGAGCTAGTTTGGTTCGAGTCCTGGGCTTCATGCCTGGATGAAAACCGCGCCTGGCACTTGCCTGGTAAGTTCGAAATTAATGCCTGGCCAGGCTAGCTTGAGAGCAAGGTGTTTGGTTAGTGTCCTGGGTGTACCATAAATAGCTACTGGCCTACAGCTGCACAAACATACTCCCTCCGTCCCATAATGTAAGACTTTTTTGACAGTGCCAAAAAACGTCTTACATTATGGGGCGGAGGGAGTACTATTAAAGGCTCCAGGCTCGAGCCAGGCTTCCCATTCTCCACGCCTGGTGCAAGCTAATGATTTTGCCTGGTGTTCCAACCAAGCTAATGGCCATGTTACATACTCTAGGCCAGGCAAGAATTCGACTTCACAGGACACCAACCAAACAGATTTCAGGCATGTCTCGGGCACTCCCCAGGCGAGGCAAAAGTTTGCCAGGTCACAAACCAAACAAACCAGACTAGCCCCTAGCTACTGCCACTCCACACTGATGTGAGGCACACTGCAACATCCCCATACTGTCGGAATTGCTGCTCCAGTGCTAGATGCCAACGAGGATCTGCCGGTGTGACCAAACTCATCAACGCCACATAACCATCCCGTCAATGTTGTTGTTCCGGTGCCAGATGTCGACAAGGAACTGACGATGTGACCCAAACTCATCAGGGTCAGACGTTGCCGCCACAAACGTCACTGTGCAATGTGCAGCTCTCGCACTAGACAAAATCCCCTATGTGTCACAAGCACATCCTGTAGCACATGACCTATCTCGTACTGAGAGGATACCTTATAACCCAGTACCAATAAATTAATCCTTCCTAGTGAGTGTATGGTCAATTCAAGGAGTGCTCCTAATCAGCGCCTTCTCCATCAGTCAAAGAGATCTGACGCTCGCGCACGTACGCTCATGGGCCGACCCAAATTAGAAATTGCGAACGCTGCTAGGAGAACTCGGTCGCTCAAAAAAGGCAGCTTGGTTCGCTTGCCCTGGTTCACTCGGTTTGGTCGGTTCCCATTTGACCGACCGCTGTCGACCGTTGACTTATCAGAAAAGTTCACAAAAAATGAAAAAAAAGTTCATGAAATTGAAAATAGTTAATGCAAAAAAAACCACAAAAAAGTTCATTAATTTTAAAAGTTAATGATTCTAAAAAGTTCGCTAATTTGGAAAAAAGTTCAAAAAAATAAGAAAAAGCTAATGGATTTTTAAAAAATTCATGCATTTGAAAAAAGTTCAAGTATTTGAGTGGAAAAGGTTAACAAACTTTAAGAAGGTTCATGAATTTAAAGAAAACATTCATAAAAAATAAAAAAAGGTTCATGAATTGGAGAAGAGTTAAGGAAAAACGTTCATGAATTTCAAGAAATTTTCGAATTTGAAAAAAGTTCATGTATATGAAAAAAGGGAAAATAAATAAAAATGAAAAAGACAACAGAAAAAGGAATACAAAAAAGTATAAACTAAAAAAGACCCGGGCAAAACAATAGAAATGAAAACATACGGCGCACAAGCTTCCCAAAACCAGGCCAGAAGGAAGCTTCCCAAAACCGGGCCAGAAGGAAGCTTCCCAAAATAAGAAGGACGAGGTCCGGACCAGATTGCAAAGTACTCTAGATAGGCCAACCTTTAAATGAATGAAGCGATTGAAGGGGTGTGCTGGTTTGTGGATAGTACTAAGAGTGGCACATAAAACCCCAAATAGTATCGACGCAATTCACGCGTGTGCAGTATAATTTCCCGAGTCGCCGCAGAAGGCGTGTACACACCAAGGCTTGAAACAACAGCCCATAAACGCAACGTTGGGGAGGGGCTTGCTGCGGTGGGCGCTACTAGTTTTTTGTTGGAAAAGGGGAAACACACACACTTTTGGGCCGGTCCATGCGAGGGGCTAGATATCCCCAACTTTTTATTTCGTTTTTTTTGCCTTTTTTCTTATCTAAAATAATACTCCCTCCATTCCATAATGTAGTGCTTCCTCTATCCCCGTGCTTCAACTTTGACCGTAAATTTAACTACCAAGACCGATTGAAGCAAAAATTATATCAGTGAATTCGTATTCGAAAGAAGTTATCAATTATATAATTTTTTCTCCCGCCGCAGTTGGTCTCGTTGGTTAAATTTATGGTCAAAGTTGGACCTCGGGAAGCGCGGGCGCACTATATTTTGGAATTGAGGGAGTATAGGATTTAGAAAAAAATCAAAATAAAAAAACGGATTTCAGAAAATGTTTAAGAAATCATAAAAGGCTCAAGGATTCAGAAAAAATGTTTGGGATTTCAAAAAGGAGTTCTGTATATTTAATGATAACCATGATTTTTAAAAATGTTCGTGAATGTAAAAAATGTTCACAAAAATACAAAGTTGTTTGTTATTTAGAAAAAAGGCCGTCAATTCATAAAACGTTTGCTGATTAAAAACTGTTCATGCATTTCAAAAAATGTTTGTCAAACAAACAAATGTTCATGATTTTTTTTAAAAAATGTGCATTGATTCCAAAACAATCCATGACTTACAAAAAATGTGCAAAATTTTATTTGATAAAAATTTGTACAATGTTAATGAATTCAAAATATGCACTTGATTTCAAGATTGTCCTTTTTGTCTCAAATTTGTAAAGAAGTGTTCATGATTTGGTAAAAATCTTTGCTAATTCAGAAAAAGCTAATGACTTCAAAACATGTTCTTGATTTCAAGAAAATGTTCACGAATTTGAAAATCATGATCACAAAACAAAAAGGTAAAAGGTAAAAAAGAAACATGAAAAAGAAAAGAAAAATTAAATGAAAGGAAAAAACATGGGGAAAAGAAAAGAAAAAAAGAAATTAAAAAAGGAACAAAAAGAAAAAACAAATGAAAACATACACTCAAAAGAAAAATCCCTTCCGGGGAAGGTTCTACAACCTCCCCAATACGGGGAAGGAGCTAGTTGGGCTAGCCCAAACTGAGTTCCTAGCGGGGAGCGGGGAGGTGCGGCATAGTGATCGCTAATCAGCAACCTACGCCTCAAATAGGGTTGGCCTCTCTGTTCAAAAAAAAAAAGGGTTGGCCTGCTGCGGCACAGTGAAAAATGGAGCACTTTTAAATTCATGAAATGGAGCCCAAGTCAGTTTCGGAGGAGCGTCCTCAAGCTCGATGCCTATTTAGTGCTTCAGGCGTCAGTTACATTGTTGCCGGTAACTGGAGCACCCCCTTAGTTCCTTATGGCTAGCGAACTAGGCCGGCCCAAATCACATACTCCCATCACCGGTTTGGGGGAGCTCCCGGACAGGTCGCTGGTGCCCAATGCACCTCTTTATTGGGCCAGCCCGCAAAAGAAAAGCGCAGTGAACAAAACACCAGAAAAATGAAAAAACGTCTGCACCAGGATTCGAACTCGGATTGCCCCATCGTTATTAAAGATGGGCTAACCACTAGAACCGTTGAAGAATTATGATTGTTTCACTCTATAAGAACAAGTGTGTCTGCGCTATAACTTAGATTTGTTTAAACGTGAATTTGAAAAAGTTCATCGACTTCGCGACAAAAGTTCATCATTTTAGAAGAAAACGCTCACAAACTTTAAAAAACTTCATCATTTTTTAAGAAAAGTTCACAAACTTAAAAATGGTTCATCAGTTATGAAAAAAGTTTATGCAAATGTGAAAAAAGTTCATCAATTTCGAAAAAGAAATCATCAATATTGAAAAAGGTTCATCGATTTTAACAAAAAATCATCGACTTTGAAAATTAGTTCACCGTTTTTGAAAAAAAGTTCACAAATTTGAAGACAAAAATCATCAAATTTGAAAAAAAATCATCGAATTTGAAAAAAGTTCATCAAATTTGAAAAAGTTCATCGAATTGGAAAAAAATCATCAAAAAATGAAAATAGTTCATCGGTTTGTAGAGAGAAAGTTCATCGACTTCTAAAAAAGTTCATTGAATATGAAAAAGGTTCATTGAAATTTGAAAAATAATTCATCAACTTTTAGAGAAAAGTTCATCAATTTCGCAGAAAAAGAAAAGGAAAAATGAAAGAAGGAAAGGAAAGTAAAAGTAATAAAAGAATGTGGAATTTGAAATATATCAGATGAAGTTGAGTGGTGGGGTGGTTAGTGCATTCCGCTCCACAAGCAATTCTTTTGCGTTTTTAGAAAACAGAAGAAAACAAATACATAGATACTGAAACAGATGAATGGGCCAGCCCACCTAACGCGGCTGCCGGCGCCGGTTAGGAAAATTGCCCTTAACCGGCGCCTGCACTGCCGAATAGGGTTGGCCCCATTTGATGAACCTTCCAGAAGATTCCCTTAGGGTTTTGTTTGTGCTGGGTTCTTATGGTTTTCGTGTGTCACCGGTTTTTGTTTAGTTTTAGTTAATTTTCCCTTTCCTTTTCTTTTTTCTTACTAATTTATAATTTATAAAGTTTGTGAATGTTTCCAAATTCGCAACATATTTTTTCAAATTCATGAATAATTTTCAAATTAAGGTTTTTTCTAATCCATGTACCTGTCTAAATTTGGTGATTTTTTTACAATTTTTTATTTTATTCAAATTCATGATTTTTTTCTGCATTTACTGAATTTTTCGAAAAATTGTGCCTTTTCCAATTTGATGAACCTTTTCTAAATCTTGTGAACTTTTCACAAACTGCGTTAACTGTTTTGTGAAGTCGTGAAGTTTTTCAAATTCATGAACTTTTTTTAATTCCTTTTTTCTGAAAATTTTGCATTTTTCCGTAAAAGTGAATGGTCAACCGTTCAAACCGCACCGGTCAACAACTGTGAACCGAGCGACCAGGGGAATGAACGTGTTGTTAGCGAGGTGAACATGGTTGATATTAAACATTCTGCCACTAATATGCAACTCCTGCTCATTCCCGATTATGTTAACCAGCTGAGATTTTGCTGTCATGTTCTTGCCAAATACAGTAATAGTTAACGATCATGAGCAAGGGGAGCAGATATTGAACTGCTGAAGAGAAGCCTCAAAATGAAATTAGTGTTTATGACTAGGTGGAGCAGGCACTAAACTGATGAAGGAGTGAAGCCTGAAAACGAACAAAATGATTAAATGTCCCAGAAACTCAGGACCAAAGGTTTCTAACGTTGAGTAGCGGAAGTAGCGGAATGTGAAGCGAGGTTCAGTCTCCTGTGCGGAGAGAGCCGATGGAGCTCAGGTGCCAAACCAAATGGTGATGCTTCTCCGTTTCCTGTGAAGCGAGGTTCAGTCTCCTGTGCATCTGCATTTCCTGGAGGTGCATCCACGTCACTAGCATTTGCATCCTCGTCACAAACATTTTTGGCAACATCGGCAGAGTCAGCATCAGAGTCACTCACACGAGGATAGGCCCCCGAGCAAGCTTTATGGAGGTCAGTACACATTCCATGCACCAAAGGTTTGGAGAAGAAGCTGTCCTTTTGGTTCATCATGTTGAATCTCCACATTTCCAGTGCTGTAAGGGGTGCTATCTTCTTCGTGCGGACCAGCTCACCTAGCTCATCGCCATCAATTTATTTCGCCATATAGGCAATGGAGAGCATTTCTTCATCGTCGAGTATGATTCCTCTCTTCTTCTGTATCACACTCGGCGTTCTCTTTCTCCTGTTATCTTGGAGGTGAGATGGAGATGTTACCTTGCAAGCTTTATGAAGATCACTACACATTCCTTGCACCAAAGGTTCGGACAAGAAGATGTCCTTTTGGCTCATCATGTTGAATCTCCACAAATCTAGTGCTGTAAGGGGTGCTACCTTCTTCCGGCGGACCAGCTTACCTAGCTCATCACCATCGATTTGTTTTGCCATATAGGCAAGGGAGAGCGTTTCTTCATCGTCGAGTACGGGTCTGGTCTTGTTCTTCTCTTGTACATTCTGCCTTCTCTTTCGCTTGCTATCTTGAACTACTCGAGGTGGAGACGGTTCAAGGGTAAATGCCAGTACCGAGATTCCAGTGCCACCTGCTGGTTCTTCATCTTCAGTAGGACCATGGCCTCTTGGTGCGTTGGGAATGGATGCCCCAAGCAAAGACCCTCTACATATAACAGGGTATAAAGACGAGTACATCTCCCGTGGCGGGGTAACCTTTCCTATGAATGGCGGCGACGGATCTTTGTCCATGGGGTCATCACTTGCATCCTCATCAAGAGATGTTGGCTCTGCGAGTAAATAGCATAAAACTACTACTTTACGAGTTAGGGTTTTAAAAAACTACCAGTTTTTAATTTTTCTCAGATAACTACCAAGTCAAGGGTAAGCTGTTTCAAAAAACCCCAAATGACCGTTGTTTAAAAATTAAACCTGTTTATGACAGGTCGGGCCCGCACCTAAACAATCTGTCTGTTTGACCGTGTGTTTGACCGTTAACTAACATGTAGGGCCCACATGTAAGCTTCCTCTTCCTCTTCCCTTTCTTCTTCCTCTCTTCCTGAGCCCTCTAGCTCTTCTCTCCTCTCCTCTCCTCCGGTGATATCTCTCCCGAGCCGGCGACCCTCTCTCCTCCATAGCAGGCGACCTCCCATCCCCTCGGTAGCCGGCGAAGACCCTCCCCTCCCTTCCCTTCCCCAACCTCCTCATGGTCGTGGTACGAGCTCGCCGAAGCTCCAGGTGTTGGAGGTGGCGACGAGGAGGCATGACAGAGGCCGTACGAAGCTCGAGGGCCTTCCGGCGGCCGTGCCAGAGTCCGGCCTCGTCCGCGGCAGTGGGAGGCGCGCGCTCCAGCAGCAGCGCATGACATCCGCGTCGTCGTCAACAGCGAGCTCGAGGAGGCCGACAAAGGCGTCAACGGCGGCCGCAGGTGTGGTTCTTGGCCATCTCGGCGACGGCGGCCGCTGGATTCTTCTTGTGCGTGGCGGCGGACGCATAACCGACGGAAGGGGCAAGGCAGAGCGCCATGGCCAAGAGCAGCGGCCGGCAAGGAGTGGATCCAGCCCGTCGCCCGCCGGAGAAGCACCTCCTTCGCGCCGAGCAAAGCGGTGGCGCCTCCTTCCACCTGGCCCGTGACCTGGCCGCCGGCGCCGTCGGGCGCGTCTTCTCCTTATCGGGACCCGATTGCTTTTTTTGAAAAAAAATCAGGGACCCGATTGCTTTTTTTAAGAAAACTTAGGGACCTTATTGCTTTTCCATTTTTTACAGAATATGGGCCCCACATGTAAGTTAACGGTCAAACTAAACAGTCAAACAAACGGCTATCTTACGTGCGGGCCCCAGCTGTCATAATCATGATCAATTGATAAACACTCGGCGATTTATGTCTTTTGAAACAGCCGACCCTTGACTTGGTAGTTATCTGAGAAAAATTAAAAACTGGTAGTTTTTTGGAACCCTAGCCTGTAAAGTAGTAGTTTTATGCTATTTACTCTGGCTCTGCTCTTCCATCCTCATCAAGCGTGACCGTCACATACTCTTCTCCACGCAGGGTGATCTGACTCTGATCAGAGGTTCCACGACCACACGGGTGGTTCACCTTCCATGAGTAGATCCGTACGAGCCCTAGGAGGAGATGCCCTGATCGCCTCAGCGCGATCAGGAGCTCGGGGGACACGACGCACACGGCATAGGAGGGGGTGTTGACGCCGTCGATCTGCGTCGTGTTGACGTCCTGCTTGCGCTCGAGGTCCGCGGAGATCCATACTGCGCCCAGCGGGCTCCTCCGAGCAAGGACCCAATCGGAGTTAAACATTTTAGCTGTGGGGAGGGATAGAGTCATAGAGATGGGGGGCTCGGCGTCGGGCTAGGGCTTGGTTGCGGCGGGGGAAATGGCGGCAGAGAGGGCGTGGAGATGAGATGCGATTGGAATTGCTTCGGGGGGAAAGCGCGCGCGCTCCTCGGCACCCGAACATGCATGCCACCGGGTTCAGTGCCGCGTGTGACGGCGTAATCGGTTTGTGTAGTACAAGAGTCAGATTTGGTAGTAGTGATAATAATACTGACCAATTTATATGAAACAAAAAAGAAAAAGAAAAACAAGACCGATGCTACGCGTCGCGTTGTTCGCTTTGTTCTTTCCCAGAAGAATTTCCCGCCAGCACCACCGTCTCCGCCATCGCAACACCCTCGCTCATGGTGGCCCCCATCGCAGAGTGGAACATAGACATTGTTGCAGTCGATGCCATTCAACATTTCAGCATCTTCGTCATTGCGGCCGTCGCAGCATCACCGAGGTTGTAGTTGTCGACGCGCATCATCTCAGACACTGCTGCAACCCCCGACACGACAACCTGACATTGGCTTGCAGCATCGCTAGCGACAACGCCTACTTGCAACAATGAGATGGTCAGCTTCGACCTCCTGAGTCTTGACTCACATGAGCGGTTGTGGTGGTCGCCATGAGAGGCCTCTCTGCTTATTCGGCTTGGCAAACAGAGATGGAGAACAGGAAAGAGAGAAGGAATGTGCAAAGGAGAGGTGAATAGATAAGGTTGGGAGAGGCAACAATGGGCGGCACCCAGCAGGGACACATGCACATGTCATGCGGCGGAGGGGAGACATTTGTTGACTGAGTTTTAGCGTTGTCCAAGAAAAAGTAGATGCAGACGAGCCTCAGGAGGAGGTGCGCTGATAGCGTGAGCGCGATGGGGACCTCAGGGTCCATTATGGACACGGCGTAGGAAGGGGCATCGACGCCATTAATCTGCACCATGTTGATGACCTTGCGCTTGAATATCCGTGTGATTGGAGGTCGGAGTGAATAGGCACCGTGTGTACTAGTGTATTTAGAGAAGGCAAGCCTTTTCTCCGGGTTTTTGTCTCGTCCACCTAAGTGTTTATTCTATATGACATTCCTAAGCTAGCGTCATTATACATGCTCTGATGTGGTACATGAAAAAGTGAATCCACCAACCGAGGTCACTATGAAGAGTCACTATTCACCATCCGGCAACAGGATGGAAGGGATATCCCTGAAAGGAAAACGGGGTGCTGGAGATGGGGAAGTGCTGGTGGCGGCATGGCGTTTCCTTGGCCATTGTACTGATGCGTTCGAAGCTGGAGGCCTGTCAGTTATGGAGGGTATTTAGCTTGCCTTGCAGCACATCAGTCAGCGCTGGTTCTGCAATCTGACACCACTGTGCGCAAGCATTACAAAGTACAGAGCTGAATAGGTCGCAGGCCAGCCAGTTTCATCATCAGAGAACTGAAGAGGTTGTTTCAGAGTAGTACCAGGAGCGGCTACTAAACAAGATTGAACAAATAGGGCTATAGATGGGTTAGCAAATTTTGCTCGGCTTCTCGAAGTGCAAACTCTTAGTTTTTCAGTCACCACACTGTATCTCAGCAGCAATTGCTGACGATTGTAAATAAAGCTCCCTTTTCTGCGCAAACAAAATGTCCAAGATCAAGAATCCTGAGATGAATACCGTGGCAGCAACCTAACACGAGTGTGGTTATTTCTCGACCAGGTGTATGGTCATGATCTGCGCTGGCTCCACTTCATGCTATTTCCTTTTTGGGTTGCAAGGGGAAAGCATTTTTTTTAGAATCACCGGGGGAGGAGTCCCTTCGCCTGAATATATTGCTCAAAGTGGGCATAATGCCAGGAGAGTGATCCAGTTTATAAGGAAAACCGGATCGAAAACCTTAACAAATTGATCCCGTTTATGAGGAAAACCGAGCCGAAAACCAGACAAGTAACAAGTGTTACAAGAAAAGGAGAGGAACATGACGCCCAACATAAGGCAAGACCTAGCTAGCAAACTAACAAGACCAGGTAGATGAGGGGTGCGTCAAGGGATCACAATACCAAGACTCTACAAGCAACCAAACACACCGCACCGGCGTGCGTATCAAACCCCACAGCACAACAAAGGAGCATCCACAATCAACGAGTGCCAACGCTTAGCACGAACCTTGACTGAGAGCTCCGCCACGGAAGTTCAAGACGATTAGCAAGTTGGGGAGGCGTCATTGCGTCGTCATTGAACAAAGGTGAACCAAGACGAGACCAAGAGCTCGAGGCTCGCCTCAACAAAACAGGGTCTTGAGCATGCATAGTAGCAGGCCGGAGACCACACGTAGGACAACCGAAGAGAAACACCTGAAGAAGAACACACTACCCTCAGTCCTGAGCAGGCCACACCACCACCACCACGCGAACCACCCTCAACCAGACGCAACAACTGAAGCCGTCGTTTGGGTCTCCAAGATGACGCCTCCAAGGAGGTAGTGTTGTCAAGGACACAACACCGCCATCCGATCTGGCAAGCCCGATCTTAGGTTTTCAGCCGGAGACCACAAAGCAAGAAGGTATTGTAGGTGCTGGAGCTCCACAACGGCACCTCCTGCAAGGAAGACGTCCGTAGACGTCGTTGCCACCGGCATCGACATAGTCGATGCAGGGTTCTCACCCGGACATTTTACTTTATCGAATCAAATCGATCTTATTATTTGGGCGGACGACTTGAAATACATATATGATTTCTTCTGAAGTTTCTGACTATCATGTAGTGAAAACCATATCTAGAGAACGCTAGGAATACCCATCCAGATGTCGAAAAATAAAAATAAATGCATTGCCCTAATTTTTTTTCATAAACCCTTTGCCCCAGCTCACTCTCTGATCATGCCGGGTTGCTGATTACCCGCTCTACATGTATCTTTTTCTAATGTGTCGTTTCCCACTTTGAAGTGAACTGACCCATTGTTGTCTGCTGGTGCTCAGGATAAAACTAAATGCAAGACAAACACCTTCAGCACCATTCACACTAGCTTTGCCAGAATCGACACAAATGGGGATACACAACAAATATTACAGGAAGATTAGGATAAGGTGTAAATAACATGGCAATATCCACACACTGGTATGCCGTATGCCTAAGACACTGTTACGGTATATCGAAACACTAAACTTACGATAAACCAATTTAGGTATTCAAAGTTTGGCGCTCGAGAGCGAGGGTCTAACTGAAACTGAAATGTCACCATACGCCTCTTCCTGACACACGTCAATATAATCGTAACTCTTCAGGGCCAACGTCTCGAAGAACATGCTCGCAGCTTGCTTCCTTGTCCTCCCGTCCAAGATTATGCTCAAACTGAATTTCCCTCGCTGCTGGTCCTCTGATGTGGCTGAGGACATCATGCCTTTGTAGAACTTGGCGGCAGCCCTTGTCCTAGTAGACATGCTGCTCAGTCCTGTGGCACCGGTATCCGCACTAGATGCCACGCTAGGGGTGTTCATGAGGCCTGGAATCTCTGGCATGTCTTCATCGAGGTAGTCGTCGCCGAAAGGGAACTGAGACCCGTTAGGATCAGATTCACGGGTGTTTTGTCCAGGTGTTGCATAGCTGCCAGTAGCGGTAGCACTAGTTCCTCCAAGTCCAGACCGTGGGGTTTTGATGAAAGGACTGTCATCTTCTTCTCTTACTGTAAATAGATCCATTTGCGGGGAGGAGAACCGAGGGTTCTCAACTGCCGAATGATCAAATGGCGTCGCTTCTCCGTTTGGTGGAGACATTGGGGTGACGTGAGGCTCAGGCTCCTGTGAAGACATTGGGGTCACGTGAGGCTCAGGCTCATGTGTATCTGCAGTTCTTGGAGGTGCATCCCCGTCACCAATGTTTGCAGCATCAGCATCAGCATCAGAGTCACTCACACGAGGGTAGTTCCTCTCGCAAGCTTTCTGAAGGTCGGTACACATTCCTTGTACCAAAGGTTCAGAGAGTAAGCTGTCCTTTTGCCTTATCCTGTTGAATCTCCACGTATCCAGTGCTGTATGGGGCAGTGGCTTCCTCCTGCGGACCAGCCTTTGCAAGTCATCGCCATCGACTTGCGACCTCATATCGTCGTTGGAGAGCACTACTATTTCGTCGATTCTCGGGTTCTCTTGTGCATTATTCTGCGCTCTCTTTCTCTTGTTACCTTGAACTGGAGGCGGAGATGGTTCAAGGATAAATGCTGCAGCTGGTACCAGGGTTCCAGTGCCGACTGGTTCTTCATCTTCTTCCATAGGAATAGGATCATGGCTGACACCTGTTGGTAGATCTGGAATGGATTTCCCAGGCAAAGACGATCCTCTAACAGGGGACAAAGATGAGCATATTGCCAGTGGTGTGGTAACCTTCTCCATGAAAGGCGACGGATCTTCGTCCATGGGGTCAGTGCCAGTGTCATCAGTAATCCTTGTCACACTCTCGGGCGCTCGGCGCAATATTTCCGGCAAATCTTGGTGCCCATTGGTATGAAAACTGTCCCGGGGTGGAAGATCTACAGAAACTGCATCCTCTGGAAACGGGGGGAATATTGTCCCCTCCTCTTGTGGCTCAGGCTCAAAGCGCAAGGATCGACAGGCAGGAGACGGCCCGTCCTCATCAAGGGTGACCATCACATACTGTTCTCCAGGCAAGGTGATCTCATCGGCAGCCCTCCGGTGGTTGTCCGGAGACTCAATCAGAAGGATCGCGTCGTCCAGGTTCCAGTCGTCCAGGCTGAAGGTCGCCGGCAGCGAGATGGCCGCGAAGGGGGCGCGGTCGGCGTCGGGCGGCAGGTCGATGTCCGGCCGAGCGGGGGCCAAGGCGGCGGCGGTTCTGATGGCGCTCAGCATGCGGTTGCAGTCCTGGAAGAGGTGGTTCACCTTCCACGAGTAGATGCGGACGAGGCCCAGGAGGAGGTGCGCCGACAGCCGGAGCGCGATGGACACCTCGGGGTCCATTATGGACTCGGCGTAGGAGGGGACGTCGACGCCGTCGATCTGCGTCCGGTTGACGGCCTTGCGCTCCAGGTGCGCGGCGATCCACACCGTGCCCAGCGGGCTCTTCCGAGCCAGGACGGAGTGGGAGTAGAACATTGCCGCGGCGGCGTAGGGCGCGCGGGCCGTCGTGGTGTGGCGGGAGCGGGCTAGGGTTTGGTGGCCGCGGCGGCAGAGATGGCGGGCAGGAAGACGATCGAGACGGGATTGGGATTGTTTTATGGGTGGAAGTTATTTGTAACCGTGCCGGCCATGTAGCCGTCTGGTGGACGGACGAGGCGTCCGAGGGAAGGTACATGATGCATCCTTTCCTCCAATTTCCACTCGTGATCTCAGTGCTGGTATCTTCCCTAATAAGGTATTTAAGTATTCCTAAATCTTTCTATATTCATATATCTATACTGTACTCCTGTTTTGTTTACGTGAAAACTTACTATCTACTCTGTCAGTTCCTAAATATTTGTCTTTCTAGTTCTAATGATTTCAACACGTAATTACGTACGGAGCAAAATAAGTGAATCTACACTCTATAATATATCTATATACATCCGTACGTGGTAGTTCATTTGAAATCTCTAAAAAGACAAATATTTAGGAACAGAAAAAGTATTCATTTTCAATTATGGTAGTACAACGAACAATAGAAATAATAAAAATTACATCAAAATACGTAGACCACGCGCCGCTGTCATCGCGCCGACCTCGTCGAAGTCGGGCAAAACTTGTTTTAGTAGACAGTTGAAAAATTGTCACGCTAAGACTCCATAGGACCAACACACCAGAATAGCAACCGCCGGCGATGGAGAATAGCGTATATCAGAAGGATCCAACCTGAAGACACACGAATATAGACGAACAGCTACCAGACCCGGGTAAGTCCACCAATGATAGATCCTTCAGAGACACATCTCCACACGCCCATCAACGGCGCTAGACGCACCACCGGAACGGAGGCTAGGCGGGAAGGATCTTATTCCATCTTCAAGGAGCCGTCGCCGTTTCGCCCTCCTGAGTAGGACACATACCCTAACAAAACTTGAAGAAAGATATAAAAACGGAGCCCTTTCATCGGCAAGGACCCGAATCCACTCCGACGAGGCAGACCGGCGACGATGCCGGCAAGATGCTGAGAAACCCTATCTTTTTGGAAAGGAGGCGGTTGTGTACTTCTGTTATGAACGAGGACACATTTATATATACCCTAAGCAGATCTTATTTTACTCCTACGTATGTGCTCATTCATGAACAATATTATATTTGTTATGTACTTAGAATTGTCATATAAATTTGAGTTTTTGGTCGTAACAGTCTATATGTGAAGATATTGGTGGGGATTTCTACTGTCATTTGATAACTATGTCACTTCAACTTCTTCCTTTTTGCCCAAAACAATGTTAGGTGAGCTGAGATATGTTAATATTGGACTATTGATGCATTTAAACATTCACAAAAGACGTGTTTGGTAGTTTGCATTACGCCCAGCCAGCCCGCACGATTAGTTTTTGGCATGTTTGGTTGCTCGGTTCGCCCCAAAAAGTTGGCGCACACGAAACTTAAAGTACTCTCCGAGCCTACATCGTTGAGAATGCTCGATCGGCTATTTCCAGCGAGTCAGACTCCAACGATGGAATAGAGGGCATGTTGGTGGCTCTTATGATGAGTTACGTTTGAGCTCGCGCTGGCTGGGTGCACCGTGTACCTGAGTTTGCACGTGTTTTACGGTAACCTTCTCTTAATCTCTTTCACCTTATAATATATACAACGGTGTTTCGATTCGAGATCAGCTCTATATGAAAAGGATGCACATCGATATTATGGTTCAATTGAGCCGACCGGTTCGTAGTTTCGTTTACCGTAAATATTCAATTTTGTGTTCATGTTTGAAGCTATTTTGGACGAATTTTGTCAAATTCGTCGCACATGGTCGACAACTTGAAATTTCCTTTGACCAGTAGTTTCATCTCGCCGTTTCACACGACTTTCGGGTTGCACCTTTTCCGTTTCGACGATCGTAGACAAGTATATCTACATCTTCTTCATGGGCTGTACATATCCTCCAAGATTATAGTATCATGATTATGTTTGATTAAGGAGGTTAAATATGTTGGAAATATGCCCTAGAGGTAATAATAAATTGGTTATTATCATATTTCCTTCTTGATGATAAATGTTTATTATTCATGCTATAATTGTATTGACCGAAAACTTAAATACATGTGTGAATACATAGACAACACAGTGTCCCTAGTGAGCCTCTACTAGACTAGCTCGTTGACCAAAGATGGTTAAGGTTTCCTAACCATAGACACGAGTTGTCATTTGATAACGGGATCACATCATTAGGAGAATGATGTGATGGACAAGACCCAACAAGCTTAGCATCAGATCGTTTAGTTTATTTGCTATAGCTTTCTTTATGTCAAGTATCTGTTCCTTAAACCATGAGATCTTGTAACTCCCTGACACTAGAGGAATACTTAGTGTATATCCAAACGTCAATTCATAACCGGGTGATCATAAGGGTGCTCTACAGGTATCTACGAAGGTATCTATTCGGTTGGCATGGATCAAAACTGGGATTTGTCATTCCGTATGATGGAGAAATATCTCTGGGCCCTCTTGGTAATACAACATCTTAAAGAGCTTGCAAGCAATGCGACTAATGAGTTAGTCACGGGATCTTGCACCGAATGAGTAAAGAGACTTGTCAGTAACGAGATTGAACTAGGTATGGAGATACCGACGATCGAATCTCAGACAAGTAACATATGGCTGGACAAAGGGAATTGCATACGGGATTAACCGAATCCTTGACATCGTTGTTCAACTGATAAAAGATTTTTGTGGAATATGTAGGAATCAATATGGACATCTAGGTCCCGCTATTGGTTATTGACCGGAGAGGTGTCTCGGTCATGACTACATGATTCCCGAACCCGCAGGGTCGCACGCTTAACGTTCATTGACGCTAGAGTAGTATTGGGATATTTGATGATTGGTAGCCGAATGTTGTTTGAAGGTAAAGATTTATATATGAGAAATCACATTTTGGGTTCTGGAAAGAGATGCAATTTTTTCGGTATTGTACCGTGAAGTTTCTAGAAGGTTCCGAAGGATTCAGGAGGGGTCCGGAAGTCCACAAGTGGGTCCACCACAACCCAAGGGCTGCCATGGGCTGAGGGAAGGCGCCCTGGCCTTATTGGGTTAGGCGCACCAAGTTCTTAAAAGCCCACGTGGTTAGGGAAGGGAAAAAAAGAGGAGTCCTAATAGGAATATATAGGATTGGACTTGGAGTCCAAGTCCTCTCCCCCTTGGTTGCGCCCTAGGGCTTGAAGGGGCTGTTTCCCATGCACCTCCACCTATATATAGAGGGGAGGGGACGCTCCAAGAGGACACACCAAGCCCTTGGCGCCCTCTCTCTCTCTCCCTCCCTCCCTCTCTCCCCCCCTCTCTCTCGTTATTCCGTAGTTCCTCCGTCCTCGTTCTAGTAGCGCTTGACGAAGCCCTGCTGAACTAGCTCCACCACCACCATCACCACCACGCCGTCGTGCTGGTTGTGATTCCATCTACTTCTTCGCCTTTTTTGCTAGATCAAGAAGGAGGAGACGTCATCAAGCCGCATGTGTGCTAAACTCGGAGGTGCCGCCTGTTCAGCACTAGATAGGTTGGGTCGTGATCGGATCGCGAAGAGTACAACTAAATCAACCGCGTTGTATACACTTCCGCTTTCGGTCTACGAGGGTATGTAGACACACTCTTCCCTCTTATTACTATGCTTCTCCTAGATAGATCTTGAGTGTTCGTAGATTTATTTTTTGATTCTTATGCTTCCTTCCCCATCAGAATATTTGTTATATACTCATCTTGGAGCCTACGTGCATCCCTTCTCATCTTAAGTATGAATATGTTATCTTTTAAGGGGGTAATTTGCCTATTCATAGATAATCTCGGGGTTCGTATGAGGCTCATATAAACATCACCACAGGACACCAATATCGCGACATGTCGCAACATCACAGCAAGCTTAGGCAAGTGAAATGCTCGCGAGTCGGCACAATGGACTGCATACAAGAAAGAAAGAGCAGAGTTAACCCATGAGTGAAGAGGACACACGCGCTCATGCCTTGGACATGAAGAGCGGCGTGGCGAGACACGCGTCTTACTCCTGCGTCTTTTCTTTGAACACAGTATAGACGTAAGTGCCTATATAAACGTGCATACATCCATCCTTATGAATGCACACGCGCACACACCATGTCTATAAGAACCTCCGAGACACTGATGCGGCATATCATCTTGAGATTTACGAAGTCACCGTAGACGTCTCGTTATCGACAGAAACGTCTTCTCTTACTGAATGCACATCGGTAAAAATCCCGAAATGAACCCAAAGTAATGCGAGCACCCAGGTTTAAACCTTGATGGGCTGAAATACCACTATCGCTCCACCCACATGTTGATTCGCTCGTCACACTCATGTCCAACGACCAGCGTAGGCCTCACAAGTCCGGCCCGCTCACGAGCCGCACACGCATGCATCTCCTGCGGTGCGGTCCCCTCGTCCCCGCGCCCCACGCATTAAGCGCGCGCGGCCGCTCCCCGGCAGCACACCCGCTCGATCCGCCACACACGAAACGCACCCGCCCGAACGCGTGGTTCATAGTATCTAGACTACTGCAGATCACCAACTCATCGGCGCGTCCGAGGAAGGAGGCAATGGCGGCGGCGGCGGCGGCGGCGGAGGTGAGCAACAAGAGGGTGATCCTGAAGCGCCACGTGACGGGGTTCCCCACCGAGGAGGACATGGAGCTCGTCCCGGCGACGGCGCGCCTGGCCGTGCCGCCCGGCTCGGCCGCCGTGGTGGTCAAGAACCTCTACCTCTCCTGCGACCCCTACCTGCGCACCCGGATGTCCCGGCACGAGGAGCCCAGCTACGTCCCGGACTTCGTCCCGGGGGAGGTACTACCGAATTTCTTTTTAACCTAGCATCAAACTTGGCCCCGTGTCGAAATTCAGTCCCCTTGGCAGTACAGATCTACAGTTGGTTCTCGGATTCCAGTGTTAGTATGTCAGAGAAATTCTTCCAGATAACTGTACTGCAGTCTACTGGCGGCTGTTTCTTCAGCTCATATTATACTTTATGATTCATTCATGCATGGCTCAATTGTTGGATCTGTAGCATGTGGTTCGCATGAGCAGAGTTTAAAATAATCACTCTGTTGTCAGTGTACCTTTCTGTTTCACGGAACAAGGTTTTTTTTTAAAGCTCTGCAATATGGTCACCAGTTCTGTACATGGATTCAGCCTTTCTTTTTACTGAATTGTTTTACCCACCAGAAAGCTTGACAATTTTGTTGCCTCCTTGAATCGATCCCACCAGGTTTTAACAACCTTGGGCGTAAGCAAGGTGGTGGAATCCGGGCACCAGGATTACAAGCTCGGTGATCTGGTGTGGGGGATGACAGGATGTGAAGAGTACACTTTGATCACTAATCTGGAGTCGCATTTCAAGATCAACCATCCTGAATTGCCGCTGTCATACTACACAGGAGTTCTTGGTGAGTTCACTTTTATTCGTCACAAGTTAACCAGGTCTGGTTGTCATTACAGTAATTCACTTTGATCATGAAACCGGAAAGTTGTGGTTTAATTTCTTCGTAGACCTTAGTCTGCTATAGAATCAATCAAATGTAACCTTGGCTGATATACTGGCTAGTATTTTCTCTGACTGCTAGAAACTTCATAATTCAGGCATGCCTGGCCTTACTGCCTATGCTGGATTTTTTGACGTGGCCAAGCCAAAGAAGGGCGACTATGTCTTCGTGTCAGCAGCGTCAGGTGCCGTTGGACAGCTTGCCGGGCAGCTTGCCAAGATCTCCGGCTGCTATGTGGTTGGTAGTGCCGGTTCCGATGAGAAGGTTTGTGCCTACTCATTTGGGCACATCACCAGACAATGAGTAGTTTTGTTCATACTGATTTAATTTTGTCACTACTGTTGGCAAAGCTTTCTATTTTGATGGGATAATTTTGCCTTCTCCTCAGGTCAACCTCCTAAAAACAAAGTTTGGGTTTGACGATGCCTTCAACTACAAGAAGGAGCAGGACCTGAACCCCACACTGAAGAGGTTAATTGCAGGCCCCTTCCCTACCATACTCTTGCGTTCTTCCAACTTCCAATGAAGAATGAACAGGGCCAGTTAATCAACAGTTCTGCGTGCCATGATACTTGCTTTCAGGTGCTTCCCGGAGGGCATCGACATCTACTTCGAGAATGTCGGTGGCGCGATGCTAGACGCGGTGCTTCTCAACATGAGGCTGCACGGGCGGGTATCGGTGTGCGGGATGATCTCGCAGTACAACCTGGAGCAGCTCGAGGGCGTGCGCAACCTGTTCTGCATCGTCGCCAAGCGCATCCGCATGGAGGGGTTCATCGTGATGGATCACTACAGCAACTACAGAAAGTTCGAAGAGGAGATGGCCGGTTACCTCAAGGAGGGGAAGATCAACTACGTGGAGGACGTCACTGAGGGGATCGAGAGCTTCCCAACGGCGCTCATCGGGCTCTTCTACGGGCGCAATGTCGGAAAGCAGCTGGTGGCCGTCGCACGGGAGTGACGTCACATGTCAGGAGCCCCGAGCCCTCCTGAATCGAGAAGCACAGATGTGCGTTCACAGACCAGAATTCAGATATATATAGAGAGGTACTCAGTCCGGTTTGCCGGATTCTACATGCTTTGAGCCAGTGTTTGGAGAAAGTTGGAGAAAACAGGATCCGATCCTACTTAAGTGAACCAAGAAGTTGGAATGAACTATTGTATAATCTTTACCAGTATTTAAAAAGGGCAGTTGATGCTGCTCATCCTGCACTCTGGCCGCAGCCCAGCAAAGTGCTAGTTTAGGTGATGCATTATAACGCACGCAAAATTTGGATTACAAAAAGAGTACAAGTTCTTCATCTGCACCGGCCAATGTTCACAGGGAAATCAATGACCATGACTTGTGGGGCCAGGTTAGCTACCGAAGAGAACATTTCGGCCCTCTTTGATTCGCAGGAATTTCAAAACGCAGAACAGGAAAAATACATAATCAGGATGACATGCCCACTCGATTTCTATAGGATTAGCAAACCGCAGGAATTTGCAGATAGTGCTTGATGGCACACAAAAATCAAAGAAATTGTAAAAGAGACATTGGAGTGGATGCTAGATTTCATATGGAATATAGATGTAGTACAAACAATTTCATAGGAAAGAATCCTATAATGTCCAATCCTACGAATCGAACGACCAACATAGAAAGAATTCCTATGGATTTTAAAACATTCAAAAGCCCTATGAGATTCCTCTGAATCAAAGAAGCCCTTAACTTGAAATTACACACAGAACATTCGGTAATTTATGATAACAGGCCATCTAGAGCTCAAACAACATGGCGTTGGCTAGAGGGCTCCACAACAGTAAACTTTACTTTAGAGTGAACAATTCCCTCAATGTATGTTCTGATTGTGACGCGCGCTTTACGAGCTTCCACGATAGTATCCCTCCTGATGGGGAAGCGTTTCCAAATCTGCGGACTCTTCCGGGTGGAGTATTTCCTTCTGAGGTGTCCAATGTAAGATACCGAAGCGACATTGTACTCTCGAGAATATGACATGTTAGCTCAACCAAATTCCTCCAAGAGGAGAACCCTTATCATGTTGGTGCTCGGGCATCTTCTGTTGGAATTATTGGGCCTAGCCCATATAATAATTCATATTATCTGCTAATAATTCAAGGTAAATCCCAGAGGCCTATGTGGCCCACTCATGCATGACAAGGTGGTGTGGAAAATTGACCTACGCCATGTGTATGTGCAGTCTTAGAGGGTGTTTGTTTCCAAGGACTTATTGGTTTAGGGACTTAAAAAAGTCCCTATAAGTCCCATCTAAACCAAACAGGAAGGACTTATAGGGATTTAAAGTGGGCATTTGGGACTTATGAAATAAGACTTTTAAGGAGGGACTTATAGGGACTTAGGGCATCTCCAGCCGTTGGCCCCCCAGGGGGCGTCTAAAAGCGCCGCCTGGGGGTGAGCCGGCGCAAAAAATGGCCCTGGGGGCGAGTCGGTCCCCAGCTGTCGGCCCCCAGGGCCGCCCCCAGGCGCGTATTAAAAAACAAAAAAAAGAACGTTCGGCGAAGTTATGATAAAAACTAGTTAAATTTCGGCCAAACATGGCAAATTTCGGCGAAATTCGTCCAAACATTACATTAACCTAATCTAAAAAAAAGAAAGGGGCTGAAGTCGTCGCCGCCGTCGCCGCCATCGTCGTCATCGGCCTTCTCCTCCTTGACGCGGGTGCCCCTGCTGGACCGCTGCCCGGCGTCGCCATGGCGAATAGGCGGCGGCGCGTCGTCGTCGTCGTCATTGCTGTCGCATAAGACGACGACCCCGCCTTCCTCGCGGCCGCGTCGGCGCTCCTCGAAGCGGCGTAGGGCGGCGCACTGGCGCTCCTTCTCCTTCTCCCGGCGCGCCTTCTCCATCGCAATGGAGTCCTGGCGCGCCCATTCGAGGGCCGCGTCGTCGTCGTCGAACTCCGCCTTCACCGGCGCTAGCCCCGGCTCCGTCTTCACCGGCGCCAGCCCCGGCTCCGTCTTTGGCTTGACGAAGCGCGGAGGAGCCGACGAGGAGGAGGCGCGTCGGCCGCCCTCGTTGATGACGATGCCGGCGCTGCGAGTGCGCCGGCCGAGCGGCGTCTCCGCCGCGGGCTCGGCCTTGACGCCGAGCAGCGCCGGAGAGCCGGAGGAGTGTGAAGAAGAGCGTGATGAGGAGGAAGAAGAGGAGGCGCCGAACCTCCTTGGCGCCCATGGCCCGACGCGTCGGTGCTGCGCCGGGGCGGCCACCCTCGCCGGGGGGTACGCCAATGGCGGGTCGTTGCCGCCCTCGAGGTACGTGAGCACGCCCTCGAGTGTGCGGCCGGGGACGCCCCGCCAGAGGTGGCGCCCCTCGCTGTTCTGCCGGCCGCCGACCACCGGCGCGCCGTTGGTGGACGCCAAGCGCTGCTGCTGGCGGCGCTCGAAATACGCCGCCCAGGCCGCGTGGTTGTCGGCGGCATACTGGGGGAGGGAGAGTTGGGCGTCGGTGAGGGACGCGCGCACGATCTCGACCTCCTCGGCGAAGTACTTCGGCTTCGCCACGACGTCGGGCAACGGGGGAATGGGCACTCCCCCGGCGCTGAGTCTCCACCCCGTTGGCCCGGCGCGCATGTCCGGCGGCGCCGGGATGTTCGCCTGGAACAGGAGCCAGGACTCCTGTTCGTGGAGCGAACGACGGCCGAAGCCGTTGGCCGCCGCCTCGTCTCCGGGGAAGTGTTCCGCCATGGCGACGACGGGGCTGGGCAGGCTCGGGAGAGGTAGAGGGAGGGGCTGGGCGGCGGCGCTCGGGAGAGGCAGGAAGAGGGAGGGGCTGGACGGCGGCGAGGGGCGGGGCTGGTGTGGGCACAAGCGAGTGGAGGCCGCCGGCTTTTATAGCCGGGCCGCGCCCGTGTGTACGCGTGTGAGGGAGGGGAGGCGTCGGCGCGCCGTCCCGTGACGTGCCGCCCGTGAGGAATCAATGGCAAGGCTGACCGGCGGCAGCCTTGCCATTGATTCCCCGCGGGAACCAAGGCCGTTGGGGGAAGACGAGGCGCCGAGTCGCTGACGCGGCTGGCCCGCATCTTTTTCGCGCCAAAACAGCTCGCCCCGGCGCCCCCGGGCGCCCCCCAGCGCGCCGGGTTCGGCCTGGGTCCGCCGGCGCTGTTTTCGGCCCAAGCCGGCGAAAAACGGGCTCCTGGGGGTGCGACTGGGCCGTTTTTTCGGCGCCGGCGCGAAAAAATCGCCTGGGGAGGCCTTCCTGGGGGCGCGGCTGGAGATGCCCTTATAGTTATAATATGGTCTTTTAGTCCATGTTAAGTCCCAGGAACCAAACAGGTAGGGACTTTTTAGGGACTTGAGACTTATAAGTTGGGACTAAAAAAAGTCCTAAAACTTATGAACCAAACATGGCCTTATTTTTGTCATGCAAAGAAGTTGAAATGGTTGACACATAAATGGGAGAAGAAACTGAACGATTCATGGGATTGTTGGTGCGCTTGTTTCTTCTCTCCTTAATAGTGTTTAGTGCGTCCGTTTAATGGTGTTTATTGCTCCCGTTTCTCTTCTACTAATGAGGGGTCAATTTCAGCTCTTCTCACCTATATAAGAGGTTGCTCCTCTAAAGGCAAGATGCACAACTCTTCGTCTCATTCCAAAGCTTTGTGCCGCCTATCTCTTTCCCATCTTGCTTCCCAGCACCGAAGTGTGAGACAGTAGGCCTCCGAAACCCCGCCTCTTGTGATCCGGTATGGGAGAGGGGAGATTAAGTTTTTTGGAGAGTGCTTCCGCACGGCTGTTGGATCTTAGTTCATCGTGGCTGCAAACGATAACATCCCCTACAACGAGTTCCCCAAAGACGTCTTCTTCCCCGATGTCGACGACCTCTTCGAAGACATGACGAATGTCACGTCTACATCTTTTGCTGCTGTTCCGTACGTCATCTTATCCTCTCTATTAGGGCTAGCATTTGGTTTACTACTACTAGTGATCGACATGGATATGTTTCTTGTCGCTTAATTATGATCTCAATTACATGATTTGTTTCAACAATCAGTTGCATGTCTCAATTATTCTCTCTATCATGTTGATCATGTTTTACCTATTGTTTTTCTGGATTAAACTTAATGAAAAAATGTCTAATTATTCAACAATCCAAAAACCTAAAATGTGTAGGCAATTTTCTCCTAGTGCTTTTGCTACAAATCTCAAGCCCGTGTGGTTTGAGGGAGTGAACTATAAGAGGTGGCGTGTGAGGGCACTTCTTTGGCTTACCACCATGAACTGTTTTCATGCCTCTTTGCATGCCAGAGGGAGAGCTGACTGCTGAGTAGGAGCAATGTTTCCATGCTACAGACACCCTCTTCAGAGGTGCTGCTTTGATTGTTCTTGGCGACAAGATTGCCCATCCATTCATGACCATCATGGTTGGTAAGGATATGTGGGATGCGCTCGAGGCCAAGTTTGGGGTCGCGGACGCAGGAAGTGAGTTGTATATCATGGAACAGTAGCATGACTACAAGATGACTGATGAGCGCTCCGTTGTTGAGCAGTCTCATGAGATTCAATCGCTCACTAAAGAACTTGAGCATCTCAATTGTGTGTTATCGGACAAATTCATTGCCGGAGGCATCATTACCAAGATTCCACCTTTGTGGAAGAAATTTGCTACCTCTCTCGAGCACAAGAGGCAAGAGTTTACTGTTGTCAATCTTATTGGCACTCTTGATGTGGAAGAGAAGGTGAGGGAAAAAGACACACATGCTCGTTTCCATGAAGGGAATTCTAGTGCCAATTTGGTACAGAAGAAAAAATTTCCAGCCCCACAAACCCAAGAACAAAAACAACTATATGAGCAAAGGAAAGTGTGACGGCAAGAACAAAGTCCAACAGCCTGCCAACTTCAAGAATAAGAAGGAGACCTATAAGAAGAAAGGAAAATGCCATGTATGTGGCAGTGAGAATCATTAGGCTTCATCCAGCAATGACCGCTGGGACATGCATCAAAATGAAAACAACGACAAGACCTCCAATGTTGTTATTGGCGAAGATGAGATGAAATATGTTGGGTATGGTAAATTTCTTACCGTTCTTTCACTATGTCATTCTCTCGATTGGTGGATTGACACCATTGCCAATATGCATGTGTGTTCCGACATCAACATGTTTTCTTCTTATCAGGTCGCAAGAACTACACCAGTGCTGATGGGGAATGTGTCTCATGCTTCTGTTCATGGTGTTGGTACAGTCGATCTGAAGTTTACTTCGGGGATCGTGCGACTAAAGAATGTGCAGCATGTCCCTTCTATAAATAAAAATCTTGTCAGCGACTATCGTTTGTGTCGAGATGGCTATAAGTTAGTGTTTGAGTCCTATAAGGTTGTAGTGTCCATGTGTGGACAATTTGTTGGAAAGGGCTATGAGAGCGGAGGCTTGTTCCACTTATCTTTGTCAGACTTTTGCACTAAAGTTATTAATCATGTTTGTGAAACTGAATCAAATGTTTGGCATTCACGACTTTGTCATATAAACTTTGGTTGCATGACGTGGATAGCGAATTTGAGTTTAATCCTGATATTCACAATTTTCAAAGGTTCTAAGTGCCAAGTGTGTGTGCAAGCAAAGCAACCTTGCAAGTCTAATATGACTGCTGAAGCGAGGGATTTTGCACCACTTGAACTCATACATCCAAATCTTTGCGAGATGAATGGTGTGTTGACAAAATGTGGAAAAGGATATTTTATGACTCTGATCGATGGCTCTCCTAGATATTGCATGATATATATGTTGAAAACAAAATATGAGGCTTTGCACTACTTTAAAATCTATAAAGCCGAAGCAGAGAATCAATTCGATTGAAAGATCAAAAGGCTTAGATCGGATCGCGGTGGAGAGTATTTTTTTCAATGAGTTTAATTTATTCTTCGAGGAACATGGTATAATCCATGAGAGTACGCCTCCCTATTCTCCCCAGTCAAATAGGGTTGTCATACGAAAACGAAAGAACTGCACTCTAACTGATTTGGTTAACGCCATGTTAGACACAACGGGACTTTCCAAAGAATGGTGGGGGGAGGCTTTAATGACTGCAAGTCATGTCCTAAACAGAGTTCCCATGTAGAATAAAGAGATTACCCCATTTGAGGAATGGGAAAGGAAAAGGCTTAAGCTCTCCTACTTACGAACTTTGCATTGTTTTTGGCTAAAGTCGACATTGATGGTGTCCTGGACTAGGGGGTACCAACCTATACGATCCACAGTCCATGGGCCGAGCTCTGGTCCCACCGATCATTACAAGGAAGGACTCCAGAAGCTCCGAACCTCAGCGTAATCAAGATGGACACCTCCAAAGACTTGGCGTGCAATCCAAGGTTAGCGCAATAACCAGCCTAATGGCAACCGGCCATTTGTGTAACCTAGGTACCCCCGGTGCATACATAAGCCATGGGGTTTAGTCTTTAGAGGAATGATTACCAGCCTTAGGGTTTAGAACACAATAATACAATCTCGAGGTAGATCTGCACCCTGTACTTGATACGTCTCCGTCGTATCTATAATTTTTGATTGTTCCATGCCAATATTATTTAACTTTCATATACTTTTGGCAACTTTTTGTACTATTTTTGGGACTAACATATTGATCCAGTGCCCAGTGCCAGTTCCTGTTTGTTGCATGTTTTTTGTTTCGCAGAATATCCATATCAAACGGAGTCCAAACGGGATAAAAACTAACGGAGATTTTTTTTTGGAATATATATGATTTTTGGGAAGAAAAATCCATGCGAGACGATGCCCGAGGGGGCCACGAGGCAGGGGGGCGCGCCCCTGACCCTCGTGGCCACCCCGTAAGGCGGTTGATGCCCTTCTTTCGCCGCAAGAAAGCTAATATCCGGATAGAGATCGTGTTAAAATTTCAGCCCAATCAGAGTTACGGATCTCCGGGAATATAAGAAACTGTGAAAGGGTAGAATCTGAGAACGCAGAAACAGAGAGAGACAGAGAGACAGATCCAATCTCGCAGGGGCTCTCGCCCCTCCCACGCCATGGAGGCCATGGACCAGAGGGTAAACCCTTCTCCAATCTAGGGAGGAGGTCAAGGAAGAATAATAAGGAGGGGGGCTCTCTCCCCCTCGCTTCCGGTGGCACCGGAGTGCCACCGGGGGCCATCATCATCACCGCAATCTTCACCAACGACTTCACCGCCATCATCACCAACTCTCCCCCCTCTATGCAGGGGTGTAACCTCTCTCTTACCCGATGTAATCTCTACTTAAACATGGTGCTCAATGCTATATATTATTTCGCAATGATGTATGGCTATCCTATGATGTTTGAGTAGATCCGTTTTGTCCCTAATGGTTATTTGATGATCGTGATTGGTTTGAGTTGCATGTTTTATTATTGGTGCTGTCCTATGGTGCTCTCCGTGTCGCGCAAGCGTGAGGGATCCCCGCTATAGGGTGTTGCAATATGTTCATGATTCATTTATAGTGGGTTGCGTGAGTGACTGAAACACAAACCCGAGTAAGGGGGTTGTTGCGTATGGGATAAAGAGGACTTGATGCTTTAATGCTATGGTTGGGTTTTACCTTAATGATCTTTAGTAGTTGCGGATGCTTGCTAGAGTTCCAATCATAAGTGCATATGATCCAAGTAGAGAAAGTATGTTAGCTTATGCCTCTCCCTCATATAAAATTGCAATAATGATTACCGGTCTAGTTATCGATTGCCTAGGGACAAATAACTTTCTCGTAACAACAAGCTCTCTACTAAAACTAACTTAGTTGTGTCTTTATCTAAACATCCCCTACTTTTTATTTACATGCTCTTTATTATCTTGCAAACCTATCCAACAACACTTACAAAGTACTTCTAGTTTCATACTTGTTCTAGGTAAAGCGAACATCAAGCGTGCGTAGAGTTGTATCGGTGGTCGATAGAACTTGAGGGAATATTTGTTCTGCCTTTAGCTCCTCGTTGGGTTCGACACTCTTACTTATCGAAAACTGTTGCGATCCCTATACTTGTGGGTTATCAAGACCTTTTTCTGGTGCCGTTGCCGGGGAGCAATAGCGTGGGGTGAATATTCTCGTGTGTGCTTGTTTGCTTTATCATTAAGTAATTTTTATTTGCTGTTCTTAGTTGTTTTCTATCTTTAGTTATGGGTAGGAAACACAAAATACTAAAAAAATAGTTGTACCTACTGAGCCAATGGTTGAAGAACCACTCAAGATCTATCACACTGCTGAAGCTTATTACTTGGATCATCTTCGATCCCTATGTGCTCGTGCTGAAACCCCAACTAGCTTTGTTGAGGGCAAATCTTTAGATGAGCATGCTTGTTATGTGCGACACCGTATATCCGAAAAAGGGAAAATTTTACTGGGTCAAATTCATCGTTTGCAATGCTATGCTTGTAATTTATGCGAAATATATGATATTACTTGTTATTCTGAAAACCCTAAGAAACACCTTCCCTATCAATGTGAGTTTAGTGATAATGGAATCGTATCTTCATATGCTAAGGGTGTTTATAGTTACTATGATGTTCAACAAATTGAAGAATTTGTTGCTTTTAAGGGTGCTTATGAAATTGCTTCTTTGATTGAAAAGTATGATGCTACTCTTTACAAATCTGAAAATTTTGCCATACTTAAATATTGCTATGATAATTATGCTTCTAATGCCTATGTTGAACCATATATTGAGGACTACTCCGCTGTCCAAGAAGAGACTAATATTTTGCAGGAGTCTATGGAAGAAGAAATTGATGAAACTGTGAGCTCATTGGATGAAAAGGATGATGAGGAGAGCAAAGAACAAAAGGAGGAAGAGTAGATTAGCTACCCGTGCCCACCTTCTAATGAGAGTAACTCTTCAACTCATACATTGTTTAATTTCCCTTTGTGCTTACCGAAGGATGATTTCTATGATGACTATTATGATCCCTTTGATTCTCTTGAAATATCCCTTTTTGATGATGCTTGCTATGCTTGTGGCCAAGATGCCAATATGAATTATGCGTATGGAGATGAACTTGCTATAGTTCCTTATGTTAAACATGAGATTGTTGCTATTGCACCCACGCATGATAGTCCTATTATCTTTTTGAATTCTCCCGACTACACTATATCAGAGAAGTTTGCCTTTATTAAAGATTATATTGATGGGTTGCCTTTTACCGTTGCACATGATGATTTTGATGAATATAATATGCATGTGCTTGCTGTTCCTACTTGCAATTATTATGAGAGAGTAACTATATCTCCACCTCTCTATGTTTTCAATATGATAAAATTGCAAGAAACTGTTTATGCTATGCATTGACCTTTACTATGTGTGCATGAATTGTTCTTTTATGACATGTCGATGCATAGAAAGAGAGTTAGACTTCGTTGTTACATGATATATGTTACTTTGTGCTCACTACTAAATGTTAAATCATTGTTAATTAAAATTGCCTTTGATATACCTTGGGATCCGGGTGGATTCATTACTTGAGCACTATATGCCTAGCTTGATGGCTTTAAAGAAAGCGCTGCCAAGGAGACAACCCGAAAGTTTTAGAGAGTCATTTATTTCTGTTGAGTGCTTTTATATAGTTTTAAAACAACAAAAATAAAGAGGGGAACCCAAAATTTTTTCAAAAAGGAAAGTGAAAGTGAGAAAGACAAGCATTGTTGAAGTGGGAGAGCTCCTTGAACTTTGTTCATGCTCACGGCAATTTTGTGAATCTTGATTACAGAAACTTTTCAATAAAAATAATTTTCCCCTTGTAAAATTCCCTTTTATTATAAAAATAATGTGCCAAGGTTTGCCTTTAGGATGTTTACATTTGCTTGATGGTTTGTACGGTGCAGGACACAAACTTTGGCTGTAGTGCGCGATTTTACATTTTTTGCTGGAACGTCAAATGGTTCTGATTCTTTTTGCACTGTCTTCCTATACAAATTTTTTATTTGTCCTAATTTTGGCAGAATTTTTTAAGTATCATAAGTATGGTGAATGTTCAGATTATTACAGACTGTTCTGTTTTAGACAGATTCTGTTTTTGATGCATAGTTTGCTTGTTTTGATGAAACTATCGATTCATATCAGTGGATTAAGCCATGAAAAAGTTATATTACAGTAGGCAAAATGCAAAAACAAAATATGAATTGGTTTGCAACATTATTTAGAGTAGTGATTTTCTTTATTATACTGACGGATCTTACCGAGTTTTCTGTTGAAGTTTTGTGTGGATGAAGTGTTTGATGATCGAGACGGTCTCGATGTGAGAAGAAGGAAGAGAGGCAAGAGCTCAAGCTTGGGGATGCCCTAGGCACCCCAAGTAAATATTCAAGAAGACTCAAGCGTCTAAGCTTGGGGATGCCCCGTAAGGCATCCCCTCTTTCTTCAACAAGTATCGGTATATTTTCGGATCCGTTTCGTTCATGCGATATGTGCAATCTTGGAGCGTCTTTTGCATTTAGTTTTCATTTTTTCTTTCTTTTATGCACCATGCTGGTATGATATAGTCCTTGGTTGATTTATAGAATGCTCTATGCACTTCACTTATATCTTTTGAGTATGGCTTTATAGAATGCTTCATGTGCTTCACTTATATCATTTGAAGTTTGGATTGCCTGTTTCTCTTTACATAGAAAACCGCCATTTGTAGAATGATCTTTTGCTTCACTTATATTTGTTAGAGCACGGGCATATACTTTGTCGAAAGAATTGAACTCTCTTGCTTCACTTATATCTATTTAGAGAGATGATAGAAACTGGTCATTCACATGGTTAGTCATAAAATCCTACATAAAATTTGTAGATCATTGAATATGATGTGTTTGATTCCTTGCAATAGTTTTGCGATATAAAGATGGTGATATTAGAGTCATGCTAGTGGGTAGTTGTGGATTGTAGAAATACTTGTGTTGAGATTTGTGATTCCTGTAGCATGCACGTATGGTGAAACGTTATGTAACGAAGTCGGAGCATGAGGTATTTATTGATTGTCTTCCTTATGAGTGGCGGTCGGGGACGAGCGATGGTCTTTTCCTACCAATCTATCCCCCTAGGGGAATGCGTAGTAGTACTTTGCTTCGAGGGCTAATAAACTTTTGCAATAAGTATGTGAGTTCTTTATGACAAATGTTGAGTCCATGGATTATACGCACTCTCACCCTTCCACCATTGCTAGCCTCTCTAGTACCGCGCAACTTTCGCCGGTACCATAAACCTACCATATACCTTCCTCAAAACAGCCACCATACCTACCTATTATGGCATTTCCATAGCCATTCCGAGATATATTGCCATGCAACTTCCATCATCATCATATACATGACTTGAGCATCATTGTCATATTGCTTTGCATGATCGTAAGATAGCTAGCATGATGTTTTTCATGGCTTGTCCGTTTTTTGATGTCATGGCTACGCTAGATCATTGCACATCCCGGTACACCGCCGGAGGCATTCATATAGAGTCATATCTTTGTTCTAGTATCGAGTTGTAAGTAATTAAAAGTGTGATGATCATCATTATTAGAGCATTGCCCCCCCCCAAAAAAGAGAGGCCAAAGAAGCCTAAATAAAATAAGGGGGCCAAAGAAGCCCACAAAAAAAGGAAAAAATAAAAAAAATAAAAGAAAAGTGGGCAATGTTACTATCCTTTTACCACACTTGTGCTTCAAAGTAGCACCATGTTCTTCATATAGAGAGTCTTTTGAGTTATCACTTTCATATACTAGTGGGAATTTTTATTATAAAACTTGGGTTGTATATTCCAACGATGGGCTTCCTCAAATGCCCTAGGTCTTCATGAGCAAGCAAGTTGGATGCACACCCACTTAGTTTTAGTTTGAGCTTTCATATACTTATAGCTCTAGTGCATTGTTGCATGGCAATCCCTACTCACTCACATTGATATCTATTGATGGGCATCTCCATAGCCCGTTGATACGCCTAGTTGATGTGAGACTATCTTCTCCTTTTTGTCTTCTCCACAACCACCATTCTATTCCACCTATAGTGCTATATCCATGGCTCACGCTCATGTATTGCGTGACGGTTGAAAATGCTGAAGCACGTTAAAAAGTATGAACCAATTGCTCGGCTTGTCATCGGGGTTGTGCATGATGTGAATATTTTGTGCGGTGAAGATGGAGCATAGCCAGACTATATGATTTTGTAGGGATAACTTTCTTTAGCCTTGTTATTTTGAAAAGACATGATTGCTTTATTAGTGGGCTTGAAGTATTATTGTTTTTATGTTAAATGATCGACTATTGCTTTGAATCACTCGTGTCTTAATATTCATGCCATGATTAGATACGTGATCAAGATTATGCTAGGTAGCATTCCACATCAAAAATTATCTTCTTTATCATTTACCTACTCGAGGACGAGCAGGAATTAAGCTTGGGGATGCTGATACGTCTCCGTCGTATCTATAATTTTTGATTGTTCCATGCTAATATTATTCAACTTTCATATACTTTTGGCAACTTTTTATACTATTTTTGGGACTAACATATTGATCCAGTGCCCAGTGCCAGTTCCTGTTTGTTGCATGTTTTTTGTTTCGCAGAATATCCATATCAAACAGAGTCCAAACGGGATAAAAACTGATGGAGATTTTTTTTGGAATATATATGATTTTGGGGAAGAAAAATCCACGTGAGACGATGCCCGAGGGGGCCACGAGGCAGGGGCGCGCCCCAGGGAGGTAGGCGCGCCCCTGACCCTCGTGGCCACCCCGTAAGGCGGTTGATTCCCTTATTTCGCCGCAAGAAATCTAATATCCGAATAGAGATCGTGTTAAAATTTCAGCCCAATCGGAGCTACGGATCTCCGGGAATATAAGAAACGGTGAAAGGGTAGAATCTGAGAACGCAGAAACAGAGAGAGACAGAGAGGCAGATCCAATCTCGGAGGGGCTCTCGCCCCTCCCACGCCATGGAGGCCATGGACCAGAGGGGAAACCCTTCTCCCATCTAGGGAGGAGGTCAAGGGAGAAGAAGAAGGAGGGGGGCTCTCTCCCCCTCGCTTCCGGTGGCACCGGAGTGCCACCGGGGGCCATCATCATCACCGCAATCTTCACCAACGACTTCACCGCCATCATCACCAACTCTTCCCCCTCTATGCAGCGGTGTAACCTCTCTCTTACCCGCTGTAATATCTACTTAAAACATGGTGCTCAACGCTATATATTATTTCCCAATGATGTATGGCTATCCTATGATGTTTGAGTAGATCCGTTTTGTCCTAATGGTTATTTGATGATCGTGTGATTGGTTTGAGTTGCATGTTTATTATTGGTGCTGTCCAATGGTGCTCTCCGTGTCGCGCAAGCATGAGGGATCCCCGCTGTAGGGTGTTGCAATACGTTCATGATTCGTTTATAGTGGGTTGCGTGAGTGACTGAAACACAAACCCGAGTAAGGGGGTTGTTGCGTATGGGATAAAGAGGACTTGATGCTTTAATGCTATGGTTGGGTTTTACCTTAATGATCTTTAGTAGTTGCGGATGCTTGCTAGAGTTCCAATCATAAGTGCATATGATCCAATTAGGGAAAGTATGTTAGCTTATGCCTCTCCCTCATATAAAATTGCAATAATGATTACCGGTCTAGTTATCGATTGCCTAGGGACAAATAACTTTCTCGTAACAACAAGCTCTCTACTAAAACTAACTTAGTTGTGTATTTATCTAAACAGACCCTACTTTTTATTTACATGCTCTTTATTATCTTGCAAACCTATCCAACAACACCTACAAAGTACTTCTAGTTTCATACTTGTTCTAGGTAAAGCGAACATCAAGCGTGCGTAGAGTTGTATCGGTGGTCGATAGAACTTGAGTGAATATTTGTTCTGCCTTTAGCTCCTCATTGGGTTCGACACTCTTACTTATCGAAAACTGTTGCGATCCCCTATACTTGTGGGTTATCTGTACTCCATCACATGAATATAATCAAGGGGGATGTAGGGTTTTACCTCTTCAAGAGGGCCCGAACCTAGGTAAACACCGTCTCCAGTTTCTCCCCTATTACCATTGTTCCTAGACCACCAGCTCGGGACCCCTACCCGAGGTCTACCGATTTTAGCACCGACATTGGTTGCCCATACAGGTCCCGTTGTGTGGTAAAAGAGGATCGATGGCTCGCCTTCTGATCAGCAATGACATCGGTTGCTGGGGCATTGATTGCTTGTATCTGCATTGGTAATTCCTCTAAGTGGAGAGGATGGTGCAGCACAACAAAGATAAGTATTTCCCTCAGTTATGAAACCAATGTTATGAATTTAGTAGGAGAACCAAGCAACAGTATGTAAACAACACTTGCACACAAACAACAAAAACTTGCAACCCAAGGCTTAAGAGGGGTTGTCAATTCCTCCTCGGCAGTGAGATAGATGAAACTGTATGAGATTTGATAAATAGATCTAACTAAAACACAAAATAAAATAAATAAGAAAAGTGCAGCAAGGTATTTTTAGATTTAGTATGATAGGAAATAGTCCCGCGGGCCATAGTTTTCATTAGAGGCTTCTCTCAAGAAAATAACATATGGTGGGTAAACAAATTACTATTGGGCAACTGATAGAAAAGCGAATAATCATGATGACATCCAAGGCAAAGATCATGTATATAGGCATCACATCCAAGATTAGTAGACCGAAATGATTCTGCATCTACTACTATTACTCCACACATTGACCGCTACCCAACATGCATCTAGTGTATTAAGTTCATGGAAAAATGGAGTAATGCAATAAGAATGATGACATGATGTAGACAAGATAAACTCACGTATGAACAAACCCCATCTTGTTACCCTTAATAGCAATGATACATGCGTGTCATGTCTCTTTCTCTCAATGAGATTGAGCACCGCAAGATTGAACCCATCACAAAGCACCTCTTCCCATGGCAAGAAAAAACAATATACTTGGCCAAACCAAACCAAAATTTCGGAGAAGAAATACGAGGCTATAACAATCATGTATATAAGAGTTCGGCAAAGACTCAAATAATATTCATGGATATAACTGATCATAAACCCACAATTCATCGGATCCCAACAAACACACCGCAAAAAGTCATTACATCAAATAGATCTCCAAGAACATCGATGAGAACATTGTATTGAAGATCAAAAAGAGAGAAGAAGCCATCTAGCTACTAGCTACAGATCCGTAGGTCTGTGGTAAACTACTCGCGCATCATCGGAGGGGAAACAAGGATGGTGAAGAAACCCCCTCCGTGATCGTTGCCCCCTTCGGCAGAGTGAAGGAAAAGGCCTCTAGATTGGATCTCGTGGTTCTAGAACTAGCGGTGGCTGAAAAAGTGTTTCATCGACTCCCCTAGGTTTTTTGGGATTTTAGAGTATTTATAGAGGTGGAGGTCGGTGGAGAAGCTTCCCGTGGGCTCCACTACCCACCAGGGCGCACCTGGGCTCCATGGTGCTCCATTGTGTCGAGTGGGCCCCACAAGCCTCCTCCAGTGTGCTCCTTTGGTTCCCTGGGTGTCTTCTATCCAGAAAAAATCTCCAAAAAGTTTCATTGCATTTGGACTTCGTTTGGTATTGATATTCTGCAAAGTAAAAAACAAGCAGAAAAGAACAACTCGCACTGGGCACTATGTCAATAGGTTAGTCCCAAAAATGATATAAAGTTGCAAGTAAATGAATATAAAACATCCAAGATTGATAGCATAACAACATGAAATAAAAATAAAATTATAGATACGTTGGAGACATATCCGACATCTTCGTCCCTGGGCAACTTTTCATTTTCGGCAGTTTTGTCCTTCATGCTGGTCCGACTGGTCACCTCGGCTAGGTCGAGAACTTTGCTCAGATCAGATCATCAGATTTGGAAGTCTGGAATGCACTATGGAATCTCGTGGTGACCTCGCCTTCTCCGGCTGGATGCCAGGACGGCTGGAGGACCCCACTAGCACCATGGCCTTGACCACGAATTCGACCCTAGATCCGGATCTCGGATTAGGTCACACCTCAGAGCCAACTTTGAGTTCGGATCCGACCTTTTTGGAACTAGACCAGACCCTTGCCTTGGCAAATCACCGCTCCAAAGACATGTGATACGTCTCCAACGTATCTATAATTTTTGATTGTTCCATGCTGTTATATTATCATTCTTGGTTGTTTTATAATCATTATAGTCATTTTATATCATTTTTTGGTACTAACCTATTGACATAGTGCCAAGTGCCAGTTGTTGTTTTTTGCATGTTTTTTACATCGCAAAAAATCAATACCAAACGGAGTCCAAACGTAGCGAAACTTTTTGTGGTTTTTTATGGACCAGAAGACATCCAGTGGGCCGAAGCAGCACCTGGGGGGAGGGTGCTCCGAGGGGAGCACAACCCACCAGGGCGCGCCTGCGCGCCCTGGTGGGTTGTGTCCACCTCGGGTGCCTCCCGAACCGCCTCTTTACTCTATAAATACCCCAATATTCTAGAAACGCTAGGGGAGTCGACGAAAACCAATTCCAGCAGCCGCAAGTTCCAGAAACCACAGATCCAATCTAGACACCATCACGGAGCGATGCATCATGTCCATTGGTGCCTCTCCGATGATGCGTGAGTAGTTATTTGTAGACCTTCGGGTCCGTAGTTAGTAGCTAGATGGCTTCCTCTCTCTCGTTTGATTCTCAATACAATGGTCTCTTGGAGATCCATATGATGTAACTCTTTTTGCGGTGTGTTTGTTGGGATCCGATGAACTTTGAGTTTATGATCAGATCTATATTTTTATCCATGAAAGTTTTTTAAGTCTTCTTTGATCTCTTATATGCATGATTGCTTATAGCCTCGTATTTCTTCTCCGATATTTGGGTTTTGTTTGGCCAACTTGATCTATTTATCTTGCAATGGGAAGAGGTGCTTTGTGATGGGTTCGATCTTACGGTGCTTGATCCGAGTGACAGAAGGGGAACCGTCATGTATGTATCATTGCTACTAAGGATAACAAGATGGGGTCTATCTCTACATAAATAGATCTTGTCTTCATCATGTCATCGTTCTTATTGCATTACTCCGTTTCTCCATGAACTTAATACACTAGATGCATGCTGGATAGCGGTCGATGTGTGGAGTAATAGTAGTAGATGCAGGCAGGAGTTGGTCTACTAATCTTGGACGTGATGCCTATATAATGATCATTTCCTGGATATCGTCATGATAATTTGAAGTTCTATCAATTGCCCAACAGTAATTTGTTCACCCACCGTTTGCTATTTTTCTCGAGAGAAGCCACTAGTGAAACCTACTGCCCCCGGGTCTCTTCTTTATTATATTTGCCTTTGCGATCTATTTTCCTTTGCTTTTATTTTCAGATCTATTAAACCAAAAATACAAAAATACCTTGTTGCACTTTATTTTATTTGCCGTTCGATCTATCAATCTATTACAACTTTCTCACGTCCATTAGCCAATTTCTGACGCTGTTACCCGAAAGGGATTGACAACCCCTTTAACACGCCGGGTTGCGAGTATTTGTTATTTGTGTGCAGGTGTTGTTTATGTAGTGTTGCTTGGTTCTCCTACTGGTTTGATAACCTTGGTCTCATCACTGAGGGAAATACCTACCGTCGTTGTGCTGCATGATCCCTTCCTCTTTGGGGAAATACCGATGTAGTCTAGCAGACATCAACGTGTCGTACGCCTCGTCAAGCATGCTACAGGTTAGCCCCGCCTATAGTCAAGAGATGGGCCCGACAAACCTCACACTTTTGAACGAGATGCTGGATCGAATCCAGAGTCTTGGGATCTCGGATGACCAGACCTCAGTCTACGACAAGACTGGATGTAAAGTCGATGATAGGGTAATTTATATCCCATCCACCTAGTCGCTACGGTCGAAGATTTAACTGACATACTCGACCGCGCCTCCGATGAGGCAACCAACATGGATGAATATGTCAGTGATCTGCCTGGCACTCCCACATCCAACACTGGCAACTGGATGGCTACCTCCACCTACGACGTCTACATGGTGGACACACGCAAGAATGACGAGTAAAAGGAGGAGAGAAGGGATGCCTCCAGACGCTAATGAAAGCGCAGTAAACGCACCGGCGGAGGAGACGCCGGTAACAACAATATGGGCAATGGCACTCCTGGCAATAATACCATCTCGGATGGTGCCGGAGACCAGGACACTGGCGATGGCGCCAATGGACTGGCCAACGGCGACGACCCCATACCTGATCAGGCCGACGGCACCACATGAATGGAGGACCCCGAGAACCTTGATGATCCCAATGATAGAAACTATATGCCTGAATCGGAAGAGGATGTTCGCCTGGGTCCGGACGAGTTTGTCGTCCTTGAGGATTTCCTCTCTTTAGAAGCTTTTCGTCAGATGCTTATTGCTTCTGCCCACATCATCAAGAAGGGGCGTGAGAAGCTTAAAGCCGAGCAGGATACACTCAATGACAAGTGGGTGGAGGTCCTAGCAATCGAGCAAGGTATCGAGCAAAGACATGCAGACCAAAACAAATTCTACCCACGACGCTGTCTACGTACTTCCAACATTCGATGGCGAAGTGGACGACAACCTACCCTATCAGCATAATCAAGCTGATCAGCCAGACTACCCTCCTTGGGGGCGGAATAGAACTAGGGGCGGGCTTCGAGACCCCCCTACAATCCCTCACCCTGAAGGCAGAAATCCGATCATGTCTGCTCCGACATATGATATGCGCGGTAAATTGACTATGTAGCCTTCTTCGTCACGATCCATTTATGGGCCGAGAGAGACTGCACACTTGTTGGACAGGATGGATATCAGGCATGGCTTGACAAGCATGATGATACGTCTACAACATATCTATAATTTATGAAGTATTCATGCTATGTTTACAACACTTTTATATGGTTTTGGTATGATTTGAATGGCACTAACCCATACTAACGCTGTTTTCAGCAGAACTACTGTTTTGTTGTTTTTTGTGCGGAAATAAAAGTTCTCGGAATTGGCGAAACTTTTTGATGATTTTTTTTGGAAGAAAAGAGAAATAATGGAGCAAAGAACCAAAAGAGGGGGCCCCCTTCTGCCCACAAGATAGAAGATACTGATAACCCACATGTATAGGGGTTCGCAACAGTTTTCGAGGGTAGAGTATTCAACCCAAATTTATATATTCGACACAAGGGGAGCCAGAGAATATTTGCAGGTATTGGCAGCTGAGTTGTCAATTCAACCACACCTAGAGATTAATTATCAGCAACAAGTAATCAGTAGCAAAGTAATATGATAGTTTTGATAATAGTAGCAGCAGCAGCAACGGTAACAATAAGAGTGATAGCAGTAATTTTGTAGCAAGTGTAACAGTGATGATAGCAGTAGTAACTTAGCAAGAACAATATAGGATAAATTCGTAGGCATTGGATCGGTGACTTGTTGGATGATATTCATCATGAGACAGTTATAACCTAGGGCGATATGGCACTAGCTCCAGTTCGTCAATATAATGTAGGCATGTATTCCGTAAATAGTCATACATGTTTATGGAAAGAACTTGCATGACATCTTTTGTCCTACCCTCCCGTAGCAGCGGGGTCCTATTGGAAACTATGGGATATTAAGGCCTCCTTTTAATAGAGAACCAGAACAAAGCATTAACACATAGTGAATACATGAACTCCTCAAACTACGGTCATCACCGGGAGTGGTCCCGATTATTGTCACTCCGGGGTTGCCAGATCATAACATGTAGTAGGTGACTATAACTTGCAATATCAGATCTAGAACATGGATATAACTGTGATAACATAAACGGTTGAGATCTAAAATCATGGCACCCGGGCCCAAAGTGACAAGCATTAAGCATGGCAAAGTCATAGCAACATCAATCTAAGGACATAGTGGATACTAGGGATCAAGCCCTAACAAAACTAACTCGTTTACATGATGAATCTCATCCAACTCCTCACCGACCAGCGAGCCTACGAAGGAATTACTCACTCCCTGTGGGGAGCATCATGGAATTGGTGATGGTGAAGGGTTGGTGATGATGAAGAACGAAGACCCCCCCCTCTCCGGAGCCCCAAACGGACTCCATATCTGGCCTCCCGATGAAGAACATGAGGTGACGGTGGCTCCATCTCGTGGATCGCGATAATTCTTTCTCCCTGATTTTTTTCTGGAAAAAATAGGATTTTATAGCGTCAGTTTTAAGGTCTACGGGGCCACCGGGTGGGGACAACTCACCTGGGCACGCCTGGTGAGGGGGGTGCGCCCTGGTGGGTTGTGCCCACCCAGGTGCCCCCCTTCGGTAGGTCTTGACTCCAGAAATTCTTTTTTATTATATAAAAATTTCTCGCAAAGTTTTGTTCCATTCCGAGAACTTTTATTTCTGCACAAAAACAACACCATGGTAGTTCTGCCGAAGACAACGTCAGTCCGGGGTTAGTTTCATTCAAATCATGCGAATTAGAGTCCAAAACAAGAGGAAAAGCATTAGAAAAAGTAGATACATTGGAGACGTATCAACTTCCCCAAGCTTAAACCTTTGCTTGTCCTCAAGCAATTCAGTTGATAAACTGAAAGTGAAAAAGAAAAACTTTTACGAACTCTTTTGCTCTTGTTTGCATAAATAAGCTTAAACAACACCCAGGTTTTCAGCCAACATTACAACTAACCATGCCGACAACAACTCTTAAAGATTATGTTAACTCATATCAGTGACATAATCAACTAGCGAGCAATAATAAGATATCTCAAACAACAACACGTTGTCAAAATAACCATGACATAATATGACAATAGTGGTATCTCGCTAGCCCTTTCCGAGACCGCAAAACATAAATGCAGAGCACCTCCAAAGTCCAAGCAGCGACTAAACATTGTAATTCATGATAGAAAAGATCCAGTCATGATGCACCCAACATTAGCTACAGACAATGCATAAGTCATGACAGCTGTGCTCTCAGGTTCTAGCGCTTGTTTTAGAAGGTGATGACACAACATAAAAGTAAATAGATAGCCCCTTCGCAGAGGGAAGCAGTGATTTGCAGAGGTGCCAGAGCTCTAGTTTTCAAAACAGAGGTAAATGATATTTTGAGACATGCACCCTTCTCATTTACTTCACGACCCTTAGTTATCAATATCTCCCATGCTAAACACGCTAGTGGCAGTTCCCAAGCGATAAAAGTAAAGGCTTGCTCCCCCTCCACCAACAATCACATTCCACAGCTTGTCCGAAACAACGGGTGCTGTCCAAACCAACAACGGTCCTGGGAGAGTTTTGTTTAATTATTTCTATTTTTGAGTTTGGGACTGGGAATCCCTATTACCGCCCTTTTCTCGTGTGATGGTGAGTGAATAAACACTCGACCTGAGAATAACCTGCTTAGCATGGAAGATACCGACCACCTCATGTCCTTCCATGAACGATCCAGGCACACAAAAAGGATATATTTTTAGAAGTTTTTAGAGGTGGCACATGCAAATTTACTTAGGACGGCAGGGTAATACCGCATATAGGTAGGTATGGTGGACTCATCTGGAATAAATTTGGGTTCAAGGTTTTTTATGTATGATAACCCACAAGTATAGGGGATCGCAACCGTTTTCGAGGGTAGAGTATTCAACCCAAATTTATTGATTCGACACAAGGGGAGCCAAAGAATATTCTCAAGTATTAGCAGCTGAGTTGTCAATTCAACCACACCTGGAAACTTAATATCTACAACAAGGTATTTAGTAGCAAAGTAATATGATAGTAGTGGTAATGTTAGCAAAAGGTAACGATAGCAAAAGTAATGTTTTTGGTATTTTGTAGTGATTGTAACAATAGCAACGGAAAAGTAAATAAGTGAAGAACAATATGAGGAAAGCTCGTAGGCATTGGATCGGTGATGGAGAATTATGCCGGATGTGGTTCATCATGTAACAGTCATAACCTAGGGTGACATAGAACTAGCTCCAATTCATCAATGTAATGTAGGCATGTATTCCGAATATAGTCATACGTGCTTATGGAAAAGAACTTGCATGACATCTTTTGTCCTACCCTCCCGTGGTAGCGGGGTCCTAGCGGAAACTAAGGGATATTAAGGCCTCCTTTTAATAGAGTACCGGACCAAAGCATTAACACATAGTGAATACATGAACTCCTCAAACTACGGTCATCACCGGAAGTGGTCCCGATTATTGTCACTTCGGGGTTGCCAGATCATAGAACATAGTAGGTGACTATAGACTTGCAAGATAGGATCAAGAACTCACATATATTCATGAAAACATAATAGGTTCAGATCTGAAATCATGGCACTCGGGCCCTAGTGACAAGCATTAAGCATAGCAAAGTCATAGCAACATCAATCTCAGAACATAGTGGACACTAGGGATCAAACCCTAACAAAACTAACTCGATCACATGATAAATCTCATCCAACCCATCACCGTCCAGCAAGCCTACGATGGAATTACTCACGCACGGCGGTGAGCACCATGAAATTGGTGATGGAGGATGGTTGATGATGACGATGGCGACGGATTCCCCTCTCCGGAGCCCCGAACGGACTCCAGATCGGCCCTCCCAAGAGAGTTTAGGGCTTGGCGGCGGCTCCGTATCGTAAAACGTGATGAATCTTTCTCCTTGATTGTTTTCTCTCTGAACATGAATATATAGAGTTGGACTTGAGGTCGAAGGAGCTCTAGGGGGCCCACGAGGTAGGGGGCACGCCCACGGGGCAGGTGTTGGGGAACGTAGCAGAATTTTAAAATTTTCTACGCATCACCAAGATCCATCTATGGAGTCATCTAGCAACGAGGGAGAGAGGAGTGCATCTACATACCCTTGTAGATCGCGCGTGGAAGCGTTCAAGAGAACGGGGTTGATGGAGTCGTACTCGACGTGATCCAAATCACCGATGACCTAGCGCCGAACGGATGGCACCTCCGCGTTCAACACATGTATGGTTGGGAAGACGTCTCCTCCAACTTGATCCAGCAAGGGGGAAGGAGAGGTTGATGAAGATCCAGCAGCACGACGGCATGGTGGTTGTCGGAGTAAATAGCCATGGGTAGCCAAGCCGGCTTCCCCTGGCCCTTCTGAAAAAATTACGAGCCCGTCCGGCTCTCAAGAGCCCAAGACGTGGGGCCGCCTTCCCCCTGCTGGCCGTCGCCCAGGCCGGTTGTCGGAAGGTGGCCCGACTTTAGCCCTCGCAAAGGAGGCCACGGGAGGGCCTGTTGGGGAACGTAGCATAAATTCAAAAATTTTCCTACGTGTCACCAAGATCAATCTATGGAGAGACTAGCAACGAGGGGAAGGAGAGTGCATCTACATACCCTTGTAGATCGCTAAGCGGAAGCGTTCAAGAGAACGGGGTTGATGGAGTCGTACTCGTCGTGATCCAAATCACCGATGATCAAGTGCCGAACGCACGGCACCTCCGCGTTCAACACACGTACAGCCCGGTGACGTCTCCCACGCCTTGATCCAGCAAGGAGAGAGGGAGAGGTTGAGGAAGACTCCATCCAGCAGCAGCACAACGGCGTGGTGGTGGTGGAGGAGCGTGGCAATCCTGCAGGGCTTCGCCAAGCACCACGGGAGAGGAGAAGGACTTAGGAGAGAGGGAGGGGCTGCACCAAAGGCATAAGGGGTGTCTCAAGAGGCCCTCCTAGCCTCACTATATATAGGGAGCCAAGGGGGGGGGGGTGCGCCAGCCCTAGGAGATCCAATCTCCTAGGGGCGGCGGCCAGGGGAGGTTTCCCTCCCCCCCAAGGCACCTAGGAGGTGCCTTCCCTCCTTGGGACTCTTCCTTAGGGTTCCCCTTTCACCCTAGGCGCATGGGCCATAAGGGAAGTGGAGCCCCAGCCCACTTTGGGCTGGATCCCTTCCCACTTCAGCCCATGGGACCCTCCGGGATAGGTGGCCCCACCCGGTGGGCCCCCGGGACCCTTCCGGTGGTCCCGGTACAATACCGATGACCCCGAAACTTGTCCCGATGGCCGAAATAGGACTTCCTATATATAAATCTTTACCTCCGGACCATTCCGGAACTCCTCGTGACGTCCGGGATCTCATCCAGGACTCCGAACAACATTCGGTAACCACATACAAGCTTCCTTTATAACCCTAGCGTCATCGAACCTTAAGTGTGTAGACCCTACGGGTTCGGGAGACATGCAGACATGACTGAGACGTTCTCCGGTCAATAACCAACAGCGGGATCTGGATACCCATGTTGGCTCCCACATGTTCCACGATGATCTCATCGGATGAACCACGATGTCAAGGACTTAATCAATCCCGTATACAATTCCCTTTGTCCAGCGGTACGATACTTGCCCGAGATTCGATCGTCGGTATCCCGATACCTTGTTCAATCTCGTTACCGGCAAGTCTCTTTTACTCGTTCCGTAACACATCATCCCGTGATCAACTCCTTGATCACATTGTGCACATTATGATGATGTCCTACCGAGTGGGCCCAGAGATACCTCTCCGTTTACACGGAGTGACAAATCCCAGTCTCGATTCGTGCCAACCCAACAGACACTTTCGGAGATACCTGTAGTGCACCTTTATAGTCACCCAGTTACGTTGTGACGTTTGATACACCCAAAGCACTCCTACGGTATCCAGGAGTTGCACAATCTCATGGTCTAAGGAAATGATACTTGACATTAGAAAAGCTTTAGCATACGAACTACACGATCTAGTGCTATGCTTAGGATTGGGTCTTGTCCATCACATCATTCTCCTAATGATGTGATCCCGTTATCAACGACATCCAATGTCCATGGTTAGGAAACCATAACCATCTATTGATCAACGAGCTAGTCAACTAGAGGCTCACTAGGGACATGGTGTTGTCTATGTATCCACACATGTATCTGAGTTTCCTATCAATACAATTATAGCATGGATAATAAACGATTATCATGAACAAGGAAATATAATAATAATAATTTATTATTGCCTCTAGGGCATATTTCCAACAGGGCCGGCTTCGAGAAGCCGGCCTCGAGAAGGCCGACTCCAAGAAGCCGGCTCCCACAAAGCGGTCGAGACCGTACCCTCAAAGTTTGCATCCGCCTAACGGCGGTGTGACGGGGCGTGGCTACAGTGAAGCCTGCCACCCCCAAATCCCGGAGCATGACCGACACAGTGCGCCGTACGGGTGACCATGACCCGTCCGGCGCAACACTGTTGCCATGTTGACCCTGATGTCATCCACAACGGACTACCAGTACGACCCACGGGCGGTGGGCCCCTTCGGGCAGAGAGACACCCGAAGGCGGCCATGCCTCCCCTAGTCGGCCCAAGACGGAGCCGGCTCCCCGCAGCCGGCTTGCCGCCTTCCTCGAAGGAGACGCCCCATTAAGGAGACAAGACGCGGTGAGGCTACAGCAATCGCCCACCGGGCGGCGGTACTGTAGCCACGCCTACCACGACGAAGCCCACGTCATCAAGATAGGGCAACAGTGACCAGCCGCTGACCAGACCCTGGACAGTGGGGCCTGCCTGTCGACCAAGGGGCCGGCAGCTGGCGGGACCCACCAGTCGGCGGGCCCCAGCGGCGGGCGCAGAAGCCGGCGGGCGCAGTCACAGACGGCTGGGCCCCGCGCCCAGTCGGATTACCATTGTACCCCCGGGGGGTAGGCCTATATAAACCCCCCGGGGCGCCCATGCAAAGGGTTCGACCCCCAGCTAGTTTTAGACACCTCACGAGGAGAAGAAGCAGGCCAGCCGACCCTTCTTCCTCCTCCCACCAAACAGCTCAAGGAGCATTGTGTAGTTACTTGTCCTTCTAGTGATCATGCGGAGACCCCGCAGAGCAGCAGTAGGGGTGTTATCTCCACGGAGAGCCCCGAAGCTGGGTAAGATCCGCCGGCGTGCATGTCTTCGCCTCATCCCGTTTCCAGGAACCGGCGATGTCTTACTGGCTCCCACAATGATAAGCCACCCGTTGGCATATGTCGCACCTACCACCCGACATTTCGCGCCCACCGTGGGGCCAGGTGCACCGTCTTCCGGAGACCTGTTCTGGACGGGAACCCTCTTCCTCCCCAGCGAGCGTAGCCAGCCCGGCACGCCCGATGGCGCTTGCCACGACACGCTGCACGGTGTCACCAGCATCTGCGCGGTGAGCAGCCTCGCCGATCTCCTCGACGAAACCCTCATCTCCGACGAGCTCGCCTCCGATGCGGGCACCGACCACCTCGCCAACCTCCTCGTCCAGCTCCATGTCTCCGGCGAGCCTGCTGTGGATTTGGAGTCGGTTGGCTCCACCGACCCGATGCCTGTCGACTCCGACACGGCTTCACTCGACACCTTCCCCACCAACATCGCGATCTACAACGACCCGCTTCCCCGGACCGATGGCCGCGACATTGTCACCACCGTGGTGATGGTCATCGGCCACGGCGGCACGGCAGACGAGAGCGCCCACGACGCTCCGCACGCGGCGGCTCACGACTTGTCCATCCCCCTCCCGGCTGATGCCGACGACGAAGCACTTGAGGCACGCTGCCTCGCTCTCCTCGCAGAGGGCCGGAGGCTAGCTTCCGTGAGACGCCTCATTGAGGCCTACCAGCGCGAAGCTGACCGCGCCGCCTTCGGTATGCCAGCCCCGGGCGGGCCAAGCCGGGCCGGCGTTGTCAAGCAACGCGGCGCCGTCATCGCCGACACGCTGGGAGTCGACCGCCCGGTCTATGCCACTCCACTCGAGAACTTGCGTGCCGCCCAGGCGGCCGTAGACGAGTTGGACGGATTGGAGGCCGAAGAACTCCCCCACATGACCCGGCGCATCCAGCAGCTGATTGATGCGGCCGCGCGGCGGCACGAAGCCGACGCCCGCGCGAGAAGCCCTCCCCCGCGCCGAGATCACGGCGTGACGTCCCGGACACCGACTACGAGCAACACCCGCGCGCGGCGCGAGAAAGAGCCGGCGGCCAGCCGAAGCCGGACCCGAATCTCCATCGAGCGAGACGCAGAAGGCCATCCCCGAGCCGTGGAATGGCGGGGAAACCCGCCTCCGCCTCGACCACGTGGAGAGAGATATCCCACTCCGCCGCTTGTGGCGCACCCGACTCTCAGCGGCCGACTAGGTCGCCGCGAAGGAGTCGGCGAGAACGACGCCCGCCATCGGATCGACCGCCTGGCGCGATCCCTGGCGCTGGAAGAAGAAGACGATGTCGGCCCGCCTTGTTTCGGCCCCCGCATCCGCGACGAGCCTTTCCCCAAAGGATTCTCGCTCCCAAGAGACACGCCCAAGTACAACGGCTCCGTGAAGCCGGAAGGCTGGTTGATCGACTACTCCACGACGGTTAGCATAGCCAACGGCAACCGGCACGTTGCCGTGAAGTACGTGCCCCTCATGCTGCAAGGCACGGTGCGGACCTGGCTCAATAGCCTCAAGCCTTTCAGCATCAACAACTGGCTAGATTTCACCAAAGCTTTCATCCGCAACTTCACCAGCACCTACAAGCGGGCTCCCAAGCCCAGGCAGCTCTCCTTGTGCGTGCAGGGCCCAGCCGAGTCCACTTGCGACTACCTCACGCGTTGGGCCGAGCTCCGCAATTCTTGCGAGGGTGTGCATGAGGTGCAAGCCATAGAATAATTCACTGCCAGGTGCCGGGAAGGCACCCTCCTCAAGCACAAGCTCCTCTGCGACGAGCCGACTACCCTCGACGAGCTCCTGGACATAGCGGACAAATACGCCACCGCCGACTCTTCGATGAAGACCGAGCTCCGGGTAGACGCGTCCGGGAAAGTACTCAACCCGGCGCCCAAGACGCCAGCGGGAGACTCCGGCCGACGCCCACACCCGAACGACCATAAACGCAAGGGCCCTGCGCCGCCTCCTGCCAGTCGGCAGGTGGCCACGGTCGAAGACGCGCCGCCTGAAGGGCGGCCCGCGCCCAAGAAGCCCAAGGGCAACCGGCCGGCTTGGCAGCCGACTTTCTCCTACGAGCAAACTCTCGATGCCCCGTGCAAATTCCACAGCGGCGCGAAGCCGTCCAACCACACAACCCGGAAGTGCCATTGGCTTACCCGAATCTCTAAAGGCGAAGGGCTCGCGCCGCCTCCGCCTGCCGGCCCGCCGCCTCCGGCTTCGCCGCCTCCAGCCGCTCGGCCCGCAGTCGGAGCCGTGCACGACGAGTTCCCCGACGAGCATGCGACCTACATCGTCTTTACAAGCCAGCTCGAAGACCGGCACGGCAAACGCCGAGAGCACCAGGAAGTCAGCATGGTCGCTGCCAACCCCGCCGGACACATTCATTGGTCAGAAAAACCCATCAGCTGGAGCCGGGCCGACCACCCAGAGGTGATGCCGTCTCCCGGCTCTTATGCGTTGGTCCTGGAAGCCACCCTCGCAATGGACAGACGTGCCGCCCGTTTCTCCCGCGTGCTGATAGACGGCGGGAGCAGCATCAACATCCTGTACCGTGACACCCTGGAGAAGCTAAATGTCAAGACGAAGCAACTCATGCCTACTCGGACAGTGTTCCACGGCATCGTACCCGGCTTGTCCTGCGCCCCCATCGGCAAGATCAAGATTGATGTGCTCTTTGGGGACAAGGAGCATTTCCGCCGGGAAGCAATCTGGTTTGAAGTGGTGGACCTGGAGAGCCCCTACCATGCGTTGCTTGGCCGACCCGCCTTGGCCAGGTTCATGGCAGTTCCCCATTATGCATACCTCAAGACGAAGATACCGAGTTCCAAGGGCGTCATCACCATAGCTGGCGATTACAAGAAGTCCTCTGAGTGCGCGGCCGCCAGCAGCCGGCTGGCCGAGTCCCTTGTGATCGCCGAAGAGAAGAAGATGTTGGACCGGGTCATGGCCATGGCCGGCAAGCAGCCGAGTCTGTCCCCCGACCCCAAGGAGTCTGGTGCCCAAGGATCTTTCCAGCCGGCTAAAGAGACCAAGAAGATACCCCTTGACCCCGAGCACCCCGAGAGGTTCGCCGTCATCGGGGCAAGCCTGAACAACAAATAGGAAGGCGAGCTCGCCGATTTCCTCCGTGAGAATTAGGACATCTTTGCATGGTCCCCCAAGGACATGCCGGGTGTTCCGAAGGAATTCGCCGAGCACAAACTACACGTCCGAGAAGACGCAAAACCAGTCAAGCAGCCCCTCCGCCGACTATCAGAGGAAAAGAGAAGGATTGTAGGGGAAGAGATAGCCCGGCTTCTGGTAGCCAGCTTCATTATGGAAGTCTTCTTTCCAGAGTGGCTCGCCAACCCGGTCCTCGTGCTAAAGAAGAACAACAAGTGGCGCATGTGTATAGACTACACGAGCCTCAACAAGGCCTGCCCTAAAGATCCCTTTGCCCTGCCGAGGATTGACCAAGTGATAGACTCCACGGCCGGATGCAAGCTGTTGAGTTTCCTGGATGCTTACTCAGGATATCACCAGATAAAGCTAGATCCGGCTGATCGCCTGAAGACCGCCTTCATCACGCCATTTGGAGCCTTCTGCTACCTGACTATGACATTCGGCTTGAGAAATGCCGGTGCCACTTTTCAGCGTTGCATGCAGAAGTGCCTCCTCAAGCAACTCGGCAAAAACGCCCACGTCTACGTAGGCGACATTGTGGTGAAGACGGAGAAGCGCAGAACCTTGCTGGAAGACCTCAAAGAAACATTCGAGAACTTACGCCGATTCCAAATCAAGCTCAACCCCGAGAAATGCGTGTTCGGAGTGCCAGCCGGCCAGCTCCTAGGCTTCCTGGTCTCTGAACGCGGCATCGAATGCAATCCGGTGAAGATCAAGGCCATCGAGAGGATGGCGATCCCCACCAAGCTTCGAGACATCCAGAAGTTCACCGGATGCTTGGCCTCCTTAAACTGCTTCATCAGCCGGCTCGGAGAGAAAGCTCTCCCCCTCTACCGCCTCATGAAGAAGAGCACTCACTTCGAGTGGAACGACCAGGCCGACCAAGCTTTCCACGAGCTGAAAAAGATGCTGGCCACGCCGCCTGTCCTAGCGGCGCCGACTGAGAAAGAGCCCATGCTCCTTTACATTGCCGCAACCAGCCGGGTGGTCAGCACCGTCATCGTAGTCCAACGCCCAGAAGAGGGCCGAGCCTAGCCGGTCCAGAGGCCGGTGTACTATTTGAGCGAGGTGCTGTCCGCCTCAAAGCAGAACTACCCGCACTACCAGAAGATGTGTTACGGCGTGTACTTCACCGCCAAGAAGCTGAAGCCCTACTTTCAAGAGCATCCCGTCACGGTCGTATGCACCGCCCCGCTGGCCGAGATCATAGGCAGCCGGGATGCATCCGGCCGGGTGGCGAAATGGGCCATCGAGCTGGCCCCTTACACGATCTTCTACCAGCCCCGCACCGCCATCAAGTCCCAAGCACTGGCCGACTTCCTCGTCGACTGGGCCGAGACCTAGTACCTGCCACCGGCTCCCGACTCCACCCATTGGCGCATGCACTTCGACGGGTCCAAGATGCACACCGGCTTGGGAGCCGGCGTCGTCCTCACCTCTCCCAAGGGCGACAAGCTCAGATACACGCTGCAGATTCACTTTGCCGCCTCCAACAATGTAGCCGAGTACGAGGCGCTCATACATGGGCTCCGGCTTGCCAAGGAACTCGGCATTCGCCGGATCCTGTGTTATGGCGACTCGGACTTGGTGGTCCAGCAATCATCCGGCGACTGGGATGCCAAGGACGCAAATATGGCAAGCTACCGCTTCCTTGTTCAGCAAATCAGTGGATACTTTGAAGGATGTGAGTTCCTCCATGTACCGCGAGCCGACAACGAGCCGGCCGATGCCCTGGCTCGAATAGGCTCCACTCGGCAAGCAATACCAACCGGTGTCGCTCTACAACGCCTCCTCAAGCCGTCCATCAAGCCATCTCCAGAGTCCGATTCTATCTTCGTGCCGCCTGACCCCGACGCGGCCGGGTCCGGCTCGAAGAACCAAGCAGGCGGCCCGGGGACTTCCGCAGTTGCGTCCGATCCGGGGACTGCCACACCTGGCTCGGGGACTGCGGTAGTCGGCCCGGGGACTGCACCAACACAACAGCCGGCGGCCGACTCTAGCATTTCACCACCCAGCCCGCCCACCCTGGTGGCAGTAGCCACATTGGCAATAGGAGAAGTCGTGGCTCCATCATGGGCTCAGTCCATCCTCAACTTCCTAGTAAACAAAGATCTGCCGGCTGACGAAACAGAGGCAAGACAAGTCCAACATCGAGCTGGAGCATACACAATCGTTAACAGAGAGCTCGTCAAGCGCAGTGTCACTGGAGTCCTCCAACGGTGCGTCGAGCAAGAGAAGGGCATTGCAATCCTCAGAGACATCCACCAAGGGGAATGCGGCCACCATGCGGCCTCAAGATCACTCGTCGCCAAAGCTTTCTGCCATGGTTTCTTTTGGCCGACTGCTTTGGACGACGCCAAAGAGTTGGTTAAATATTGCAAAGGGTGCCAACTCTTCAGCTCCAAGCAACACATGCTGGCTTCGGCACTCAAGACCATTCCCCTCACCTGGCCCTTCGCCGTTTGGGGACTGGACATGGTGGGCCCATTCAAGACGGCGCGCGGCGGCATGACGCATTTGCTCGTCGCCGTGGACAAATTCACCAAGTGGATTGAGGCAAAGCCGATCAAGAAGCTGAATGGGCCGACTGCCGTGACATTCATCGCAGATATAACAACCCAGTACGGCGTGCCACACAGCATCATCACCGACAATGGCCCGAATTTTGCCAAAGGAGCCTTGGCACGTTTCTGCGCAACGCAAGGCATCCGGCTGGACTTAGCGTCCGTCGCCCACCCGCAGTCAAACGGCCAGGTCGAGCGAGCCAAAGGCCTCATCCTCTCCGGCATCAAGCCCCGACTGGTTGTACCACTGGAGCGTTCAGCCGGCTGTTGGCTCGATGAGCTGCCGGCTGTCCTCTGGAGTCTGCGCACTACCCCAAACAAGTCAACCGGCTTCACTCCTTTCTTCCTCATGTACGGTGACGAGGCGATCATCCCAACCGACATCGAGTTCGACTCGCCCCGTGTAACCATGTACACAGAGGCGGAGGCCAAGGAAGCACGAGAAGACGACGTCGACCTGCTGGAAGAAGGCCGGCTGTTAGCCCTCAGCCGGTCTGCCATCTACTAGTAGGGTTTGCGCCGCTACCACAGTCAGAAGGTCAGACCAAGATCCTTCCAAGAGGGCGACCTTGTGCTCCGGCTGATCCAGCGAACAGCCGGCCAGCACAAGCTCTCGGCCCCTTGGGAGGGCCCCTTCGTCATCAGCAGAGCTTTAGGCAACGACTCCTACTACCTAATCGACGCACAGAAGCCCAAGGCACGCAAGAGAGATGACTCCGGCAAGGAGTCGGAACGACCATGGAACGCCAACCTCATTCGAAGATTTTACAGTTGAAATGCAGTATGTATCACGCTAACTTTTGTACTAAGTACGAGACAATAGGCCCCCCGAGGAGGACTCGGGGACTGCCGTCTTTTATCTATGAATGAAGAGTATCATGCTTATGACCTTGTCATTTCATTTACTTGTTCCGTCCGGCACCGGGTTCGACTAGTCAGCCCGGGGACTGGCTGACTGGAGGTATATTAGAAGTCCTACCCGCGGTCAGACAAGTAGTGTGCCGACACCCAAGCTTAGCTCTTGCCAAAGTCGCAGTTCGAAGAACCGGCTGTCCGGCTGGCAAGAGTCAAAAGCAGGAAAGGATGCCCACACGAAAAATGGCTAGGGACTAACAGACTAATATAACGAAAGCCGGTTTGCTTCCTACCGCCGACCGACTACCAGAGTAGCCGGCCGGCCGGTTTCCATTCACTTCACTTCAATCCAAGAAAGCTCGAGTACTTGCCTCCCCAAAGAGGGAAGGCGGCAAAGGAAAAAAGCCTAAGGATAAAAAGTATACGCGAATGGAAACCAAACATGCATACAATAATATTTACATAAAAGACCTCCAAGAGGCCAACATTCAACATAGTTTGGATACACCCCCAGTGGGTGGAAATGCGAAAGCTTAATAAAGATTGTTCAAAAGGCAACAAGCAGGAAAAACAAGGACGGCATGTTAAGCCGGCGGGGCGACCGACGAGCCGGGCTGATTGGTGGAGACGGTTGTGCCGGCTGAAGGAGCGGCCGGCTGGCGAACCTCGGCTTGATCACCACCTCCCGCAGAGGGCGCGCTTCCGCGCGCCTCATTGCTGGAGGCACGGTCAGCCTGAGGCAGGCCGGTTGTTCCACTGGCCGGCTCGACGTCTTCACCGTCCTCTTCTTCGTCGTCTTCGCCTTCGTCGCTGGAGGCGATCTCCTCTGCCGAGTCCTCGCCCACCGCCGGGTTCAGCCCGAACCACTCCTCCGGCTGGGCAACGCCGTCATCGTTGATTTCAGGCGCAAAAACACTGATGTCGGTGCACTCGGTGATCGTCGAGGCACGCTGAGCGATGGCCGGCCGCACCTCCTCCAGCTCCGCGTCGGCCTCCAGCCGCCAAGTCCGCAGCTGGTCCAGGTTCAGCCCTGGGTACCAGGCTCGGACGAACTCCAACGCCCGCCCGGCTCCAAGCCAGGCCGCCGACGCCTTCCAAGCTTCAAAGCGACCGACTGCAACCTCCAGCCAGTCGGCAGTCCGGCTCGGGGTGCGGGGGATCGTCTCGCCGGGCCAGAGGGCGGCCAACACCTGCGCTCCGGCACGTTGGAGGCGGCGAAGCATCCGGTGAGCCGGCTGCAGCCGCGCTTGGACCGCCAAGAGCTGCTCCTCAAGCGTCCGATTCGCGTCCGGAGCAATGCTGACCCCCGCCTGACGGCGCGCCTCGCGATGGGCCTCGATGGTTTGGGCGGCGAAGGCAGAGTAGCCGGGAAAGTAGTCTGCACAGAGAACAGGAAGCAACTCAAGCCAGAGCAAAAACCAGGCGGCCGGGGGCAGGAGAGGCGCACGGAAGGCGGCTTACCGTCGATCAAGTCCTCGATGCGGCCGAAGCCTTCGGTCAGCGCTTGCCGGGTCTCAGCCCAGCCCGTCGCCTCGGTCTCGAACTCCGCCTTCAGGGCGGCTTCGCTATCCTGCGCTTTCTTCAGGGCCGCCTTGTGGCTCTCCTCCTGGTCAACTAGCTTCTTGGCCAGACGGTCACGCTCCTGGACCAGGGCAGCGTATTCAGCATCCTTGGTGCGAAGGGCGGCCTGAGCTTCGCCGAGCTCCCTCCTCAAGTCGGCGTTGGCCCCTGAAGGCACGAAAGACAAAAGAAAAAACCAATGAGGAAAAAGTCGTCAAGGAAGATCCGACCTGACTGCTCAGCAGTCGGCCCGAATCTCGGGGACTACACCCAATGGGTGCGCTGACGCGCCCCCATAGGAGACAAACAAGATCAAGCACTTACTTCGGCTGTTGACCAGGTCTTCGGTCTTCCGACCCAACTCCTGAGCCTGGGAGTTGAAGGCGGCAGCACGGGAGTTATGATACTCCTGGAAGATCAGACAGGAGGCGAGAATAAGGCAGTCGTCAAGGAAGATCCGACCCGACTGCTCAGCAGTCGGCCCGGATCTCGGGGACTACACCCAGTGGGTGCGCTGACGCGCCCCCACGGAAGAAATCAAGAGAACAAAGCGACCAAGGATAAAAGACTCACCCGGATGGCGGCCCGCGTCGAAAGGAACTCCTGGGTGTACTGCTGCAGCAAGGCGGCCTGAGCTTGAAGCCGGCTCCGGACCTCTTGGGCCGCCACGTTCAGCTTGCCAGTTCCCCCGCTGGGAGTCCACTCGGATGTGGCGGTGCTAGCCGCCTCCAGGGCCTCCGCCGACTGGCCGGCGCCTGCAACTCGGCGCGACTCCGGCGCAGCGGCGCCTCCTCCTGCACGCCGGCGCGTTACCGGCTACACCTCGAGGCCGGCTCCGACCTCCGGCTCTCCCCCGGCCGGCTCCTCTGGCGCCGCTGACGATTGGCCGCTTTGGCCCGCTCCGGTTGGTGCTGCCGGCGGCACTCTCTCCGCAAAGACCACGGGGTCCTCCCTCCTCTCCATCAGCGACGGGTCTTGGCCGATTTCCTCCGCCAGGGGCAATGGGGTGTCAGGGGCCACGGCTCGGAGGGGAATGGCGAGCAGCGGAGGCTGGTTAAGCGAACCCTCCGCCTCCGTCTCCGCGGCCGCCGCCTCCGCCTGGGCCTTGGCTGCCGCGTCGGCCTGCTCCTTCGCCACCTGGGCGGCCGCTCGTTCTGCCGCCTCCCGCTCCTCCCGCGCCTCACGGGTGTTCCGCTCCGTGGCCTCCCTGAGGTCGGCGCGGGGGTCCACGCGGCGGGGGCCTGAAGACCCTCCAGTCGACCCAACTACGGAGCCGCCCGGACCCCGCTCAAGGGAAAGCGGCGCCCTGTCCAGCGAGCGGGGAAAGGTTAGGAAGAATGTTCAATAGAAGAAGAACAATGAAAAGCATGCGTCCAAGCAATCGGCGACTTACGCTTAGACCGCCTGAGGCTGCTTCACCACCTTGCGGAAGCGGGCCGCCTTCGCGGCCGCCTCATCTCGTTTGGTCGCCGCGGTGGAGGCCTTGGACTTCTTCGGCCGGCTGCCGAAGAGGACTGACACGGCCCGGCGCTTCTGTGCGCCGCTGCTGACAGCCGGCGCGGTAGACGAGCCCGCGCCTTGATGGTCGGGCGCCGGCTGGCGACGCGGGGCGACTTCCACTTCGGCATCATCCGACCAGTCCTCGAAGCCGGCAGTAAGCCCTGTGCCTCCGGGCTCGTCGTTGTCCGCCACGACGGCGTCTTCCATGGCGGCCGCTCCCAAATCCGGGTCATCGACATCATCCACCGTGCGGTCGGGGACGTACTGGCGTTCTATCCCTGCTGCCCCGGTCGTCGGCGGAAGGAGGGGGTTCTGCTAAAGAGAGCCGACTAATCAGAAGCCGGCTATCATGAGGCCGGCCACCAACAAAAATAAGAAAGAGAGGAAAGCTTACCACGGGCGGAGGGTTGGCGCAAGAATACGGCGCCTTGCCGTATCGCCAGTCCTCAGCGAGCTTGCAATTGGAGATATGATTCACCATGTACGACACCTCCGCATGAGGCATCTCCCTGGTGCTCAGCCGGCTTGGGTCGAAGCGGCCGCTCATCTGACACATCATGTGAGGCCGGCTTTGGAGAGGAAGTAGCCGGCGCTCCACGAAGGCGGCCACCAAGTCGGCACCGGTCAGGCCTTCCGACTGGATCATCACCCGAAGCCGGGAGACGGCTGCGTTCCCGGCCTGAGACAGTGACCTAGACCGGAAGCTCCATGAGGGTTGCCTCCCAGCCGGCGGGCCGGCTACGTAAGCTGGCAAGTTGACGTGCTCTCCTTGCCGGGCGACGTTCTTCACGTAGAATTACGACTTCTGCCAGAGCTTCACCGACTGGATCAGGGGGATGGACGGGAACGGATTGTTCTCGCCCGACCTCCTCATGGCGACGTAGGCCCCGCAGGGGGCAGGCACGCCTGCGACAACGGTGCCGAGTTTGCTCTGGAAGAATTCCCCCCAGAGCTCCAGCATGGGGAGCACTCCCAAGAAACCTTCGCAGAGAGAGACGAAGGCCGACAGCAGCATCACCGCATTGGGCGTGAGGTGATGCGGCTGGAGATTGTATAATTCGAGGAAGGAGCGCAGGAATCCGCTCGCCGGAAGGCCGAAGCCGCGCAGGAAGTGCGAGCGGAAGACGACCCGCTCGCCCTCCTCCGGTGCCGGCGAGATCTCCTCCTCCGGCGCCAGGCGGACCCGCACGAGGTTGGCGTCGGGCAGGCGCCGAGTCAGGCGGAGGAACTCAACGTGGTCCTCATGGACGTTGGAGCCGTCCCACGAGCTCGACAACGCCATGGGTGCGAGACGATGTGGCGGCGCGGCGGCGCTGAGACTAGAAGCTGCGGCGGCAACGAGAGGAAGAAAGGAAGACGAGGAGGGGCGGAGTGAGAGAGAGCGTGCGAACCTCTGTCTCTCCCCCCTCCCCCTACTTATAGGCTCATGTGGCGGAGCCGAGGAGGCGTGGCGTGGGGAAACATGGCGATCGACCGTGCCCACTCCCCCACGTCCCACGTTTATTGCGCCCTAACGGCAAAATAAAATCGCCGCGGGGAGGCAAGCAGTCCACCTGGGCCGCAGAAGATCAGCGCTCGGGCCGAGGCCTAGGAGTGGCGGGCCCGGGCCTGCGGCGGCGTCCCGTCGCGCGCGTGCGCTGGCAGGGTTTCTCTGCCACGTGGCCCGCGGGAGGGCCCGCGGTCAGCACGCGGGCCAACCACTTTCCCACCTACAAGACGCAGAGCTCTCCGGAATCGGCATACACCTACAAAGCCGGCTCCTCAGGGTAGGAAGCTGACCAAGCTTCTCGTCCCTCTGTCCGCCTCGAAGCTCGATCAGCTTCGGGGACTACTGTCGGAGTAAATAGCCATGGGTAGCCAAGCCGGCTTCCCCTGGCCCTTCTAAAAAAATTACGAGCCCATCCGGCTCTCAAGAGACCAAGACGTGGGGCCGCCTTCTCCCTGCTGGCCGTCGCCCAGGCCGGTTGTCGGAAGGTGGCCCGACTTTAGCCCTCGCAAAGGAGGCCATGGGAGGGCCGGCTTCGAGAAGCCGGCCTCGAGAAGGCCGACTCCAAGAAGTCGGCTCCCACAAAGCAGTCGAGACCGTACCCTCAAAGTTTGCATCCGCCTAACGGCGGTGTGACGGGGCGTGGCTACAGTGAAGCCTGCCACCCCCAAATCCCGGAGCACGACCGGCACAGTGCGCCGTACGGGTGACCATGACCCGTCCGGCGCAACACTGTTGCCATGTTGACCCTGATGTCATCCACGACGGACTACCAGTACGACCCACGGGCGGTGGGCCCCTTCGGGCAGAGAGACACCCGAAGGCGGCCATGCCTCCCCTAGTCGGCCCAAGACGGAGCCGGCTCCCCGCAGCCGGCTTGCCGCCTTCCTCGAAGGAGACGCCCCATTAAGGAGACAAGACGTGGTGAGGCTACAGCAATCGCCCACCGGGCGGCGGTACTGTAGCCACGCCTACCACGACGAAGCCCACGTCATCAAGATAGGGCAACAGTGACCAGCCGCCGACCAGGCCCTGGACAGTGGGGCCTGCCTGTCGACCAAGGGGCCGGCAGCCGGCGGGACCCACCAGTCGGCGGGCCCCAGCGGCCGGCGCAAAAGCCGGCGGGCGCAGTCACAGACGGCTGGGCCCCGCGCCCAGTCGGATTACCATTGTACCCCCGGGGGGTAGGCCTATATAAACCCCCCGGGGCGCCCATGCAAAGGGTTCGACCCCCAGCTAGTTTTAGACACCTCACGAGGAGAAGAAGCATGCCAGCCGACCCTTCTTCCTCCTCCCACCGAACAGCTCAAGGAGCATTGTGTAGTTACTTGTCCTTCTAGTGATCATGCGGAGACCCCGCAGAGCAGCAGTAGGTGTGTTATCTCCACGGAGAGCCCCGAAGCTGGGTAAGATCCGCCGGCGTGCATGTCTTCGCCTCATCCCGTTTCTAGGCACCGGCAATGTCTTACTGGCTCCCACAATGATAAGCCACCCGTTGGCATATGTCGCACCTACCACCCGACAGTGGTGGAAGCAACGGTGATCTCGGCAAGGCTTCGCCAAGCTCATGGAGAGGGAGGAGTGTCACGGGAGGGAGAGGGAGGCGCCAGGGGATAGGGTGCGGCTGCCCTCCCTCCCCCCACTATATATAGGACCCCTAGGGGGGCGACGGCCCTAGGAGATTGAATCTCCTAGGGGGGGGGGCGGACAAGGGGGGTGGAGTGCCCCCCAAGCCAAGTGGGGCGCCCCCACCCCTAGGGTTTCCAACCCTAGGCGCAGGGGAGGCCCATGGGGGGGGGGGGCGCACCAGCCCACTAGGGGCTGGTTCCCCTCCCACTTCAGCCCATGGGGCCCTCCGGGATAGGTGGCCCCACCCGGTGGACCCCCGAGACCCTTCCGGTGGTCCCGGTACAATACCGATTACCCCTGAAACCTTCCCGATGGTCGAAACTTGACTTCCTATATATAAATCTTCACCTCCAGACCATTCCGAAACTCCCCGTGACGTCCGGGATCTCACCCGAGACTCCGAACAACTTTCGGGTTACCGTATGCTAATATCTCAACAATGCTAGCGTCACCGAACCTTAAGTGTGTAGACCCTACGGGTTCGGGAGACACGCAGACATGAGCGAGACGACTCTCCAGTCAATAACCAACAGCAGGATCTGGATACCCATGTTGGCTCCCACATGCTCCTCGATGATCTCATCGGATGAACCACGATGTTGAGGATTCAATCAATCCCGTATACAATTCCCTTTGTCAATCGGTACGGTACTTGCCCGAGACTCGATCGTCGGTATCCCAATACCTCGTTCAATCTCGTTACCGGCAAGTCACTTTACTCGTACCGTAATGCATGATCCCGTGATCAACCACTTGGTCACATTGAGCTCATTATGATGATGCATTACCGAGTGGGCCCAGAGATACCTCTCCGTCATACGGAGTGACAAATCCCAGTCTCGATTCGTGCCAACCCAACAGACACTTTCGGAGATACCTGTAGTGTACCTTTATAGTCACCCAGTTACGTTGTGATGTTTGGCACACCCAAAGCACTCCTACGGTATCTGGGAGTTGCACAATCTCATGGTCTAAGGAAATGATACTTGACATTCGGAAAAGCTATAGCAAACGAACTACATGATCTTTGAGCTATGCTTAGGATTGGGTCTTGTCCATCACATCATTCTCCTAATGATGTGATCCCGTTATCAATGACATCCAATGTCCATAGTCAGGAAACCATGACTATCTTTTGATCAATGAACTAGTCAACTAGAGCCTCACTAGGGACGTGTTGTGGTCTATGTATTCACGCATGTATTATGATTTCCGGATAACACAATTATAGCATGAACAATAGACAATTATCATGAACAAAGAAATATAATAATAACCATTTTATTATTTCCTCTAGGGCATATTTCCAACAGTCTCCCACTTGCACTAGAGTCAATAGTCTAGTTACATTGTGATGAATCGAACACCCATGTAGTTCTGGTGTTGATCATGTTTTGCTCTAGGGAGAGGTTTAGTCAACGGATCTGCCACATTCAAGTCCATATGTACTTTACAAATATCTATGTCTCCATTTCGAACACTTCCACGAATGGAGTTGAAGCGACGCTTGATATGCCTGGTCTTCCTGTGAAACCTGGGCTCCTTGGCAAGGGCAATAGCTCCGGTGTTGTCATAGAAGAGAGTCATCGGGCCCGACGCATTGGGTATGACTCCTAGGTCGGTAATGAACTCCTTCACCCAGATTGCCTCTTGTGCTACCTCCGAGGCTGCCATGTACTCCGCTTCACATGTAGATCCCGCCAAAACACTTTGCTTGCAACTGCACCAGCTTACTACCCCACCATTCAAAATATACACGTATCCGGTTTGTGACTTGATTCATCCAGATCTGTGTCGAAGCTAGCATTGACGTAACCCTTTACGACGTGCTCTTCGTCACCTCCATAAACGAGAAACATATCCTTAGTCCTCTTCAGGTACTTCAGGATATTCTTGACCGCTGTCCAGTGTTCCATGCCAGGATTACTTTCGTACCTTCCTACCAAACTTACGGCAAGGTTTACATCAGGTCTGGTACACAACATAGCATACATGATAGACCCTATGGCCGAGGCATAGGGGACGACACTCATCTTTTCTCTATCTTCTGCCGTGGTCGGGCATTGAGCCGTGCTCAATCTCGTACCTTGCAATACAGGCAAGAACCCCTTCTTTGACTGATCCATATTGAACTTCTTCAATATCTTGTCAAGGTACGTACTCTGTGAAAGACCAATGAGGCGTCTCGATCCATCTCTATAGATCTTGATGCCTAATATGTAAGCAGCTTCTCCAAGATCCTTCACTGAAAAACACTTGTTCAAGTAGGCCTTTATGCTTTCCAAGAATTCTATATCATTTCCCATCAACAGTATGTCATCCACATACAATATGAGAAATGCTACAGAGCTCCCACTCACTTTCTTGTAAATGCAGGCTTCTCCATAAGTCTACGTAAACCCAAATGCTTTGATCATCTCATCAAAACGAATGTTCCAACTCCGAGATGCTTGCACCAGCCCATAAATCGAGCATTGGAGCTTGCACACCTTGTCAGCATTCTTAGGATCGACAAAACCTTCCGGCTGCATCATATACAGTTCTTCCTTAAGGAAACCATTAAGGAATGCCGTTTTGACGTCCATTTGCCATATCTCATAATCATATAATGCGGCAATTGCTAACATGATTCGGACGGACTTCAGCTTCGCTACGGGTGAGAAAGTCTCATCGTAGTGAACCCCTTGAACTTGTCGATAACCCTTAGCGACAAGACGAGCTTTATAGATGGTTACATTACCATCCGCGTATGTCTTCTTCTTCTTAAAGATCCATTTATTTTCTATGGCTCGCCGATCATCGGGCAAGTCAGTCAAAGTCCATACTTCGTTTTCATACATGGATCCTATCTCGGATTTCATGGCTTCCAGCCATTTGTCGGAATCTGGGCCCGCCATCGCTTCTTCATAGTTCGAAGGTTCACTATTGTCTAACAACATGATTTCCAAGACAGGGTTGCCGTACCACTCTGGTGCGGAACGTGTCCTTGTGGACCTACGAAGTTCAATAGCAACTTGATCTGAAGTTTCATGATCATCATCATTAACTTCCTCTCTAGTCGGTGCAGGCACCTCAGGAACAATTTCTTGAGCTGCGCCACTTACCGGTTCAAGAGGTAATACTTCATCGAGTTCTACTTTCCTCCCACTTATTTCTTTCGAGAGAAACTCTTTCTCTAGAAAGGATCCATTCTTGGCAACAAAGATCTTGCCTTCGGATCTGAGGTAGAAGGTATACCCAATAGTTTCTTTAGTGTATCCTATGAACACGCATTTTTCCGATTTGGGTTTGAGCTTTTCAGGTTGAAGTTTCTTGACATAAGCATCGCATCCCCAAACTTTTAGAAACGACAACTTAGGTTTCTTCCCAAAGCATAATTCATATGGTGTCGTCTCAACGGATTTCGACGAAGCCCTATTTAAAGTGAATGCGACAGTCTCTAAAGCATAGCCCCAAAATGACAGCGGTAAATCGGTAAGAGACATCATAGATCGCACCATACCCAATAGAGTGCGATTACGACGTTCGGACGCACCATTACGCTGAGGTGTTCCAGGCGGCATGAGTTGTGAAACTATTCCACATTTCCTTAAGTGTGTGCCAAATTCGTGACTCAAGTATTCTCCCCCACGATCTGATCGCAAGAACTTGATTTTCTTGTCACGTTGATTCTCAACCTCACTCTGAAATTCCTTGAACTTTTCAAAGGTCTCAGACTTGTGTTTCATTAAGTAGACATACCCATATCTACTCAAGTCATCAGTGAGGGTGAGAACATAACGATAGCCACTACGAGCCTCAACACTCATTGGACCACACACATCAGTATGTATGATTTCCAATAAGTTGGTTGCTCGCTCCATTATTCCTGAGAACGGAGTCTTGGTCATTTTACCCATGAGGCATGGTTCGCACGTGTCAAATGATTCGTAATCAAGAGACTCCAAAAGTCCATTTGCATGGAGCTTCTTCATGCGTTTGACACCTATGTGACCAAGGAGGCAGTGCCACAAGTATGTGGGACTATCATTATCAACCTTACATCTTTTGGTATTCACACTATGAATATGTTTAACATTACGCTCGAGATTCATTAAGAATAAACCATTCACCAGCGGAGCATGGCCATAAAACATATCTCTCATATAAATAGAACAACCATTATTCTCGGATTTAAATGAGTAGCCATCTCGAATTAAACGAGATCCTGATACAATGTTCATGCTCAAAGCTGGTACTAAATAACAATTATTGAGGTTTAAAACTAATCCCATAGGTAAATGCAGAGGTAGCGTGCCGACGACGATCACATCGACCTTGGAACCATTCCCGACGCGCATTGTCACCTCATCCTTCGCCAGTCTCCGCTTATTCCGCAGCTCCTGCTTTGAGTTATAAATGTGAGCAACCGCACCGGTATCAAATACCCAGGAGCTACTACGAGTACTAGTAAGGTACACATCAATTGCATGTATATCACATATACCTTTAGTGTTGCCGGCCTTCTTGTCCGCTAAGTATTTGGGGCAGTTCCGCTTCCAGTGACCACTTCCCTTGCAATAAAAACACTCAGTCTCAGGCTTGGGTCCATTCTTTGACTTCTTCCCGGCAACTTGCTTACCGGGCGCGGCAACTCCCTTGCCGTCCTTCTTGAAGTTCTTTTTACCCTTGCCTTTCTTCAACTTAGTGGTTTTATTCACCATCAACACTTGATGTTCCTTTTTGATTTCCACCTCCGCTGATTTCAGCATTGAATATACCTCAGGAATGGTCTTTTTCGTCCCCTGCATATTGAAGTTCATCACAAAGCTCTTGTAGCTCGGTGGAAGCGACTTCTGTCAATGACTGCGTCATTCGGGAGATTAACTCCTAGCTGAGTCAAGCGGTTATGCAACCCAGACATTTTGAGTATGTGCTCACTGACATAACTATTTTCCTCCATCTTACAACTGAAGAACTTGTCAGAGACTTCATATCTCTCGACCCGGGCATGAGCTTGGAAAACCATTTTCAGCTCTTCGAACATCTCATATGCTCCATGTCTCTCAAAACTCTTTTGGAGCTCCGGTTCTAAGCTGTAAAGCATGCCGCACTGAACGAGGGAGTAATCATCATCACGTGACTGCCAAGCGTCCATAACGTCTTGGTTCTCTGGGATGGGTGCGTCACCTAGCGGTGCTTCTAGGACATAATCTTTCTTGGCAGCTATGAGGATGATCCTCAGGTTCCGAACCCAGTCCGTATAGTTTCTGCCATCATCTTTCAGCTTGGTTTTCTCTAGGAACGCGTTGAAGTTGAGGGCAACATTAGCGTGGGCCATTTGATCTACAAGACATAGTGTAAAGATTTTAGACTAAGTTCATGATAATTAAGTTCATTTAATCAAATTATTCAATGAACTCCCACTCAGATAGACATCCCTCTAGTCATCTAAGTGAAACATGATCCGAGTCAACTAGGCCGTGTACGATCATCACGTGAGACGGACTAGTCAACATCGGTGAACATCTTCATGTTGATCGTATCTTCTATACGACTCATGCTCGACCTTTCGGTCTTCCGTGTTTCGAGGCCATGTATGTACATGCTAGGCTCGTCAAGTCAACCTAAGTGTATTGCGTGTGTAAATCTGGCTTACACCCGTTGTATTCGAACGTTAGAATCTATCACACCCGATCATCACGTGGTGCTTCGAAACAACGAACCTTCGCAACGATGAACAGTTAGGGGGAACACTTTCTTGAAATTATTACGAGGGATCATCTTATTTAAGCTACCGTCGTTCTAAGCAAATAAGATGCAAAACATGATAAACATCACATGCAATCAAATAGTGACATGATATGGCCAATATCATTTGCTCCTTTTGATCTCCATCTTCGGGGCTTCATGATCATCGTTGTCACCGGCATGACACCATGATCTCCATCATCGTGTCTTATTGAAGTTGTCTCGTCATCTATTACTTCTACTACTATGGCTAACGCTTTAGCAATAAAGTAAAGTAATTACATGACGTTTATGTTGACACGCAGGTCATAAATAAATTAAGACAACTCCTATGGCTCCTGCCGGTTGTCATACTCATCGACATGCAAGTCGTGATTCCTATTACAAGAACATGATCAATCTCATACATCACATATATCATTCATCACATCCTTTTGGCCATATCACATCACACGGCACATGCTGCAAAAACAAGTTAGACGTCCTCTAATTGTTGTTGCAAGTTTTTACGTGGCTGCTATAGGTTTCTAGCAAGAACGTTTCTTACCTATGCCAAAACCACAACGTGATATGCCAATTTCTATTTACCCTTCATAAGGACCCTTTTCATCGAATCCGATCCGACTAAAGTGGGAGAGACAGACACCCGCTAGCCACCTTATGCAACTAGTGCATGTCAATCGGTGGAACTAGTCTCACGTAAGCGTACGTGTAAGGTTGGTCCGGGCCGCTTCATCCCACGATGCCGCCGAATCAAGATAAGACTAGTAACGGCAAGCATATTGAACAAAATCAACGCCCACAACTGCTTTGTGTTCTACTCGTGCATAGAAACTACGCATAGACCTAGCTCATGATGCCACTGATGGGGAATGTAGCAGAATTTTAAAATTTTCTACGCATCACCAAGATCAATCTATGGAGTCATCTAGCAATGAGGGAGAGAGGAGTGCATCTACATACCCTTGTAGATCGCGCGCGGAAGCGTTCAAGAGAACGGGGTTGATGGAGTCGTACTCGATTTGATCCAAATCACCGATGACCTAGCGCCGAACGGACGGCACCTCCGCGTTCAACACACGTACGGTTGGGAAGACGTCTCCTCCAACTTGATCCAGCAAGGGGGAAGGAGAGGTTGATGAAGATCCAGCAGCACGACGGCGTGGTGGTGGAAGCAACGGTGATCTCGGCAGGGCTTCGCCAAGCTCAGGGAGAGGGAGGAGTGTCACAGGAGGGAGAGGGAGGCGCCAGGGGCTAGGGTGCGGCTGCCCTCCCTCCCCCCCACTATATATAGGATTCCTAGGGGGGCGCCGGCCCTAGGAGATTGAATCTCCTAGGGGGGCGGCGGCCAAGGGGGGTGGAGTGCCCCCAAGCCAAGTGGGGCGCCCCCACCCCTAGGGTTTCCAACCCTAGGCGCAGGGGAGGCCCATGGGGGGGGGGGGAGGGGGCGCACCAGCCCACTAGGGGCTGGTTCCCCTCCCACTTCAGCCCATGGGGCCCTCCGGGATAGGTGGCCCCACCCGGTGGACCCCCGGGACCCTTCCGGTGGTCCCGGTACAATACCGATTACCCCCGAAACCTTCCCGATGACCGAAATTTGACTTCCTATATATAAATCTTCACCTCCGGACCATTCCGAAACTCCTCGTGACGTCCGGGATCTCATCCGAGACTCCGAACAACTTTCGGGTTACCGTATGCTAATATCTCAACAACCCTAGCGTCACCGAACCTTAAGTGTGTAGACCCTACGGGTTCGGGAGACACGCAGACATGACCGAGACGAATCTCCGGTCAATAACCAACAGCAGGATCTGGATACCCATGTTGGCTCCCACATGCTCCTCGATGATCTCATCGGATGAACCACGATGTCGAGGATTCAATCAATGTCGTATACAATTCCCTTTGTCAATCGGTACGTTACTTGCCCGAGACTCGATCGTCGGTATCCCAATACCTCGTTCAATCTTGTTACCGGAAGTCACTTTACTCATATCGTAATGCATGATCCCGTGATCAACCACTTGGTCACATCGAGCTCATTATGATGATGCATTACCGAGTGGGCCCAGAGATACCTCTCCGTCATACGGAGTGACAAATCCCAGTCTCGATTCGTGCCAACCCAACAGACACTTTCGGAGATACCTGTAGTGTACCTTTATAGTCACCCAGTTACGTTGTGACGTTTGGCACACCCAAAGCACTCCTACGGCATCCGGGAGTTGCGCAATCTCATGGTCTAAGGAAATGATACTTGACATTCGGAAAAGCTATAGCAAACGAACTACACGATCTTTGAGCTATGCTTAGGATTGGGTTTTGTCCATCACATCATTCTCCTAATGATGTGATACCGTTATCAATGACATCCAATGTCCATAGTCAGGAAACCATGACTATCTTTTGATCAATGAGCTAGTCAACTAGAGGCTCACTAGGGACGTGTTGTGGTCTATGTATTCACACATGTATTACGATTTCTGGATAACGCAATTATAGCATGAACAATAGACAATTATCATGAACAAAGAAATATAATAATAACCATTTTATTATTGCCTCTAGGGCATATTTCCAACAGCAGGCGCGCCCCCACCCTCATGGCTAGGGTGTGGGCCCCATGGTCTTGATATTTTGCCAGTATTTTTTATTATTTACAAAAATAATCTCCGTGTAGTTTCAGGTCATCCCGAGAACTTCTATTTCTGCACATAAATAACACCATGGCAATTCTGCTGAAAACAACGTCAGTCCGGGTTAGTTCCATTCAAATCATGCAAGTTAGAGTCCAAAACAAGGGCAAAAGTGTTTGGAAAAGTAGATACGACGGAGACGTATCAACTCCCCCAAGCTTAAACCTTTGCTTGTCCTCAAGAAATTGAGTTGATAAACTAAAAGTGATAAAGAAAAACTTTTACAAACTCTGTTTGCTCTTGTTGTTGTAAATATGTAAAGCCAGCATTCAAGTTTTCAACAAAGATTATAAACTAACCATATTCACAATAACACTTAGGTCTCATGTTTACTCATATCAATGGCATAATCAACTAGCGAGCAATAATAATAAATCTCGGATGACAACACTTTCTCAAAACAATCATAATATGATATAACAAGATAGTATCTTGCTAGCCCTTTCTGTGACCGCAAAACATAAATGCAGAAGACCTTTAAAGATCAAGGACCGACTAGACATTGTAATTCATGGTAAAAGAGATCCAGTCAAGTCATACTCAATGTAAACTAACAGTAATGAATGCAAATGACAGGGGTGCTCTCCAACTGGTGCTTTTTAATAAGAGGGTGATGACTCAACATAAAAGTAAATGGATAGGCCCTTCGCAGAGGGAAGCAGGGATTTGTAGAGGTGCCAGAACTCGGTTTTGAAATAGATATGAATGATATTTTGAGCAGTATACTTTCATTGTCAACATAACAACCAAGAGATGGCGATATCTTCCATGCTACACACATTATAGGTGGTTCCCAAACAGAATGGTAAAGTTTATACTCCCCCTCCACCAACAAGCATCAATCCATGGCTTGCTCGAAACAACGAGTGCCTCCAACTAACAAGAGTCCCAGGGGGAGTTTTGTTTGCAATTATTTTGATTTTATTTGCATAAAGCATGGGACTGGGCATCCTGATGACTAGCCATTTTCTCGTGAGTGAGGAGCGGAGTCCACTCCTCTTGAGAATAACCCGCCTAACATGGAAGACACGGACAACCCTAGTTGATACATGAGCTATTCGAGCATACAAAACAGAATGTTTATTTGAAGGTTTAGAGTTTGGCACATACAAATTTACTTGGAACGGCGGGTAGATACCATATATAGGTAGGTATGGTGGACTCATATGGAATAACTTTGGGGTTTATGGGATTGGATGCACAAGCAGTATTCCTGCTTAGTACAGATGAAGGCTAGCAAAAGACTGGGAAGCGACCAACTAGAGAGCGACAGCAGTCATGAACATGCATTAAAATTAACCAACACCGAATGCAAGCATGAGTAGGATATAATGCACCATGAACATAAATATCGTAGAGGCTATGTCGATTTTGTTTCAACTACATGCGCGAACATGTGCCAAGTCAAGCCACTCGAATCGTTCAAAAGAGGATACCACCCTATCATACCACATCACAACCATTTTAATAGCATGTTGGCACGCAAGGTAAACCATTATAAGCTCCTAGCTAATTAAGCATGGCATAAGAAACTATGATCTCTAATTGTCATCGCAAACATGTTTATTCGTAATAGGCTGAATTAGGAACGATGAACTAATCATATTTACAAAAACAAGAAAGGTCGAGTTCATACCAGATTTTCTCATCTCAACAAGTCCATCATATATCGTCATAATTGCCTTTCACTTGCACGACCGAATGATTTGAATAATAATAATAGTGCGCGTGCATTGGACTAAGCTGGAATCTGCAAGCATTCAATAAACAGGAGAAGACAAGGCAATATGGGCTCTTTTGTCAGATCAACAATAATGCATATAAGAGCCACTTTAACAATTTAATCATGGTCTTCTCCTATCGACCCCCAAGAAAAGAAAAGAAATAAAACTATTTACACGGGAAAGCTCCCAACAAGCAAAAAGAAGAATATGAAATCTTTTTGGGTTTTCTTTATAGTTACTACTACAAGCATGGAAATTAAAACTAGCTAAAAGCTACAACTAATTTTTTTTGGGTTTTCTTAAGGTTTATCAAACACACAAGAAGAAAGCATAAAAAGGAAATAAACTAGTATGGATGATACAATGAAAAAGTATGAGCACTGATAACTAGCAATGAGTGTGTGAACATAAATGTAATGTCGGTGGGAAATACGTACTCCCCCAAGCTTAGGCTTTTGGCCTAAGTTGGTCTAATGCCACAGATGGCCTGGAGGATATCCAAAGTTGTAGTTGGGGTCGTACTGAGATGCATTAGCCATTGCATCGTGGGCTGCAGCTTGGAGGCGAGCTATCTCAGCCCTCCTCTTGTACTCTTCTGCCTCCTCTCTGGTTATAAAATGTCCCCCTTTTTCCTGAAAGTCAAAGAAAGTAGAAGCAGGGAGAGCGACGTGATAGGTGCATCGTCTGTCAAAGATTAGTCGGTACTGGAGGAACTGATCGTTCCTCTCAACAAACTGATGACGAACCATAGCCTCATAATCCAAATAAGCAGGAGGCAACTCAATATCATCCTCACGTATGGTTATACCAAGAAAATTAGCTATGCGGGTTGCATAAATTCCACCAAAGAAATCTCCATTAAATCTATTAAGATGCAACCTACGTGCAACAATGGCTCCCAAATTATAAGATTTATCTCCTAACACAGCACTCCTAAGAATACTGAGGTCAGGGACACACATGTGACATGCTTCATCTTTACCATTAATGCATCTACCTATGAAGAGAGCAAAATAATGTATAGCAGGAAAATGAATGCTCCCTATGGTAGCTTGTGCTATATCTCTAGATTCCCCCACAGTTATACTAGCAAGAAAATCTCTAAATTCAGATTTGCGAGGTTCACTAGCGCTACCCCATTGTGGAAGTTTGCAAGCAGTGGTAAAATCCTTTAAGTCCATAGTATAAGAATTTTCATACAGATCAAACAGGACAGTTTGAGAATTATGTGAAGATGAAAATTCAAACCTCCTCACAAAAGAACTAGTGAGATAGTGGTACTGACGGCATTTCTCTGCCTCGAAGCTCACAAGATCAGCGTTACATAAATATGCGTTAAATTCCTCCTTAGTTCCTACTCGATCCATGAAGTCCTCTGAAGGCCATTCACAAGACCGCACTAGAGCGTCCCTTTGTGGCTCATCATCAGCATCACGCATTGCAAGCCTGGGTCCTTGCTTCCTTGAAGGACCACCTTGGTACATTTTCCTAAACATATTTCTTCTTCTGAAAAATTTCTAATTTTTTTAGTAAATTCAAATAAAAGTAAACCAAACTCAACAAAATTGATAACAACTACTCCTACAAGTGCCTAGAGCCTATATCATGCATTAGAACTACTTGGAACCATATAAATTTGACATGCAAGCTCAAGAACATGGTCACCTAGGCAGCACCAATTTGCAATGAATAAAGCACTAGAACAAAAACTAATTGGACCAACGGAGGAGTCACATACCAAGGAACAATCCCCCAAAGCAGTTTTGTGAGAGGTGCTTTGAGCAAGGAGATCGAAAATCGCAGCAAAATGAGCTAGAACTCGTGCTTGAGCTGGATAATGGTGTTTGTGGGAGGAAGAAGGAGTGTGTGGGTGCAGGAATAAGTGGAGGAGGGCCACCATGGGCCCACGAGGCAGGGGGCGCGCCTAGGGGGGTAGGGCGCGCCCTCCACCCTCGTGGCCAGGTGGATGCCCCCTGCTGTGTTATCAGTGCCAAATATTCTCAAATATTCCAGAAAAAATCATATTTAAATTTCAGGGCATTTGGACAAGTTTTATTTTCGGTGTATTTTTATATTGCACGTATAATTCAGATAACAGACAGAAAATACTATTTTTGCTTTATTTAATATAAATAATAGAAAGTAGAAAGAGGGTGCAGAGAGTTGTGTTTTCTAACTTCATCCATCTCATGGTCATCAAAAGGAATCCATTAATAAGGTTGATCAAGTCTTGTTAACAAACTCATTCCGAATAACATGGAACCGGAGAATTTTCAAATAACACTAGGTTACCTCAATGGGGATATGCACATCCCCAACATTAAGAATATCATATTTCTTCTTGACAGTAGGAAGAGGAAATTCAAAACCTCCAAAAATAATCGATGGAATTTTTCCAATAGAATTGATACTATGGACTTGAGGTTGTTTCCTCGGAAAGCGTACCGTATACTCATTACCATTAACATGCAAAGTGACATTGCCTTTAGTGCAATCAATAATAGCCCCTACAGTATTCAAAAAGGGTCTTCCAAGAGTAATAGACATACTATTGTCCTCGGGAATATCAAGAATAAAAAAGTCCGTTAAAATAGTAACGTTTGCAACCACAACAGGCACATCCTCACAAATACCGATAGGTATAGCAGTTGATTTATCAGCCATTTGCAAAGATATTTCAGTAGGTGTCAACTTATTCAAATCAAGTCTACGATATAAAGAGAGAGGCATAACACTAACACTGGCTCCAAGATCACATAAAGCAGTTTTAACATAGTTTCTTTTAATGGAGCATGGTATAGTTGGTACTCCTGGATCTCCTAGCTTCTTAGGTATTTCACCCTTAAAAGTATAATTAGCAAGCATGGTGGAAATTTCAGCTTCCGGTATCTTTCTTTTATTAGTAACAATATCCTTCATGTATTTAGCATAATGATTTGTTTTGAGCATATCAGTCAAACACATACGCAAAAATATAGGTCTAATCATTTCAGCAAAGCGCTCAAAATCCTCATCATCCTTTTTCTTGGGTGGTTTTGGGGGAAAAGGCATGGGTTTCTGAACCCATGGCTCTCTTTCCTTACCGTGCTTCCTAACAACAAAGTCTCTTTTATCATAACATTGATTCTTTGATTGTGGGTTATCAAGATCAGCAGCAGGTTCAATTTCTATATCATTATCATTACTAGGTTGAGCATCAACATGAACATTATCATTTACATTATCACTAGTTTCATGTTCATTATCAGATTGTGTTTTAGCATCAGAAATAGAAATATCATTTGGATTCTCAGGTGTTTCAGCAATAGGTTCACTAGAAGCATGCAAAGTCCTATCATTTTTCTTTTTCTTCCTTTTAGAAGGACTAGGTGCATCTATATTATTTCTCTGAGAATCTTGCTCAATTCTCTTAGGGTGGCCTTCAGGATACAAAGGTTCATGAGTCATTTTACCAGTTCTAGTAGCCACTCTAATAGCATAGTCCTTATTCTTACTATTCAATTCATTGAGCAAATCATTTTGAGCCTTAAGTACTTGTTCTACTTGAGTGGTAACCATAGAAGCATGTTTACTAATAAGTTTAAGTTCACCTTTGCAATTAGCCATATAATCACCCAAGTGTTCAAGCATATCAGCACTGCGTTTTAATTCGCTACCAAAATAAGCATTGAAGTCTTCTTGCTTAACCATAAATTTATCAAACTCATCTAAGCATGGGTTAGCAAACTTGGTGAATGGGATTTCAGTTTTATCATATCTATAGAGAGAATTTACCTTTACTACCTATGTCGGGTTATCAAGACCATGTGTTTCTTCAATAGGTGATGGATTAAAACCATATATTTCTTCAACAGGTGGTAAATTAAGACCATGTATTTCTTCAATAGGAGGTAAATTCTTAACATCTTCAGGTTTAATACCCTTTTCTTTCATGGATTTATTTGCCCCTTGCATATCTTCAGGACTGAGAAATAGAACACCCCTTTTTTTGGAGTTGGTTTAGGAATAGGCTTAGGAAGTGCCCAATTATTTTCATTTGTCAACATATTATTCAATAGAATTTCAGCTTCATCGGGTGTTCTTTCCCTGAAAATAGAACCAGCACAACTATCCAGGTAATCTCTGGAAGCATCGGTTAGTCCATTATAAAAGATATCAAGTATTTCATTTTTCTTAAGAGGGTGATCAGGCAAAGCATTAAGTAATTGGAGAAGCCCCCCAAGCTTGTGGGAGACTCTCTTCTGCAATTTGCACAAAATTATATATATATCCCTTAAGGCAGCTTGTTTCTTATGAGCATGGAATATTTAGCAGAGAAGTAATAAATCATATCCTAGGGACTACGCACACAACTAGGATCAAGAGAATTAAACCATATCTTAGCATCACCCTTTAATGAGAATGGAAATATTTTAAGGATATAAAAGTAGCGAGTTCTATCATCATTAGTGAACATGGTAGCTATATCATTTAATTTAGTAAGATGTGCCAGAACAGTTTTAGATTCAGAGCCATAAAAAGGATCGGGTTCAACCAAAGTAATTACATCAGGATCAATAGAGAATTCATAATCCTTATCAGTAACAAAGATAGGTGAAGTAGCATAAGCAGGATCATATTTCATTCTAGCATTCAGAGTTTTTTGTTCAAGCTTAGCTAATAATTTCTTAAGATCACTTCTATCATTGCAAGCAAGAAAGTCTCTTTTAGTTTCTTCATCCATAACATAGCCCTCATGCACAACAGGTAATTCATATTTATTAGGAGAGCCTTCATAATCACTTTCATCAGTATTATCAGTTTCAATAATTTCATTCTCTCTAGCCCTAGCAAGTTGTTCATCAAGAAATTCACAGAGTGGCATAGTAGTATCACACATAGAAGTAGTTTCATCATAAGTATCTTGCATAGCAGAAGTGACATCATCAATAATATGCGACATATCAGAATCAATAGCAGAAGCAGGTTTAGGTGTCGCAAGCTTACTCAAAACAGAAGGTGAATCAAGTGTAGAGCTAGATGGCAGTTCCTTACCTCCCCTCGTAGTTGAGGGATAAATCTTGGTTTTTGGATCTCTCAAGTTCTCCATAATGATAAGCAGATATAAATCCCAAGTGACTCAAATAATAGAGCTATGCTCCCCGGCAACAACACCAGAAAATAGTCTTGATAACCCCACAAGTATAGGGGATCGCAATAGTTTTGGAGGGTAGAGTATTCAACCCAAATTTATTGGTTCGACACAAGGGGAGCCAAAGAATATTCTCAAGTATTAGTAGCTGAGTTGTCAATTCAACCACACATGGAAACTTAATATCTGTAGCAAGGTATTTAGTAGCAAAGTAATATGATAGTAGTGGTAATGGTAGCAAAAGGTAACGATAGCAAAAGTAATGTTTTTGGTATTTTGTAGTGATTGTAACAATAGCAACGGAAAAGTAAATAAGCGAAGAACAATATATGGAAAGCTTGTAGGCATTGGACCGGTGATGGAGAATTATGCCGGATGTGGTTCATCATGTAACAGTCATAACCTAGGGTGACATAGAACTAGCTCCAATTCATCAATGTAATGTACGCATGTATTCCGAATATAGTCATACGTGCTTATGGAAAAGAACTTGCATGACATCTTTTGTCCTACCCTCCCGTGGCAGCAGGGTCCTAGCGGAAACTAAGGGATATTAAGGACTCCTCTTAATAGAGTACCGGACCAAAGCATTAACACATAGTGAATACATGAACTCCTCAAACTACGGTCATCACCGGAAGTGGTCCCGATTATTGTCACTTCGGGGTTACCGGATTATAACACATAGTAGGTGACTATAGACTTGCAAGATAGGATCAAGAACTCACATATATTCATGAAAACATAATAGGTTCAGATCTGAAATCATGGCACTCGGGCCCTAGTGAAAAGCATTAAGCATAGCAAAGTCATAGCAACATCAATCTTAGAACATAGTGGATACTAGGGATGAAACCCTAACAAAACTAACTCGATTACATGATAAATCTCATCCAACCCATCACCGTCCAGCAAGCCTACGATGGAATTACTCACACACGGCGGTGAGCATCATGAAATTGGTGATGGAGGATGGTTGATGATGATGATGGCGATGGATTCCCCTCTCCGGAGCTCCGAACGGACTCCAGATCAGCCCTCCCGAGAGAGTTTAGGGCTTGGCGGCGGCTCCGTATTGTAAAACGTGATGAATCTTTCTCATTGATTTTTTTCTCTCCGAACACGAATATATAGAGTTGGAGTTGAGGTCGGAGGAGCTCTAGGGGGCCCACGAGGTAGGGGGCACGCCCCCCACCCTCGTGGCTAGGGTGTGGGCCCCTTGGTGTTGATCTTTTGCCATTATTTTTTATTATTTCCAAAAATAATCTCTGTGAAGTTTCAGGTCATTCCGAGAACTTTTGTTTCTGCACATAAATAACACCATGGCAATTCTGCTGAAAACAGCGTCAGTCCGGGTTAGTTCCATTCAAATCATGCAAGTTAGAGTCCAAAACAAGGGCAAAAGTGTTTGGAAAAGTAGATACGATGGAGACGTATCAATGTACAAGCAGAATTCCCACTTAATACAGGTGAAGGCTAGCAATTAGATTGAGAAGCGGCCAGCTAGAGAGCAACAACGATCATGAATATGCATTATGCATAAGTAACACTGGACACTAGCATGAGTAGGATATGAACACCATGAACATAAATATCATAGAGGCTATGTTGGTTTTGATTCAACTACATGCATGAACATGTGTGCCTAGTCAAGCCACTTGAACATTCAGAGGAGGATACCATATCATCATACTACATCACAACCATTTTAACGCAATGTTGATATCCAAGATAAATCATTATTCACTCCCAGCTACTTATGAATGGCATGAGAAACTATAATATCTAATTGTCATTGCAAACATGTTTAATCATAATGGGCTTAATCATGGATACTAGGTTAAACATATTTACACAAACAGAACAAGTCGAGTTCATACCAGTTTCTCTCTGCCATGACCACTTCATCGAATATTGTCATTATTGCCTTTCACTTGCACGACCGAACGATATGAAAATAATATTAGTGCAAGAGTGCCATGGACTAAGCTGGAATCTGCAAAACATTTCATTCAACAAGAGAAGACAAGGTAAAATGGGCTCTTTATTAGATCAACAGTTATTCATATGAGAGCCACTCAACATTTTCATCGTGGTCTTCTCCTTGGTGCAACTTGAATAAAAAGAAAAGAATTCAGAGAAACACACTAAAATATTTTTGAAGTTTTTGGTTTTCTTGAACAAGCAAATAAAAAGGGAAAAGCAAAAACGAGAAAACTATTTACACGGGAAAGCTCCCAACAAGAAAAAGAAGAACAAGGAAATCTTTCTGGGTTTTCTTTTTAATATTACTGCTAAGCATGCATAGAAAGTAAACTAGCTACAACTAATTTTTTTGGTTTTTCTAAAGTTTTTCAAACACACAAGAAGAAAGCAAGAAAAATAAATCTAAGCATGGATGATACAATGAAAAAGTGTGAACACCGACAGATGTAAATAAGTGGACATGAATGTAAAGTCGGTGGGAAACACGTACTCCCCCAAGCTTAGGCTTTTGGCCTAACTTGGTAATCGATCAGTAACCTGGATGGTAGTAGGGGTACTGAGGAGCGGGCATCCACTAATCCCACTACTGAGGCTCCTCCTTTGCCTCTGCAGCAGCCTGAGCATTCCGGTAGGCGATGATGTCCGCAAGCATAATCCTATATCCGCCCCTAGCAACAGAATCAAACAAAGTAGGAGCAGGCAATGGAATAATATCACGAGTTTCAATGCTAAAAACCAGGTTATAAGGAATAGGAATGTCCGGAGATCTATCATCAGTAAAATGGTGGTGATCCATGGCAGCACGGTCTAGGTAAACCTTGGTCAGAGGGTAATCATGGGGGCGTATCTCAACCTCGAAGTGAACCGCCAAATGAGTAGCATAAATCCCACCATGAATTTTACCCTTGGATTTATTAAGGTGGAGGCGACGAGCCACAATAGCTCCCAAGCTATAAGTGTTGTCACCCTCTAATGCATGACGCGAAACAACAAGGTCTGGTGAGCTGAGCGCACCCACCTTCTCCGTAGCAAACAAGAATTTTGCAATGAAAAGAGAAAAGTAATGAACCGCAGGAAAATGCAAGCCAGCGACAGTGATAGCTGACACCCCTCTCTCATCTCCCACTGTCAAAGTGCGATAAAAGGCCTCAAACTCAGCCGGCCTAGGATCGGCTAAACTCCCATCAGAGGGGATCATGCATATGTCACAAAATTTAGTAAGTGGTATCTGATGGTTTTTAGCATATAAATCAAAGCTCACTACAGGGGGATTATTCCTAGGTGTCGGTGTACTAGAGTAGGGGTACCCTAGTATCCCGAACTTGTGCACGGGCAGTCGCAGCATCCCGCGGCAAGGCTTGCCGGGTGACCGCCAAGGTCCTCCGTGGTTCCTTTGGAGCCATTCAAGAACAAAGTATCCAAGTCAAGGAAACAAGACCCCGGCAAGAGGAGCTTGCCGGGAAGGCTAACAAAAGCATCCCAAGACCCCGGCAAGAGGAGCTTGCCGGGAAGGCCTACCAAGGCATTTCAAGGAACTTGCCGCGGCGCACCACGCGTCCCGGCAAGGCCCGGTGAGCGACAAGCTCCCGGACGCGACAAGACAACGACAGCGGCAAGACGCTTGCCGCGGCAAGCCACCTCTCTGGGCCCGCGCTCCAGCACATCCACCAACGTGTCGCTCTGGGGCCCTCCCAGGCGTACGTGGCAGGAGGCTGTGTAGCCAGCGGCGTGCGGTGGCAAGCGGCGCTGACAAGATCGCCATCGTGGCGAACGGTGGCGTCCCTGGCAGTCCCTTTTTGCACTGTTTAGGCGACACAGACGGGCATTTACTGCCCTTGTCCCCTGCAGTCAGGGTTAGGTATGATACACTGTAGCAGGTAGCTGTACCTACCGCAGCACCTTTCCATTTTTACCCTTTGCCTCCGTTGCCACCTGTCGGTGACCCCTTGAGCGTATAAAAGGAGGCCCGTGTGCAACGTAGAGGGGGGGGGGGGGAAGGACACTCACGCTCGGTCTCGTTAGCCGCTGGTGTGTACTGTAGCACTCCGCGCTCCCGAGCAAGAAATCAATACAAACCACAAAGCAGGAGTAGGGTTTTACGCATCCGTCCGGCCCGAACCTGGGTAAATCGTTCGCGTGTATCGCCTCGATTTGCTCTTTGCACAATCTCCGCCCCCGCCGAACCGAAAGGGACTCGGTACGCCGGTCCCATAGGTGTTCATGGATCAGTACCCCGACATCTTTGGCACGCCAGGTAGGGGGCGTCGAGGTTGTGTGAACCAGATCCGGCATTCTCGCGAGCTAGATCTTCATCATCTTCATCAATATGCTGCCGAAGAAGAAGGTTTCGGAGGCGGCTGCTCCGTCCGCACCGAACCCACCATCGCCGGAGCAAACGGCTGATGGGGCAGGCGCCGGCGGAAGAACGGGCGTCGGCGAGGGAGCTCACAGTGCTGCCAGGTCCAAGGACAAGGCTGCGCTGCCCATCGGCGGCGTAGCCGGCTCCCACAATGACCGGGCGCACTCCAAGACCTCGGCGTTCGTACATGCACCACGCCCGTCTCAGGAGGCGCGGGACCGGCAGCGTCATGGTACTCACGGTACCATGCGTTTGCTGGACCAAGATCGAGCTGGTGGATCTCGGAGCGCTCAGGACCACCATGCACGCCAACATGCTGGCGCGAGCGAGACACGGTCGCCTGGACGGGATACTGCTCCTTCTAACATGGTTAAAAGTCCGAGCATATCCCGCTCCTCGCCCCGTTCGCCACCGCCACCCGCCACTGCAGCAGAAGCTTTGGCGCGAGCTCGGCTGCTCCTAGATTACCCTCCAACAGCGGACAAGATCGACGACTGGAGGGCTACCATCCAGAGTCTCATCGGCTTCGCCAACGGCGACACTCCACGGCAGCCGAGCACGTCGCAGCCGCGGCAAGTCAGCTAGGCACGAGCCGGTGGCGACAAAACCGGTGGGGGTGCAACCTCTGTGCACTCTCCACCCCGAAGGCCAAGATCGCCGTCTCGCCGGATCCACCTCGACAGCGACTCCACCGCGTCATCGGATCCGCGAGCTCGTCGCGATCAGCGCCAAGTTCTTCGAGAATGACAACAAGAGGACGCTCGTACTCGCATCGAGCGCCGAAGAGAAGCGCGGCGTCAATCAGACCAACGCGCTGGGCCCTCTGTCGACATGCATGCGCCAGGGGAACCAAGCGACTTGCCGTACGCGGTAGGTTGCCCTGCGTTCACTCGTGAGCTGCGGCAAGTCCAGTGGCCCAGCATGAAGAATTTCAAGCCAGACGTACCAGAGAAGTACGACGGCAAGACGCATCCGTCGGAGTTCCTCAGCATCTACACCATCGCGGTGCAGGCTGCTGGGGGGCGGGACGACAAGATCCTTGCCAACTACTTCCCATTGGTGCTCAAGCCCAACGTCAGGTCCTGGCTCATGCACTTGCCGGACAACTCCATATCCTCCTGGGAAGACCTATGACATCAGTTTGTCGGCGCCTTTACAGGCGGCCACAAACCTCATGGCCAAGAGAGTGATCTTCATCTGCTCGTCCAGAAGGAAGGAGAGCCCCTGCGCAAGTACATTCAGAGGTTCAGCCGTGTACAGTACAACATCCCAGACGTCCACCCCGCCGCGGTCATCAGCGCGTTTCATCAGAACGTGCATAACCGCAGGATGCGGGAGGATATGGCGATGTGCAGGATCAGAGACGTCAGTGAGCTATATGCCCTGGCCGACAAGTGTGCACGTGCTGAGGAAGGGAGGAGACTCCCCGGAGAGAAGACCGGAGCAGAAGGATCTGACAGCGAAGATGCTGCCCCGGCAAAGAAGAACCGGCGGCGGAACAGGAAGAAGAAAGGCAAAGAGGTGCTAGTCGTTGAGCAGTCCGGCAACGAAGGTGGCGCCAACAAAGCCAAGGTTGGTAGCGCTGGCAAGGAGATTGCCGCGTGCGCCAACTGCCAGGCTGTAGCGGTCGCCGACAAGCAGGACGGCTCCGACAAGCAGTATTGCAAGATTCACCGCACCAAGGGCCATGACCTCCAAAGCTGCAAAAAGGTCGAGCAGCTTGTCCAGCAGCAAAAGGCTGAGTACGAGTGACGCGACAAGGAGAGGGCCCAAGGAGGTGCTGTAGAATCCGGCAAGAAGCGCGCTGGCCGGGGAGGACGCCTTGGCAAGGCCAAGCAGCGGCAAGGAGACAGACCTCCCCGCGGCCGCGACAATGATGAAGACGACGACAACGACGAAGACATGGATGATGTCGAGACCAGTGAGCAGGAGTTTCAGAAATCCACAGAGGTCTTGTGCGTTGACGGTGGTGCTTCTCTGCATACTTCGCACCGCCAACTCAAGCAGTGGGTGCGGGAAGTCAATGCAGCAGAACCACCTGTCGAATCGCGCAAACTTCTGAAATGGTCCAGCACGCCTATCATCTTTGATATTGAGGACCACCCTGATCGCACAACTGCGGTCGGGTGCTTGCCGATGTTGGTTTCACCAACTATCCGCAACCTCAAGGTCACTAAGATGTTAGTTGACGGCGGGGCCGGCTTGAACCTGATCTCCTCCGCTGTACTCCAGAAACTCCAGATCCCTGACAGTGAGCTCGAAGAGACCGGCACATTCCAAGGAATCAACCCGGGAAGGAGCAAGCCGAAGGGGAAGGTCACGTTGCCGGTAACATTTGGTAGCGAGCTGAACTTCAGAACTGAGAGGGTCACATTTGACGTTGCCGATATTCCATTGCCTTACAATGGGATACTTGGCCGTCCAGCACTCGCCAAGTTCATGGCGGCCTCTCACTATGCATACAATATGCTGAAGATGCCAGGCCCGATAAGCATCATCTCTGTCCCGGCGACAAGAAGGATGCTCTTATTTGCGCCGACAAGATCTACCGGGAAGCAGCAGCCGCAGCAGATCATAAGTCACTTGCCGCTGAAGCTCCCGGGGGGAAGAAGACCAAGTCCGGCAAGAGTTCTGATGCCCACTCCGGCAAGCGCACCTCTTCGGAGTGCTGCGCTGCCGTCGAGGACGCACCGTCGAGCTCCACCGGCAAGTGTAAGAAGACGATGGCAGCTCCACCAGAGACAAAGAAGGTGTCCGCCAAGGAGGACGGCACCGGTGGTACCTTCACCATCAGTGCCACTCTCGACCCTAAATAGGAAAGTGCGCTCGTTGCTTTCCTGCGGGCGAATGTCGACGTGTTTGCGTGGCAACCGTCTGACATCCCCGGTGTTCCTAGGAAAGTGATTGAGCACCACCTTGCCGTTTGTCCTCATGCGCGGCCCGTCAAGCAGAAGGTCAGGAAGCAGGCAGTGGAGCACCAAGAATTCATAGCAGAAGAAATCAAGAAACTGGAAGCAGCAGGCCTTGTCAGAGGAGTGCTCCATCCTACGTGGTTGGCCAATCCTGTAGTCGTGCGCAAGGCAAACGGGAAATGGAGACTTTGTATCGATTTTACCGATGTTAACAAAGCTTGTCCCAAAGACCCATTTCCTTTGCCGCGCATTGACCAGATTGTTGACTCCACAGCCGGATGTGATTTGCTTTCATTTCTTGACGCATACTCAGGATATCATCAGATCTTCATGGCAGAAGAAGATGAGGAGAAGACCGCATTTATTACTCCATGTGGCACGTACTGTTTCATACGGATGCCTTTCGGATTAAAAAATGTTGGTTCAACATTTGCAAGGGTAGTTCATGTCGCTCTTGAGCCGCAAACACACAGAAATGTGGAAGCCTACATGGATGATATAGTAGTCAAGAGCAAGGACAGAGCAACCCTGATACAAGATTTAGACGAGACCTTTGCAAATCTGCGCAAGATCAGCCTCAAGCTCAACCCAGAGAAGTGTGTGTTTGGAGTTCCTTCCGGCAAGCTTCTCGGGTTCTTTGTGTCTCAGCGGGGAATTGAAGCCAAACCCGACAAGATCAAGGCCATTGAGCAGATTGAAGCACCCAAGCGTGTCAAGGATGTACAAAGACTTGCCGGTTGCGTGGCTGCTCTCAGCAGGTTTATCTCTAGGTCTGCTGAGCGCGCCCTGCCGTTTTTCAAATTATTGAAAAAGGCAGGTCCAATGAGATGGACTCCGGAAGCGGAGGCTGCGCTGCAAGACTTGAAGAGATACCTGTCCTCCCCTCCAATACTTGTCGCACCTAAGCCACAAGAGAAGTTGCTGCTGTACATAGCGGCAACCAATCAAGTGGTTAGTGCTGCGTTAGTAGCAGAGAGGGAGGCAGATGATGAGCCAGCAACCACGGCAAGCACATCCAGCGACAAGCAGGGGGCTTCCCCGGCAAGCTCTGGTCCCGACAAAGATGGATCTGCGCAGATGCGAGAGGAGATACAGAAGAAAATGGTGCAGCGCCCAGTTTACTTTGTCAGTTCCCTTCTGCAGTGGGCTAGGTCAAGGTACTCTGGTGTGCAGAAGTTGCTTTTCGGCCTTCTCATGGCCTCGAGAAAGCTGCGCCATTACTTCCAAGCACACGAGATCACAGTTGTCACTCGCTTTCCGCTGAAGAGGATACTGCAAAATCCAGAAGCGACAGGCAGGATTGTTGAGTGGGCACTGGAACTGTCAAGCTTTGGCCTCAAATTTGAGAGCACTTCAACTATCCAAAGCAGAGCATTGGTAGAATTTATAGCAGAATGGACGCCAACACCAGATGAAGAAATTCCAGAAATGAGCATCCCCGTCAAGGAAGCAAGCAAAGAGTGGCTGATGTACTTTGATGGTGCCTTTTCGCTGCAAGGCGCCGGCGCTGGCGTGCTGCTTGTCGCACCCACCGGAGAGCACCTCAAGTACGTAGTCCATATGCACTTTCCCAAGGAGCAAGCAACAAACAATACTGCAGAGTATGAGGGCTTGCTTGCCGGTCTCAGGATCGCGGCAGACCTTGGGATCAAGAAGCTCATTGTCAGGGGTGACTCACAGCTTGTCGTCCGCCAAGTAAACAAGAACTATCAGAGTCCGTTGATGGAAGCTTACGTCGACGAAGTGAGAAAGCTAGAAGAGCACTTTGACGGCCTACAAATGGAGCATGTTCCAAGAGCTCAGAACGCCATTGCAGATGGCCTGTCAAAGTGCGCCGCACTTAATTGCCTGTGGAATCAGGGATCTTTGTGCTCAAGCTGACTCAACCATCCGTAACGCCATCAACTGGACAGAGCAAGAAGAGGAAGTTGGTTTCTGGTGACTATTTGCCGGCAGAGCTTCCCGAAGCTGCCGCCAACAAGGTCCCCAAGATCAACGCCAAGAGCGCTGCAGAGCAATCTGCTCCGGCAAGCCCTAGGGTTTGTCCCGTTGAAGCAGAAGCCCCCGACAAGTTTTGCTCCAGCAAACTTGCCGGGGAACGTCACGCTCCGGTAGAACCACAGGTTCTTGCCGTAGAAGCGGATGTTCCCGCAGCAGTCCCCAAGATCAACACCAAGAGCGCTGAGGAGCAGTCTGCTCCGGCAAGCCCTAGGGTTTGTTCCGTTGAAGCAGAAGCTCCCGACAAGTTTTGCTCCGGCAAGCTTGCCGGGGAACGTCAAGCTCCGGCAGACCCTCAGGTTCTTGCCGTAGAAGCGGATGTTCCCGCAGCAGCAAATTTGCCTTTAGTCCTTGTTGTCGAGCCACAAGCTCCAGCATGGGCGCAGCAGATTGTCCAGTTCCTTCAGACAGGAGAACTTCCCGAAGAGCAAGAAGAAGCGGAAAGAGTAGCCCGGCAGTCAAGTATGTACCAGTTTGTCGACAAGACACTGTACAGAAGAAGACTCAACGGCGTGAAATTGAAGTGTATTCACCGGGAAGACGGACAAAAGCTGTTGGCAGAGATACATGGAGGCATATGTGGTCACCACATTGGCGCAAGAGCACTTGTCGGTAAAGCATTCCGGCAAGGTTTCTTCTGGCCAACAGCCCTCCAGGATGCAACTGCACAAGTAACCAAGTGTGAAGCGTGCCAGTTCCATTCCAAGCAGATACAACAACCAGCTCAAGCTCTCCAGACGATCCCTTTATCCTGGCCATTTTCGGTCTGGGGGCTCGACATCCTCAGCCCCTTTCCCCGAGCTGTCGGGGGCTTTGAGTACTTGTACGTTGCAATCGACAAGTTCACAAAGTGGCCGGAAGTGGAACTAGTGAGGAAGATGACAGCACAGTCAGCAGTCAAGTTCTTCAGGTCGATTGTTTGCCGCTTCGGGATCCCTAACAGGATAATCACCGACAACGGTACACAATTCACGAGCCGCACCTTCATGCAGTACGTCCAAGATCTTGGCGCCAAGGTCTGCTTCGCTTCTGTTGCTCACCCGAGAAGCAACGGTCAAGCGGAGAGGGAAAATGCTGAAGTGCTGCGCGGGCTCAAGACCAGAACTTTCGACAGGCTGCACAAGTGCGGAAGAAACTGGATCGAGGAGCTGCCAGTGGTTCTTTGGTCGATCAGGACGACGCCAAATAGAGCCACTGGCCAGACACCTTTCGCTCTAGTCTATGGAGCAGAGGCAGTTATCCCCACGGAACTCGTATACGGGTCACCTCGAGTGCTCGCTTATGATGAGCTCGAGCAAGAGCAGCTGCGACAAGATGACGCGCTGCTCCTTGAGGAAGACCGTCTTCAGACTGCTGTGCGAGCTGCTCGTTACCAGGAAGCTTTGCGCCGCTACCATAGCCGCAAAGTTAACGCCAGAAGTCTCGAGGAAGGCAACCTTGTTCTTCGGCGAGTTCAGTCCGCCAAGAATTCCAACAAGTTGACGCCGAAGTGGGAAGGCCCTTACCGGGTGAAACAAGTCACTAGGCCTGGCGCTGTCCGCCTTGAGACCGAAGATGGCATTCCGGTGAGCAACTCCTGGAACATTGAGCATCTTCGTAAGTTTTACCCGTAAGGCGCGGTTGTCGGAACCTGTTCCGGCAACCACCTTTTGTACAAGTCTTGCCGCTGTTGCATGTAATCCTTTGTACAAAGCCGGGCGCAGACCCCGTGCATAAGTAAAGCTCATGTGCTCCGCACATTTTGTCGATTTCATGCTTCTTATTTTTTGGCATATATGATCTGACACTTTGTGCAGCACCTACTCCACGGTAAGCAATAACGAGCCGTAAAGGCCCGTATCTGTATTGTCTCTTCTTTATTTTGAAAGCAAGGTTCCCCTCGCCCACAAGTTTGCCGGGGGGGAAAGGAGAAGATAATGGTATGGACCAGGCGTCGTCCAAGAAAGTTTCACCTTGCCGGGAAGCAAACGACAGAAAAGCTAAATTGCCAAAGTTTGAGCAATCAGATTTTTTAAATTTTAAGTTATCTCCCTTGAACGACCGCACTTTGTATGGAAAACCTGTGCACGGAGGAACCAACTCGTAGCTAGTTGCGCCCTTACTTTGTTTCGAGTCCGCTCAACAACTTAAGTGAGCTGCTAGCGCCCTTACTTTGTTTCGAGTCCGCTCAACAACTTAAGTGAGCCGCTAGCGCCCTTACCTTGTTTCGAGTCCGCTCAGCAACTTAAGTGAGCTGCAACTAGTTGCGACAAGGTTTCTTGTCGGTAGCGGCACCGCCAGCAGGCTGCTGACGTCCCGCACTCAGCGCTCGCGGCTCTGGTGCCTGCACCTGCAAGTTCCCTAAAAGAGTAGGGTAAAAAGACATACAAAGGGAGGAATCAAGTAAAGGGAATAACGTTGCAATCATTACCCAGAATAAAGTTATATTACAAAGATAGCTTGTCGCAGCTCTAACAGATTGTTTTCATGACATAATAAACAGCGACAAGGAAAGAAGAAATGGCCGGCCTAATCTACGCGATCGCCTTCGACCCTCTTGATCCCGCTCACCTTGTCCACAATGGGTGCGACAAGGGCCTTGAGCTCCTCCAGATCAGCTTCTGGCGGCAAGGTCCTGAGGATGTTGGTGAGGCAGAGGCCCGGATTGCGGAAGGCCACCTTCATCAACACTTTCTGAAGAGCTCCTGCGCAGATCTTGCGCGACTCGTCGGCCAGCTGCTTGGGGATCCTTTCCCGGAGCCGCTGAAGGGCCGTCGCCACGCCCTTGAAGAACAAGACGAGCTTGGCGCTGGGTTGGAGGTTGTCGTCGGAGGGATACCCGAGATCTTCCATCCCCAGCTGCGCCAGCTCCTTGTCGATATCTGTGGCGGCATTCACAAGACTCTCCGTCCAGTGCATCACAGTCTCCCTGAAAGCGTTCTGGGCGGTGGCAGCACTCTCCAGCAGCGCCTTGTCGGCCTTGATTTCCTCCTTCAAGGCCGCCTCCCGCTTCTTGGCGCTGTCCAGAGTCTTGGTCAAAGTGGTTAGCTTCAACTCAAGATCCACGTTGGAGACCTTGGCGGCGCTGAGCTCCTTGCCCTTCTCGGGGAGATCGGCCTCCAGCCGCGCCACCTTCATCTTCAACTCCTCCTTGGCGGCCTCGGCGGCGGCGACAGCGTCCTCTGCTTGCTTGAGGGCTCCGCCGAGTTTTTCCTCGCGCACGGCAAGCTCCTCCTCGTGGGCGTCGAGATTGACCTTCCGCTGTGCCAGCTCGCCCTCCTCCGCGGCTAGCTTCACAGCGGCAAGTCGTTGTCGCTCTTCGACTTCGGCCTTCTCGAGGAGGAAGGCCTTCTGCGCTTCGGCGAGCTGCTCCCGCTCCTCCGCCAGGGATCGGAGGGCTTCCCGGTGGAAACCCCCGAGCTCTTCCGCGCACTTTTCAATGTCTGCTCCCGCCTTCGCGACAAGCGCCTCGCAGGACTCCAGCTTGGCTTGCTGCGCGCGGTAGAGCGACAACAACTTCCGCAGCAGCCGCTCTTCTTCGGGCTCGTTGCTGCTGCTGCTTGGCGCGTCAACCACCGTCAACCCCGCGGAGGCAAGCACTTCTCCGTCGAAGATCTCCCCCTCGACCGGCGCCCTGGAGCTTGACGCCCAGGGGAGGTTGATGAAGACGCCTTCGCCGGCCTTCAAGTAGACGCCCGGCTGGGGCTCCTCGGTGCTTGGCGCTGCAGCTTCGGCGGACGGGTCGGCGGTCGGCGTAGCGCCTGGCGCTCCTGCGGCCTCCGGGCCGTCAGTACGATCGCCAGATCCCTCGCCAGTCGCCGCGGCACCAGCCTTGGCGGCCTCGGCGCCGGCGGCATCACCAGCGCCGGCTACGTTTTCGGCGGCGACCTCGGTCTCCATCCGCTCCGCAGCAGATGGGTCTGACAGCCGGCAAGGGAGGCAGAGTCAAGCAAATATCCAACAAAAAGAAGATCAAAAGAAGAAGGACCCAAGGGAAGTTCTGCAGCAAAAGGATTACCTGTGCCAGTTTCTGCAGTCAGGTTCTCCGCCGTCGGAGGGCCGCTGGCGCTGTCCCTTGCCGGAGACTTCTCCCTTACCGGGAAGCCCTCCCTTGCCGGAGAATTCTCCCTTGTCGGGGGATTCTCCCTTGGCTCCTGGTGGGGCTGCTCGGCTCCTGCACAAGTCAACAAGCGGATATCAGCAAAGACAAGTACCCATGCGCGCCTCGCAGCGGAAGGTAATTCATACACTTACGCTGGGGGCTGCTCTGGAGGAAAGTCGCCGGGTCCGGCAAGGTTGTCTCGGGCGCGCCACCTGCTGTCGCAGTAGGCTCGTCCTCGATGACGATCACCGAGACCTTAGCTCTCTTTGCCGCTCTCTGGGCCAGAGTCCTAAAGAAGAACAAGTTCAGAGAAAAGCAAATGAGATACAAGACAAACAACAAGGATTGAAGAAATGCAAGTACAGCAAGAGAAGCTTACTCTTCTTCTTCTTCCTCGTCGGAGCTGAACGTGGAGAAGTCAAAGTCCGGCGCGCGCCCGGCGCGAGAAGGCGGAGGAGAAGCTTCCCTTGGCCGCTTGGCGGGAGCAGTGGCGGTGGTCTGAGACGACCCCCCTCCAGCTACTAGCACGGCGTGAGCAGCGGCAGGAACTGAAGCGGTGGTCCGGCTAGATCCTGCTCCAGTTGTCGTCGCAGCATGAGGCGCTCCCGCGGCAACGGTGTTTGCTGCGGTGGAGCGCGTCACGCGGCATGGCGACTGTTGACCCGCTTGCCGCTCCGCCACGTCGCCGGCCTTGCGGAGACGCCTTCTTGGTGGGGATGGAGGCTCTGCTTGTGGTGGGCTGTCTGAAGACGAGGTGGAAGAGGAGTTGATTTCCAACGAGCCGCTCGTGTCCTTGGCGGGCTCGCTCGGCTCGGCGTCACGCCCGGCAAGCTCCTTCTTGCCGGCGGGCTCCCCTTGCTCGGCACGGCTTGCCGCTTCCGCTGCCTCTGCCTCCTCCACAGTGAATCCAAACTCGCCCGCGGCTGCGGCTGCCGCTGCCTCTTCCAGCCTGGTGGCAATGAGCGCCATCTCCGCATCCGTGGTGTCGCGGGTGAGGCCGTCCTTCTCGTCGGAGCGGATTGGCACTTCCACCAAGTCATCGAAGAACTGCCGCACGATGTCGTCTGCAGGCTCCTGCCAAGTTGGCACAATTCCATGCGATTCGCACTCCGGCATCATTGCACGGATGCGGTCGAGCGAGGAATTGTTGCACAGCGGAACGACGCCCCCCGGCAACCTGAAAACCTCGGGATGTTGGGGGTCATACTTGAAGAGCTCCTGAAGCATCGTGTTGAGCTCCAGGACTATGAAGTTGTAATTGAGGCCCGGCCGCAGCCTCATGATGTCTGCCGCGTTCTTGAACTCCCAAGTGGGCCTCCCCCGTTCCTGCAGGGGGGCGATGCGGCGGCGAAGGAAGTCTGCGCCAACAGCGCCAACAGTAAGCCTGGCAAGCCTGAGGCGCAGGATCCTGGTGACGGCAATCTTCAGCCTGTCATCTTCCGGGGCCACGTCGCTCCAATCGCTGCCGCGTGCTACCGGGGTTCGGCGCCGGGTGGTGAATGGCTGCGGGCTCTCCTCGTCAGTCCAGCACCAATTTGCCCTCCACTCCTCCCACTTGCCGCGGAATTCTCCCTCCAGATACGTTTCCTTCTTGCCGGCCCTTGAGATCCAGGCGATCCCGCCGGATAGAGGCTCTCCTCTCTCTACTCGGGGTATGAAGAAGTGGCAGAAGAGGGCTACGTTGGGAAGGACTCCGACAAAGTTTTCGCAGAGATGTGCGAAAACTGCCATGGTCAGAACGGCATTGGGAGTGAAGTCAAGGAGGTGGAATCCGTAGGTATTCATGATGTCGCAGAAGAACTCAGAGAAAGGCGGGCAGAGCCCGCAATAGAAGAACAGAGCAAAGAAGGGGTATCCATTCGGAGCCTTCTTCCAAGCGGCGGCGGGGAGTACCTTCGTGCGCGGATGCGCTCGCGTCTCCGCCGACCAGAAAAGGTAATAGTTCTCCCTCAGCTCCTTCGCGCCAAGCTTGGGGGGGGGGGGAAGAAGACCCGCTCCTTCCGCAGCGCCGCGAGCCGCTGCGCCTCGGTCGACTTCACGGCCTTCCCCTTGTCGGCTTTTGGAGCCATGGCGGAAGCAGTGGAGGAGGTCGACGGCGTTGGTGGTGCTGGTGGCGATGTGGGGGCGGAGCGCTTCTCTCTCTCTCTCAGCTTTGGGAAGGCGAGGGAGGGGCGGAGATTTCTGAGATTGGAACGGCAATGGGCGAGTGGGCGGACGTTCCGCATTTCCGAATAAAGAAACCACCCACGACCTCTCCCACGACGCCGCATTCAACGCGTGCCGTTCGGGGAGGGCGCGGTGGATACGGAGTAAGACTCGGCGTAACCTAGGCCGCGCGTGCCCGTGCCCTGTTTTGGGCCTGGCCCAACAGCGCTCGGCACCATGTATGGCCCAGGCCCGGGGGCTCCTGTCGGTGTACTAGAGTAGGGGTACCCTAGTATCCCGAACTTGTGCACGGGCAGTCACAGCATCCCGCGGCAAGGCTTGCCGGGTGACCGCCAAGGTCCTCCGTGGTTCCTTTGGAGCCATTCAAGAACAAAGTATCCAAGTCAAGGAAACAAGACCCCGGCAAGAGGAGCTTGCCGGGAAGGCTAACAAAAGCATCCCAAGACCCCGGCAAGAGGAGCTTGCCGGGAAGGCCTACCAAGGCATTTCAAGGAACTGGCCGCGGCGCACCACGCGTCCCGGCAAGGCCCGGTGAGCGACAAGCTCCTGGACGCGACAAGACAACGACAGCGGCAAGACGCTTGCCGCGGCAAGCCACCTCTCTGGGCCCGCGCTCCAGCACATCCACCAACGTGTCGCTCTGGGGCCCTCCCAGGCGTATGTGGCGGGAGGCTGTGTAGCCAGCCGCGTGCGGTGGCAAGCGGCGCTGACAAGATCGCCATCGTGGCGAACGGTGGCGTCCCTGGCAGTCCCTTTTTGCACTGTTTAGGCGACACAGATGGGCATTTACTGCCCTTGTCCCCTGCAGTCAGGGTTAGGTATGATACACTATAGCAGGTAGCTGTACCTACCGCAGCACCTTTCCATTTTTACCCTTTGCCTCCGTTGCCACCTGTCGGTGACCCCTTGAGCGTATAAAAGGAGGCCCGTGTGCAACGTAGAGGGGGGGGGGAAGGACACTCACGCTCGGTCTCGTTAGCCGCTGGTGTGTACTGTAGCACTCCGCGCTCCCGAGCAAGAAATCAATACAGACCACAAAGCAGGAGTAGGGTTTTACGCATCCGTGCGGCCCGAACCTGGGTAAATCGTTCGCGTGTATTGCCTCGATTTGCTCTTTGCACGATCTCCGCCCCCGCCGAACCGAAAGGGACTCGGTCCGCCGGTCCCATAGGTGTTCGTGGATCAGTACCCCGACACTAGGCAGGAAAGTAAAACTTTGAACAAATATGTTTGTCAGGATTTGGTGCTGTTCACACTCATCTGCGATGAAGTCGGTGAGGCCGGCATTAGTAGCATATTGTGCGAACTCCTGAAGGATTCCAGCCTCTTCCAGGAACGGGGTGTGCGGCCATTCACACGGCCGTACTTCCGCCAACCTCCGAGGATGGAGATCACTATCAGATGACTCCCCAATAACACCCTTGGAGTTCTTCTTAGAGCCAAACTTCCTAAAGATATTCATGGTTTTCCTATGAACAAAATTTTGAAATTTATTAGCCCACAAAATTTTCTTGACAAAACTTCACAAAAATGGTACCAACTACTCATAGGGATACATAGAGGCCATATCAAGCATTCAAACTACTTAGAACACTAAGAGTTCAACATGCAAGCTCACCTACAACAGCACCAAGAGTAGCTAATTATTCAAAATATAAACCACTAAAACAAAAACTAATTGGAAAAACAATAGAGTCACATACCAAGCAACCATCCCCCAAAACAGTTTCAGAAACGGAGCTTCGAGCAAAGAGATCGAAATCTACGGGTTTGAGAGCAAGAACACGGGAGAGAGAGCAATGGAGAATTTTTTCTGGAGGTAGGTCATGATGTGGTATGAAGAGATAAGTGAGGGGGCCCATGTGGGGATCACAACCCACCAGGGCACGCCTGGGGGTCCTGGCGCGCCCAGGTGGGTTGTGCCTACCTGGTGCACCTCTCTCTGATGTTATTTGCACCAAAAATTCAGAAATATTCAGAAAAACATCATATTAAATTTTTAGGGCATTCTGAGAACTTTTATTGTTGGGTCATTTTTATTGCACGGGAAAAATCAGAAAATAGACAAAACATGGCATTTTATTTTATTTAACTAATGAAAATAGAAAACAAAAAGTAGGGACAGAAGGTAGTGCTTACTAAATTCATCAACTTCATACCGCTCAAAAATGATCCATTAATAAGGTTGATCAAGTCTTATTAGCAACCACTTTCGATTAGCATGAAACCGCAGAACTTTCATAAATCACTAAGTTACCTCAATGGGGATATGAATGTCCCCAACAATAAGCATTTCATATTTCTTTTTGACAGTAGGTAAAGGTATTTGAAAACTTCCAATAGTGATTGTTGGAGATTTTTCAATAACATTAATACCATTCACTTGGAATTTTTTCTTCGGAAAGTGCACCGTATGCTCATTACCATTGATATGAAAATTGACCTTGATTTTATTGCAATCAATAACAGCCCCTGCAGTATTCAAGAAGGGTCTACCAAGGAAAATCGACATGTTGTCGTCCTCGGGCATCTCAACTATAACAAAGTCAGTCAAAATAGTAACATTAGCAACAACAACGGGCACATCTTCACAGATACCGATAGGTATGGCAGTCGATTTATCAGCCATTTGCAAAGATATTTCAGTAGGTGTGAGTTTATTCAAATCAAGTCTTTTATATAAAGAGAAAGGCATAACACTAACACCAGCTCCGAAATCACACAAAGCAGTTTTCACATAATTCTTTTTGATAGAGCAAGGTATAGTTGGTATTCCCGGATCTCCAAGTTTTTTAGGTACTCCATCTTTAAAATTATAATTAGCAAGCATAGTGGAGATTTCAACTTCTGGTATTTTTCTCTTATTAGTGATGATGTCTTTCATATACTTTGCATAAGGAGGCATTTTCAAGATATCAGTCAAGCGAGTACGCAAAAAGACTGGCCTCAGCATTTCAGAAAAGCATTCAAATTCTTCATCATCATTCTTTTTAGTTGACTTGGATGGAAAAGGCATAGGTTTTTGAACCCACGATTCTCTTTCTTTACTGTGTTTTCTAGCAATGAAGTCTCTTTTATCATACCTTTTATTCTTAGGTTGTGGGTTATCAAGATCAACAGGTGGTTCTATCTCAACATCATTGTCTGGTCCTTTATTATTTGGTTGAGAGTCTGCATGAACATCAGCATTATCTTTTTCATTAAAACTAGGTGAGTGTTCATTACCAGGCTGAGTTTCAGCAGGAGAGATAGAAGTTTCATCATCGTTATCAGGAGGTTTCTCTATTTCAGGTTCACTAGGAGCATGCAAAGTCTTATCATTTTTCTTTTTCTTTTTCTTTCTAGAAGAACTAGGTGCACTAGTGTTGGCTCTTTGTGAATCTTGTTCAATTCTTTTTGGGTGTCCCTCAGGATAAAGTGGTTCCTGAGTCATTTTACCTCCTCTAGTTGCAACTCTAATAGCAAAGTCATGCATATTATTAATTATTCATTTCATCAAGCAATTCTCTTTGAGATTTAGCAACTTGTTCTAACTGAGTTTGAACCATAGAAGCATGATTTCCAACACCTCTAACATCATTTGACATTCTAAATAACAAGTCACTCAAGCGAGCAATCATATCAGAATTGTATTTCAATTGTTTCATAACATTTGCATTGAAGTGATCTTGTTTTCTAATGTAGTTTTCAAACTCATGAAGGCATTGGCTAGGATGCATATTGTGAGGATTGTCATTATCATTGAACTTCATAAGAGAATTTACCTCTACCACCTTAGGAGATGGTGGTGTATTAAGCCCATGTATTTCTTCAATAGGAGGTAAAATTTTAACATCCTCAGCTTTAATACCTTTTTCCTTCATAGATTTCTTTGCCTCTTGCATATCTTCAGGACTGAGATATAATATACCCCTCTTCTTCGGAGTGGGTTTAGGCGGTGGTTCAGGAAGAGCCCAATTATCATAGTATTTCAATATGTTATTCAATAATTCTTTAGCTTGTCCAACTGTTCGTTCCCTGAAAACACAACCAGCACAACTATCTAGCAAATCCCTAGAAGCATCGGTTAGTCCATTATAGAAGATATCAAGTATTTCATTTTTCTTAAGAGGATGATCAGGCAAAGCATTAAGTAATTGGAAAAGCCTCCCCCAAGCTTGTGGGAGACTCTCTTCTTTAATTTGCACAAAGTTAAATATTTCCTGTAAGGCAGCTTGTTTCTTATGAGCAGGGAAATATTTTTTAGAGAAGTAATAAATCATATCCTGGGGACTACGCACACAACCAGGAGCAAGAGTATTGTACCAAGCTTTAGCATCACCCTTTAATGAGAACGGAAATAATTTGAGAATAAAGTAATAGCGAGTTTTCTCATCATGAGTAAAAAGGGTGGCTATGTCATTCAACTTAGTAAGATGTGCCACAACAGTTTCAGTTTCATAACCATGGAAAGGATCAGATTCAACAAAAGTAATTAACTCTGGGTCGATAGAGAATTCATAATCCTTATCATCAATAAAGATAGGTGAAGTAGCAAACTAAGGATCACATTTCATTCTAGCATTCAGAGATTTTTCTTTATACTTGCATAATAATTTCTCTGGATCATCTCTATCTCTGCAAGCAAGAATATCTCTAGTTGTCTCCTCACTAATAACATAACCTTTCGGTACCTTAGGCAATTCATATCCAGGAGGACTAGTTCCCGCAGGTGTTTCAGGATTTTTAGTTTCAAACTCATCATCACATTCAACAACATTATGTTGTATTACTCTAGCAATTTGTTTATCAAGAAAGTCACCAAGTGGCACATCATCATTATCAAGCAAGGTATTAGCATCATCATAAGCATTATCCATAGCAGAAGTAGCATCATCAATAACTTGCGACATATCAGAATTAATAGCATGTGGTGGTGTTCCAAGTTTACTTATAGTAGAAGGTGAATCTAAAGCAGAACTGGATGGCAGTTCCTTACCTCCCCTCGTCTTTGAGGGAAATATCTTGGTCTTAGCATCCTTCAGATTCTTCATAGTGATAATATGATAATAATCCCAAGTGACTCAACAAATGTAGCCATGCTCCCCGACAATGACGCCAAAACAAGGTCTTGATAACCCACAAGTATATGGGATCACAACAGTTCTCGAGGGTAGAGTATTCAACCCAAATTTATAGATTCGACACAAGGGGAGCCAGAGAATATTTGAAGGTATTAGCAACTGAGTTGTCAATTCAACCACACTTGGAGATTAATTATATGCAGCAAATAATCAGTAGCAAAGTAATATGATAGTTTTGATAATAGTAGCAGCATCAACGGTAACGGTAAGAGTGATAGCAGTAATTTTGTAGCAAGTGTAACATTGATGATAGCAGTAGTAACTTAGCAAGAACAATATAGGATAAATTCGTAGGCATTGGATCGGTGACTTGTTGGATGATATTCATCATGAGACAGTTATAACCTAGCTCCATTTCGTCAATATAATGTAGGCATGTATTCCGTAAATAGTCATATGTGCTTATGGAAAGAACTTGCATGACATCTTTTGTCCTACCCTCCTGTGGCAACGGGGTCCTATTGGAAACTAAGGGATATTAATGCCTCCTTTGAATAGAGAACCGGAACAAAGCATTAACACATAGTGAATACATGAACTCCTCAAACTACGGTCATTACCGGGAGTGGTCCCTATTATTGTCACATCGGGGTTGCCGGATCATAACACGTAGGGGGTGACTATAACTTGCAAGATCAGATCTAGAACATGGATATAATTGCGATAACATAAACGGTTCAGATCTGAAATCATGACACCCGGGCCCAAAGTGACAAGCATTAAGCACGACAAAGTCATAGCAACATCAATCTAAGAACATAGTGGATACTAGGGATCAAGCCCTAACAAAACTAACTCGATTACATGATGAATCTCATCCAACTCCTCACCGACTAGCGAGCCTACAAAGGAATTACTCACTCTCGGTGGGGAGCATCATGGAATTGGTGATGGAGAAGGGTTGGTGATGACGAAGAATGGAGATCCCCCCCTCTCCGGAGCCCCAAACAGACTCCAGATCTGGCCTCCCGATGAAGAACAGGAGGTGACGGCGGCTCCATCTCGTGGATCGCAATAATTCTTTCTCCCTAATTTTTTTCTGGAAAAATAGGATTTTATAGCGTTGGTTTCAGGGTCTGGGGGGCCACCAGGTGGGGACAACCCACCTGGGCATGCCTGGTGAGGGGGTGCGCCCTGGTGGGTTGTGCCCACCCAGGTGCCCCCCTTCAGTAGGTCTTGGCTCCAGAAATTCTCTTTTATCATATAAAAATTCCTCGCAAAGTTTCATTCCATTCCGAGAACTTTTATTTCTGCACAAAAAGAACACCATGGTAGTTCTGCTGAAAACAGCGTCAGCTCGGGGTTAGTTTCATTCAAATCATGCAAATTAGAGTCCAAAACAAGAGGAAAAGTGTTAGGAAAAGTAGATACGTTGGAGACATATCAGATACCAGGGCGCTCCAGCCTCCCCTGGCGCGCCCTGGTGGGTGGTGGGCCCCTCGAAGCCCATCTTCATGTGAAACCAACGCAAAAAATCCTATGAATACAGAACCCCCAGAAATAACCCTAGATCGGAAGTTCCACTGCCGCAAGCCTCTGTAGCCACAAAAAGAAAACAATCTAGACCCCGTTCCGGCACCCTGTCAAAGGGGGAAATCATCATCGGTGGCCATCTTCATCATCCCAACGGCAACCATGATGATGAGGGAGTAGTCCACCCTCGGGGCTGAGGGTTTGTACCAGTAGCAATGTGTTAAATCTCTCTCTCTCTCTCTCTCGTGTTCTTGATTTGCCACGATCTTGATGTATCGCGAGCTTTGTTAATATAGTTGGATCATATGGTGTTTTCCCCTCTCTATCTTGTTGTGATGAATTGAGTTTTCCCTTTGAGATCTTGTTATTATCAGATTGAATACCTTTATGGATTTGAGAGCAATTGATGTATGTCTTGGCACTCAACTCGCGGATTCTGAGGTGACATTGGGGTAATCTATGCATAGGGGTTGATGCACATTTTCATCCTTATTTCTCTGGTAGAAATCTTGGGCACTCTTTGAGGTTCTTTGTGTTGGATTGAGTATTATGAATATGAAATTGTTAGATGCATATCGCATAATCAACTCATGGATACTCGCAGTGACATTGGAGTATCTAGGTGACATTAGAGTTGGTTGATGTGTATCATATGGTGTTATTTTAATACGAACTCTTAGATCGATCGGAAAGGATAACTTGTGATTATTTTAGTACAAACTCTTGGATAGATCGATAAGAAAAGATAACTTTGAGGTGGTTTTGTACCCTACAAATAATTTCTTCTTATATTCTCCACTAGATAAGAACTTTGGAGTGATTCTTTATCGCACATTGCGGGATGGTTATATATCCAATTATATCAGCGTTGTTGAGAGATTGCACTAGCAAAAGTATAGACCTTAGGCCACATTTTCAAGCATTGCAATACCGCTTGTGCTCTCACTTTTGTTACTTGCTACCTTGCTGTTTTTTATTGTTCCTATTACAAAAATCAATATCTACTATCATTACTACACTTGTATCACCATCTCTTCGCCGAACCAGTGCACCTATACAATTTGCCATTGTATTGGGTGTGTTGGGATACAAGAGATTTCTTGTATTTGGTTGCAGGGTTGTTTGAGAGAGACCATTTTCATCCTACGCCTCCCACGAATTGATAAACCTTAGGTCATCCACTTGAGGGAAAATTGGTACTGTCCTACAAAACTATGCGCTTGGAGGCCCAACACGAGTCTATAAGAAAAAAGTTGTGTAGTACACATCACATGACAGGGCCTGGGATGATACCCATGCTCGAACAACAACAAACATTCGGCAAGCCATAGCTCGGGTCTGAGGATTGGCACACCCGATGTGTTTCATAGACGAGGTCATGAACATCAGTTCCCTAAGGGGTTTAAACCCGTCAACATCGAGCAATACGATGGAACAACTGATCCAGCTGTCTGGATCAAACATTTCCTTCTCCACATCCACATGGCTCGAGGAGATGACCTCCACGCCATCAAATACCTATCATTGAAGCCTAAAGGACTGGCGAGGCATTGGCTCAATAGCTTGTCTGAGAACTCTATCGGCAGCTGCGAGGAGCTTGAGGATGCCTTCCGAGCCAATTTCCAGGGGACCTACGTTCGGCCTTCGGATGCCGACGACCTAAGTCACATCAAACAATAGCCTGGCGAGTCTGCCAGGAAATTTTGGAATCGGTTCTTGATCAAGAAAAATCAAATCATTGACTGTCCGGATGCGGAAGCACTTGCTGCTTTCAAGCACAATGTTCACGATGAATGGCTGGCGTGACAGCTCAGACAAGATAAGCCGAGAACCATGGCAGCTCTCACCGCTTGCATGATACGGTTCTACGCAGGAGAAGACAACTGGTTGGCCCGCAGCGCTAGCCATGCCGGCGACCCCGGTGAAGGAAATATGCCCTAGAGACAATAATAAAGTTGTTATTTATATTTCCTTATATCATGATAAATGTTTATTATTCATGCTAGAATTGTATTAACCGGAAACTTAATACATGTGTGAATACATAGACAAACAGATTGTCACTAGTATGCCTCTACTTGACTAGCTCGTTGAATCAATGATGGTTATGTTTCCTAACCATAGACATGAGTTGTCATTTGATAAATGGGATCACATCATTAGGAGAATGATGTGATTGACTTGTCTCATTTTGTTAGCTTAGCACTTGATCGTTTTAGTTTACTGCTATTGCTTTCTTCATGACTTATACATGTTCCTATGACTATGAGATTATGCAACTCCCGATTACCGGAGGAACACTTTGTGTGCTACCAAACGTCACAACATAACTGGGTGATTATAAAAGTGCTCTACAGGTGTCTCCGATGGTACTTGTTGAGTTGGCATAGATCGAGATTAGCATTTGTGTAGCGACCCGACCTCAAACGGTCAAGTCTCTGTGCTTCAGTGTCACCCCTGGATCGGTAATGCTGACACACACAGTACTCGAAGGATTTATAACACAGTAGCAACCACACACTTATTACATCGAATGTCTCAAAATAGAACTTATTACAATAAATATGGCTTAATGCCATCTAATACGATAACAACGGAAGGCTTGGAAGATAAAGTGAGTCCATCAACTCCAACGGCATAGCTGAGCTGCACGACAACGACCTAACGAACCTTACTCCTCATCTGAAAAGTCTGCAACATAATATGTTGCAGCCCGAAAACGGGTCAGCACATGGAATATGCTGGCAATATAACACGGTAGAGCAAGAACAGAATAATGCTATCACTATATGCATATTTGGCTGGTGGAAAGCTCTACGGTTAAAGTTTTGCGAAAAGCCAATTTTTCCCCACAACAAAGGAATAGATTTTATTTAACTATCATAGTAGTTGAAACATCATTGAGAAGGTTCCTCCAACTCAATCCCAATTAAAAGTAATTATCAACCAAATAATATTAATTTAGAGTGATGATATACATATGATAATCCAAGTACTAGATACTCAAGATGTCCATAACCGGGGACACGACTAACCATGATTAGTTTGTATACTCTGCAAAGGTTTGCGCACTTTTCCCCACAAGACTCGATCTCCTCCATTGGATTTCTCGCACTACATGGTGTTTGAGAAACAGATGACCGAGACACGGTCTTTCAGAAGCATTAAATCTCTACTCCGGATAGACTATTCCACCTACAACCCACTACATCTGCTAGTCTACCTCTTCAAGAGCTTCACGCAACTTACTCAACTATGATAGAGCCCATAATAGCTTGTGGCTGCACACGGAAGTTTCTATCATGAAATATCTCAGTTCCCTTTGAGCCTGGGTGGCGGACCTTAGGATTATCACACGGGTACTCCGGGATATGCTAGGACAACACTGGATTCTCCAGGTGCCCGACAAGCAATCCACCTAGATGTGTATTAAAGTTGCCACCTTAAGTTGAACCATTAATTAACAATCTCACATCTGTCATGGATTCACTCAAACCCAATCCACGTCTACGAGCATAGCATAGCAATATAAGCAACGTAGAAGTAACTCCCAAGGGTTTGATAATAACAGGGAAATAGGTTCTACCTCATCACTACTTCCCAATCCCACATGTTATCAAGTCCTAACCATGCAATGTTTAAGGGTTGAAACTAATGCATAAAAACTGGGTGATAAAGGGATATGATCAAAGTGTTACTTGCCTTCCTGATGATCCGCAAAACCTAGAGACTCGTAGTAGCACGCTTCACACTCCGGGTGTTCTATCGCAAACAAACAATAGAATACATAAGAAATCAAGCAAAGACGCACGGGTAAAGCACGAGTAAGAAGTTCTATCCAGAAAGTTCAACTTAAGAACTCCGCTTTGCAAAAGGAATCAAATCAAACGGAGCAACGAAACTCAAACTGCGAAAGAAACAAGATCCGATTACTAATCTGGACTAAGGTCAAATTTTACTGTATCAAAATCTTGTGCAAGTTGGTTAAACGGAAAGAGGGTTTCGAGACGAAGATCTAGGCGCTTGAATCGCCTGATTCCGATAAACGAGTGAAAAGTTAAACTAAAACGAAAATCGGATCAGAAATCGCGATCGAAAATAATCGTGGAAAATCCGAGAAAAAGAAAAACTGACGAACAGGCTAACGAACGAACGGTCGCTGTCTGCGGCTAAACGGTGAAAACCTTTCTTTAAAAAGAACGTTCGCTAAATAACTAAACCGAAAAAAATAAACCGAACCAGATCTAAAAAAATGGACATAGGGTTTTCAAAAAAAACCAAACAGTTTACTCATGAAAACCGAGGCGGCTACCTCGGGTCCGGCGAGGTCCGGCGACGGCGGGGCGGCTCCGGTGTGGCGGCGTGGGCGGTGGGCGGTGGCAGCAGCGGCGCGGCATGGCGGCGCGTGCGGCGGGCAGCTAGGGCTGACTTGGGTGCGGGGCGCGGCTTATAAGAGGGCCGACCCAAGGTCTCCTGGCCGGATACGGCCCGAAGTCGGTTACCTTTTTTTTAATAATTCCGACGTGCAGAAAAAGAAAGAAAAGAATTACTAAATAGACTCCAAAAATCCCGAAATAAATTTTTCCCGTCCTCTAAAAATAAGCCGGACAAGGTGAACATTTATTTGGGCCTAAAATGTAATTTTGGAAAACACATATTTTTCCTAACTCAAATAAAATAGCGATAAAACTCCGAATAAAAATCTTATTTGATTTTAATAATAAATCTCCAATATTTCCTTATTTTGAGGAAGTCATTTTATCCTCTCTCTTTTATTTTTATAAAAGAAATATTCGAAGAGAAAATAATTAAAATCAAATGATCCTCTTTTCAGAATTCGAGAAAACTCGAATATGAAGAAAATGAAATCCCCAACTCTCTCCGTAGGTCCTTGAGTTGCGTAGAACTTCTAGGATCAAGCCAAAATGCAATGAAATATGATATGCAATGATGATCTAATGTATAACGTTCCAAATTGAAAATTTGGGATGTTACAAACCTACCTCCCTTAAGATGAATCTCGCCCTCGAGATTCGGGTTGGCTAGAAAATAGGTGTGGATGGTCTTTGCGAAGATCATCCTCTCGTTCCCAGGTGGATTCATCCTCGGTATGGTGGCTCCACTGAACTTTGCAAAACTTAATAACCTTGTTGCGGGTAACTCAGCTGGCAAACTCAAGAATCATGACTGGCTTCTCCTCATAGGTGAAATCATTGTCCAACTGAATCGCTTCTAGCGGTACTGTATCTCTCAGAGGAATGTCGGCCATCTCTGCGTGGCACTTCTTCAACTGGGAAACGTGGAACACATCATGAACTCCTGACAATCCTTCGGGTAATTCCAACTTATAAGCAACTTCTCCCATACGTTCCAAAACTCTGTATGGTCCCACAAAGCATGGCGGTAACTTTCCCTTAACTCCAAAGCGCTTAACTCCTCAGAGTGGTGATACCCGAAGATACACTCTGTCTCCAATTTCATAGACTACCTCCTTGCGTTTTGAATCTGCATAACTCTTCTGTCGAGACTGAGCTACCTTCAGTCTATCTCTAATCAATTTAACCTTCTCTTCTGATTCCTTAATCAAATCTGATCCAAACAACTGACGGTCTCCAACTTCATCCCACAACAACAGTGTCCTGCACCTCCTTCCATACAAGGCTTCGAAAGGTGCCATCTTCAAACTGGCTTGCTAACTGTTTTTGTATGAGAACTCTGTGTAGGGCAAGTTGTCAGCCCAACTAGATCCATAATCTAGTGCACAAGCTCTCAACATATCCTCCAGAATCTGGTTGACTCTCTCGGTCTGTCCATCTGTTTGCCAGTGAAAAGCTGTACTGAACTCCAGTCTGGTTCCCAAAGTTTCATGCAACTGATTCCAAAACTTTGAGGTAACCTGGTTTCCTCTATCTGATACAATTGTTCTCGGAACTCCATGCAAACATACGATCCTGGTCATGTATATCTTTGCCAACTTGGCACTTGTATAGGTGGTTTTCACCAGGATAAAGTGAGCTACTTTGGTCAAGCGATCAACTACTACCCATATAGAATCATATCCTGATTTGGTACTGGGCAATCCGGTGATGAAATCCATGACAAGCTTATCCCACTTCCATTCGGGTATCGGCATAGGTTGTAACAATCCGGCTGGCTTTTGATGTTCTGCCTTCACTCTCTGACATACATCACATATGGCTACATACTCGGCAATATCCTTCTTCATACCAGTCCACCAGAAACATTCCTTTAAATCCACATACATCTTGGTGTTTCCAGGGTGTATCGAGTATGGTGAGTCATGAGCCTCCTGAAGTATTAACTTCCTGATCTTTGTGTTACTGGGCACATAAACACGGTCCTCAAACCACAAGGTGTCGTGTTCATCCTCACGAAAACCTTTGGCCTTTCCTTTGCTCATTCTCTCTTTTATCTCGGCGATCTCTTTGTCATCCTTCTAAGCTTCTTGAATCTTTCCCAACAATGTAGACTGAACTTCCATTGTTGCAACAAAACCTCTAGGGACAATCTCCAATCGAAGCTCCCTGAGATCCTCTGCCAACTCCTTTGGCAATCCTGCGCTTATGAGTGTGTTGGCATAACTCTTCCGGCTCAAAGCGTCTGCTACGATGTTGGCCTTGCCTGGATGATAGTGAAGCTTCATGTCATAATCCTTTATAAGCTCCAACCATCTCCTCTGCCTAAGGTTCAGCTCCTTCTGTGTGAAAATGTACTTCAAACTCTTATGGTCAGTGTATACATCGCAATGGTTTCCAATAAGATAATGTCTCCAAGTCTTCAACGCATGTACTACGGCAGCCAACTCCAAGTCATGCGTGGCATAATTTAACTCATGCGGTTTTAGTTGTCGCGAGGCATACGAAACAACTCTTCCGTCCTGCATCAGTACTCCTCCAAGTCCTAAGCGAGAGGCATCACAATACACATGGAAATCCTTGCGTATATCCGGCAGAATCAGTACTGGGGCTGTAGTCAGGCGTTTCTTTAACTCCTGAAAACTCACTTCACATTCTTCCGTCCATTTGAATTTGGTATCCTTCTTCAATAGATCTGTCATTGGCTTCGCAGTCTTGGAAAAATTCTCAATGAATCTCTGGTAGTATCCTGTGAGTCCAAGAAAACTGCGGATCTCGCTAACTGAAGTGGGTGCCAACCATTCAATGACTGACTAAACCTTGGTGGGGTCTACTGCTATACCTTCTCCTGATATAACATGTCCAAGGAATCCAACTTCTTTCAACCAAAACTCACATTTGTTGAACTTGGCATACAATTGATGTTCCCTGAGTTTCTCGAGAACTAAACGCAAATGCTCTTTGTGCTCCTCTTCATTCTTCGAGTATACCATTATATCATCAATGAACACCACAACAAACTTATACAAATATTCCATGAACACCTTGTTCATCATGCTCATGAAATAGGCAGGGGCGTTAGTCAGTCCAAATGACATGACCGTATACTCATATAACCCGTACCTTGTGGTAAATGCGGTTTTAGGTATATCCTTTTCCCGGATCTTCAGCTGGTGATATCCTGATCGCAGATTGATCTTCAAAAACACCTTAGCTCCTTGCAACTGGTCAAACAAATCATTGATCATCAACAGTGGGTATTTGTTCTTGATCGTCACCTCAGTCAATGCACGATAATCAACAACCATCCTTAGAGACTTATCCTTCTTCTCAACCAAAAAGCATTGGGCTCCCCATGGTGATGAACTCCGTCGGATGTAACCTTTCTCCAATAACTCCTTGATTTGCTTCTTAATCTCCTCCAGATCATTTGCGGGCATCCGGTAGGGTCTCTTTGATATTGGCCCGGTACCTGGCAATAGCTCTATCAAAAACTCAATGTCTCGATCCGGTGGCATGCCTGGTAACTCCTCTGGAAAAACATCTGGGTAATACTTCACTACATGCACTTCCTCCTGAACAACTCCCATGAGGGCAGTTACTTGGCTTATCCTAGGCGTATGTCTAGATACATACTTGATCCTTTTTCCCTCCGGGGTGGTGAGACAAATTGATTTACTAGCACAGTCAATGCTTCCTCCATACTTTGACATCCAGTCCATGCCTAATATCACATCCAATCCTTGTGACTCCAAAATTATTAGGTCTGACGGAAAAACATGGCTACCAATGGTTAGGGGAATTTGGTCGCACCATCGGCTGGCCATATACTCTGCTCCAGGTGAACTTATCCATGAATCCCCTTGATATGTATGAAAGCGATGCACCAGTATCAAAAAGAACAAGGGCGGTAAAAGACTTAACCAAAAACTTACCGATAACTGCGTCTGGCTGCCCTTCAACCTCCTCCACGTTAACGTGGTTTACTTGTCCTTTGTTGAATGGATTAGGCTTCTTCCCAGTGCTCCCATTACCGTTTCCATTCTTCGCTTCAGGGCACTCCGTGGCATAGTGTCCAGTCTTACCACACTTGAAGCAAGTAATGTGACTTAGGTCTCTCTTGGCGGGTGTGGCTGGATTGGAGCGGGTCTGATTGTTGCTTGTTCCGTTCCCAGTCCCATTCTTGGAACCATTGTGGTTATGTGAACTTCCTCCGTTGTGGTTATGACCTCCATGGTTATGAACAAGTCCTCCCGAGTTAGGGGTTAGACGAGGCTTCTGCTGAGCTCCTAAGTTGTACCTTGTCCATACTTCCTTTTGCGGCTCTCAATTTGCTGCTGCTTCCCTTCAATCATAAGAGCCTTGTCTACCAACTCCTGGTAGTTGTTAAATGTTGCCACCATCAACTGCATGGTCATCTCATCGTTCAGCCCTTCCATAAACTTCTCCTGCTTCGCGGCATCTGTGGCCACATCGTCAGGGGCATACCGAGGTAGCTTACTAAATTCATCCACGTACTGCCCCACAGTACGGTTCCCTTGGCGCAAGTTGCGAAACTCACGCTTCTTCATGCTCATAGCTCCCGTTCAGACATGGGCGGTGCGGAATGCTTGCTGAAACTGATCCCATGTAACAGTGGCTATAGGATAGGTGACTATGTAATTCTCCCACCATGAGGCTGCTGTCCATCCAACTGATGTGCGGCAAAACACACCTTCTCAGCATCTGTACATCCTGCAGTGGTTAACTCCCTTCCAATCCTGCGGAGCTAATCATCTGCCACTATCGGCTCGGTGCTGCTGGAAAACACCGGCGACTGCAACCTCAGAAAGCGGGCTAAGTTGTCAACTGGTGGTGGTGGTGGTGGGTTGTTGTTCTTGTTGTTGCCTTGATTCTGAACTAACAACTGCATCAGTGTATTCTGCTGCTGGATCAACTGAGTGAGCTCCAGTGGGAAAGTAAATCCCGGGTCACGTCTCAGAGGCATCTGAGGGTTTAGAGGGAAGAGAATAAAATAGAATGAGGTCTAGTGAGAAAAACACTACCCATATGCACATGAGACAAACACAATCATATCACTCAATCAATCAAGCAAGGGCATACAATCGTTCTAACTATCGTTGTAAAAGTGCTGGGACTATACTATATACATGGTGGAATACTACTACTATTGTGGTGGTCTACTAGAAATATTGATCGGTCGAAGACTCCATGATGTCTGCTCCAGCTTCATCTTCATAGTCATCATCACCATCGTCGGGGTCGGTGTCGTCGATGATGATGTAGTCCTCAGAACGAATCTCCTTGGGTTCATCGTCTTCTCCTCCTGGCGCGGGGTCTCCCATGAATACTCCTAGCTTCCTTTCCAGATCATCATTCTTCTCCACTAGTACGACGATTTCCTCCTCCTAATCTTCGCAAGTAGCCTTGAGTTCTTCCTCCAGTTCCATGATTCTTGTCATCGCCTTCTTCAGATCTATCATGCCTGCGCACATCTGGTTCTCTTGGCGACGAATGTGCTGGTTTAACTCCTAGATGAAGGCTGCGATTGATCTATCCTTCCTGGTGCTGATCATATCCCATTGCTCATCTCGGTGCCCACAAATCTGATAGATAGTATCCTTAAGCTCCTTATGGTAAACTTCTCCAGTGCGTCCCATGGTGATGTGAGCTGCCATACTCTTTCCTAGACTATAGGTTGGTGCATCAAAGGAAAACTCTATGGGTTTGGTGACTGGCGCGAATGTCCTTCCTGGAACTTGAACTTGAATCATCTATCGCTCCTCTTTTGGTAAAGTGGCGTTGTAAGTCTCGGTGAAGCTTGGTATTCCAATGTTCAAGTACTTAGTGACTTCCTTCAAGTGTCGTCCAAAAGGTGCTTCTTCATCTAATTGTGCAAACTTGTTTCTTGTGTCCGCCATCCTAAAGAGTAGAAAATGGAGAGGAGTTAGAAATGAGAAGAGAATAGTGATCTAGGGCTTTAGCTTAGTGGTCGTGTCCTACACTCAGCGCGTGCTCTGATACCATCTTGTAGCGACCTGACCTCAAACGGTCAAGTCTCTGTGCTTCAGTGTCATCCCTGGATCGGTAATGCTGACACACATAGTACTTGAATGATTTATAACAGAGTAGCAACCACACACTTATTACATCGAATGTCTCAAAAGAGAACTTATTATGATAATATGGCTTAAGGCCATCTAATACGATAACAGCGGAAGGCTTGGAAGATAAAGTCAGTCCATCAACTCCAACAGCATAGCTGAGCTACACGGCAACGACTTAACGAACCTTACTCCTCGTCTGAAAAGTCTGCAACATAATACGTTGCAGCCCGAAAATGGGTCAGCACATGGAATATGCTAGCAATATAACACGGTAGAGCAAGAACAGAATAATTCTATCACTATATGCATATTTGGCTGGTGGAAAGCTCTACGGTTAAAGTTTTGCGAAAAGCCAATTTTTCCCTACAACAAAGGAATAGATTTTATTTAACTATCATGGTAGTTGAAACATCATTGAGAAGGTTCCTCCAACTCAACCCCAATTAAAAGTAATTATCAACCCAACAATATTAATTTAGAGTGATGAGATACATATGATAATCCAAGTACTAGATACTCAAGATGTCCATAACCAGGGACATGGCTAACCATGATTAGTTTGTACACTCTGCAGAGGTTTGCGCACTTTTCCCCACAAGACTCGATCTCCTCCGTTGGATTTCTCACACTACATGGTGTTTGAGAAACGGATGACCGAGATATAGTCTTTCAGAAGCATTAACTCTCTACTCCGGATAGACTATACCACCTACAACCCACTACATCTGCTAGTCTACCTCTTCAAGAGCTTCACACAACTTACTCAACTATGCTAGAGCCCATAATAGCTTGTGGCTGCACACGGAAGTTTCTAGCATGAAATATCTCAGTTCCCTTTGAGCCTGGGTGGCGGACCTTAGGATTATCACACGGGTACTCCGGGATATGCTAGGACAACACTGGATTCTCCAGGTGCCCGACAAGCAATCCACCCAGATGTGTATTAAAGTTGCCACCTTAAGTTGAACCATTAATTAACAATCTCACATCTATCATGGATTCACTCAAACCCAATCCACGTCTATGAGCATAGCATAGCAATATAAGCAACGTAGAAGTAACTCCCAAGGGTTTGATAATAACAGGGCAATGTTCTACCTCATCACTACTTCCCAATCCCACATGTTATCAAGTTCTAACCATGCAATGTTTGAGGGTTGAAACTAATGCATAAAAACTGGGTGATAAAGGGATATGATCAAAGTGTTACTTGCCTTGCTGATGATCCGCAAAACCTAGAGACTCGTAGTAGCACGCTTCGCACTCCGGGTGTTCTATCGCAAACAAACAATAGCATACATAAGCAATCAAGCAAAGACGCACGGGTAAATCGCGAGTAAGAAGATCTAACCAGAAAGTTCAACTTAAGAACTCCGGTTTGCAAAAGGAATCAAATCAAACGGAGCAACGAAACTCAAACTGCGAAAGAAACAAGATCCAATTACTAATCTAGACTAAGGTTAAATTTTACTGTACCAAAATCTTGTTCAAGTTGGTTAAACGGAAAGAGGGTTTCGAGATGAAGATCTAGGCGCTTGAATCGTCTGATTCCGATAAACGAGCGAAAAGTTAAACTAAAATGAAACTCGGATTAGAAAACGCGATCGAAAATAATCACGGATAATCCGAGAAAAAGAAAAACCGACGAACAGGCTAACGAACGAACGTTCGCTGTCTGCGGCTAAATGGTGAAAACCGTTCGTTAAAACGAACGTAAAAACGGGCGTTCGCTAAAAAACTAAACCAAAATAAATAAAACGAACTGGATCTAAAAAAACGGATCTAGGGTTTCCGAAAAAAAACCAAACGGTTTTCTCACGAAAACCAAGGCGGCTACCTCGGGTCCGACGGGGTCCGGCGGGGCGGCTCCGGTGTGGCGGCGTGGGGCGGCTGCAGCGGCGCGGGCGGCGGCGCGGCACGGTGGCGCGAGCGGCGGGTGGCGGCAGCGGCGGGCGGCTAGGGCTGACTTGGGTGCGGGGCGCAGCTTATAAGAGGGCCGGCCCGAGGTTTCCTGGCCGGATACGGCCCGAAGTCAGTTAGCTTTTTATATATAATTCCGACGTGCAGAAAAAGAAAGAAAAGAATTACTAAACGGACTCCATAAATCCCGAAATAAATTTTCCCCGTCCTCTAAAAATAAGCCGGACAAGGTGAACATTTATTTGGGCCTAAAATAAATTTTTAAAAACACATATTTTTCCTAATTCAAATAAAATAGCGATAAACTCTGAATACAAATATTATTTGATTTTAATATTAAATCTCCAATATTTCCTTATTTTCAGGAAGTCATTTTATCCTCTCTCTTTTATTTTTATAAAATAAATATTTGAAGAGAAGATAATTAAAATCAAACGATCCTCTTTTCAGAATTCGAGAAAACTCGAATATGAAATTAATGAAATCCCCAACTCTCTCCGTAGGTACTTGAGTTGCGTAGAATTTCTAGGATCAAGCCAAAATGCAATAAAATATGATATGCAATGATGATCTAATGTATAACATTCCAAATTTAAAATTTGGGATGTTACAATTTGTCACTCCGATTGTCGTAGAGGTATCTCTGGGCCTTCTCGGTAATGCACATCACTATAAGCCTTGCAAGCATTGTAACTAATGAGTTAGTTGTGGTATGATGCATTACGGAACGAGTAAAGAGACTTGCCGGTAACGAGATTGAATTAGGTATTGAGATACCGATGATCGAATCTCGGGCAAGTAACATACCGATGACAAAGGGAACAACGTATGTTGTTATGCGGTTCGATCGATAAAGATCTTAGTAGAATATGTAGGAGCCAATATGGGCATCCAGGTTCCGCTATTGGTTATTGACCAGAGAAGTGTCTCGGTCATGTCTACATAGTTCTCGAACCCGTAGGGTCCACACGCTTAACGTTCGTTGACGATATAGTATTTATGAGTTATGTATGTTGGTAACCGAATGTTGTTCGGAGTTCCGGATAAGATCACGGACATGACGAGGAACTCCAGAATGGTCCGGAGATAAAGTTTGATATATGGGATAATAGTGTTTGGTCTCCGGAAGGGTTCCCGAATTCACCGGAAGGGGTTCCGGATGTTTCCCAAAATGTTTGGGTACGAGAACACTTTATTTGGGCCAAAGGGGAAAACCCACAAGGTTTTTGGAAAGCACAAAAGGAAGTTTTGCAGAGTCCAGGGGCCAGACGCCAGGGTCCCTGGTGTCTGGGTCCAGACGTCGGGAACCCTGGCGTCTGGCCCTGGAGTCCGAGAAGGACTCTTGCCTTTCGGGTGAAACCGACTTTGTGGAGGCTTTTACTCCAAGTTTCTACCTCAAGGCTCAACATATATATAGAGGGGTAGGACTAGCACCCAAAATACATCAAGAAACACCAAGCCATGTGCCGGCAACCCCGTCCCCTCTAGTTTATCCTCCGTAATAGTTTTCGTAGTGCTTAGAAGGAGCCCTGCGGATATTGTTCTTCACCAACATCGTCACCACGCCGTCGTGCTGCCGGAACTCATTTACTACTTCGCCCCTCTTGCTGGATCAAGAAGCCGAGGACGTCATCGAGCTGAACGTGTGCTGAACGCGGAGGTGCCGTATGTTCGGTACGTGATCGGGATGGATCGTGAAGGTGTACGACTACATCAACCGCATTGATAAATGCTTCCGCTTTCGGTCTACGAGGGTACGTAGACATACTCTCCCCTCTCGTTCCTATGCATCACCATGATCTTGCGTGTGCGTAGGATTTTTTTTGAAATTACTACGTTCCCCAACAGTGGTATCAGAGCCAGGTTTATGCGTAGATGTTATATGCATGAGTAGAACACAAGTGAGTTGTGGGCGATACAAGTCATACTGCTTACCAGCATGTCATACTTTGGTTCGGCGCTATTGTTGGGTGAAGCGGCCCGGACCGACATTACATGTACGCTTACGTGAGACTGGTTCTACCAACGTGCTTTGCACACAGGTGGCTGGCGGGTGTCAGTTTCTCCAACTTTAGTTGAACCGAGTGTGACTACGCCCGGTCCTTGTTGAAGGTTAAAACAGCACTAACTTGACAAACTATCGTTGTGATTTTGATGCGTAGGTAAGAACGGTTCTTGCTCAGCCCGTAGCAGCCACGTAAACCTTGCAACTACAAAGTAGAGGACGTCTAACTTGTTTTTGCAGGGCATGTTCTGATGTGATATGGTCAAGGCATGATGCTATATTTTATTATATGAGATGATCATGTTTTGTAACGGAGTTATCGGCAACTGGCAGGAGCCATATGGTTGTCGCTTTATTGTATGAAGTGCAATCGCCATGTAATTGCTTTACTTTATCACTAAGCGGTAGCGATAGTCGTAGAAGCAATAGTTGGCGAGACGACAACGATGCTACGATGGAGATCAAGGTGTCGCGCCGGTGACGATGGTGATCATGACAGTGCTTTGGAGATGGAGATCAAAGGCACAAGATGATGATGGCCATATCATATCACTTATATTGGTTGCATGTGATGTTTATCCTTTATGCATCTTGTTCTGCTTTGATTGACAGTAGCATTATAAGATGATCTCCCACTAAAAATTTCAAGGCACAAGTGTTCTCCCTAAGTATGCACCGTTGCAAAAGATCGTCGTGCCAAGACACCACGTGATGATCGGGTGTGGTAAGCTCAACGTTCTTATACAACAGGTGCAAAGCCAGTTTTTGCACACGCAGAATACTTAGGTTAAACTTGACGAGCCTAGCATATGCAGATATGGCCTCAGAACACTGATACCGAAAGGTCGAGCGTGAATCATATAGTAGATATGATCAACATAGTGATGTTCACCATTGAAAACTACTCCATTTCACGTGATGATCGGTTATGGTTTAGTTGATTTGGATCACGTGATCACTTAGGTGATTAGACAGATGTTTATCTAAGTGGGAGTTCTTAAAGTAATTTGATTAATTGAACTTTAATTTATCATGAACTTAGACCTGATAGTATTTGCATAACTATGTTGTAGATCAATAGCTCGCGATGTAGCTCCCCGTTTATTTTGATATGTTCCTAGAGAAAAACTAAGTTGAAAGATGTTAGTAGCAATGATGTGGATTGGATCCGTGATCTGAGGATTATCCTCATTGCTGCACAGAAGAATTATGCCCTTGATGCACTGCTAGGTGACAGACCAATTGGAGGAGCAGATGCAGACGTTATGAATGTTTGGCGAGCTCGATATGATGACTACTTGATAGTTTAGTGCACCATGCTTTACGGCTTAGAATCGGGGCTTCAAAGACGTTTTGAACGCCATGGGGCATATGCGATGTTCCAAGAGTTGAAATTAGCATTTCAGACTCATGCCCATGTCGAAAGTATGAGACCTTTAACAAGCACTTTGCCTACAAGATGGAGGAGAATAGCTCAGCTAGTGAGCATGTGCTCAGAATGTCTGAGTACTACAATCACTTGTATCAAGTGGGAGTTAATCTTCCAGATAAGATAGTGATTGACAGAGTTCTCTAGTCACTGTCACCAAGTTACTAGAACTTCGTGATGAACTATAATATGCAAGGGATAATGGAAACAATTCCCAAGCTCTTCGTGATGCTGAAATCGACGAAGGTAGAAATCAAGAAAGAGCATCAAGTGTTGATGGTTGACAAGACCACTAGTTTCAAGAAAAGGGCAAAGGGGTAGAAAGGGAACTTCAATAAGAATGACAAGCAAGTTGGAACTCCCGTGAAGGAGCCCAAAGCTAGACCCTAACCTGGAACTGAGTGCTTCTACTGCAAAGGAAATGGTCATTGGAAGTGGAACTTGATACGTCTCCAACGTATCTATAATTTTTGATTGTTCCATGCTATTATATTATCAACCTTGGATGTTTATATGCATTACTATGCTATTTTATATGATTTTTGGGACTAACCTATTAACCTAGAGCCCAGTGCCAGTTTCTGTTTTTTCCCTTGTTTTTAAGTATCACAGAAAAGGAAAATCAAACGGAGTCCAATTGACCTGAAACTTCATGGAGATCATTTTTGGACCATAAGAAGCCCACGGAGTACCGGAGGTGGGTCAGAAGATCCCCGAGGCCACCACGAGGGTGGGGGCGGGCCCGCTGCCTCGTGGGCTCCTCGTGGCTCCCCTGACCGACTTCTTCCGCCTATATATGTCCATATACCCTAAAAACATCGGGGAGCACAATAGATCGAGAGTTCCGCCGCCAGAAGCCTCCGTAGCCACCGAAAATCAATATAGACCCGTTTCGGCACCCTGCCAGAGTGGGGAATCCCTCTCAGGTGGCCATCTTCATCATCCCGGTGCTCTCCATGACAAGGAGGGAGTAGTTCACCCTCGGGGCTGAGGGTATGTACCAGTAGCTATGTGTTTGGACTCTCTCTCTCTCTCTTGTTCTTGAGGTGGTACGATCTTGATGTATCGTGAGCTTTGCTATTATAGTTGGACCTTATGATGTTTCTCCCCCTCTACTCTCTTGTGATGAATTGAGTTTCCCTTTGAAGTTATCTTATCGAATTGAGTCTTTAAGGATTTGAGAACACTTGATGTATGTCTTGCACGTGCTTATCTGTGGTGACAATGGGATATCATGTGATCCACTTGATGTATGTTTTGGTGATCAACTTGTGAGTTCCGTGACCTCGTGAACTTATGCATAGGGGTTGGCACACGTTTTCGTCTTGACTCTCCAATAGAAACTTTGGGGCACTCTTTGAAGTTCTTTGTGTTGGTTGAATAAATGAATCTGAGATTGTGTGATGCATATCGTATAATCATACCCATGGATACTTGAGGTGAAATCGGAGTATCTAGGTGACATTAGGGTTTTAGTTGATTTGTGTCTTAAGGTGTTATTCTAGTACGAACTCTATGATAGATCGAACGGAAAGAATAGCTTTGTGTTATTTTACTACGGACTCTTGAATAGATCGATCAGAAAGGATAACTTTGAGGTGGTTTCGTACCCTACAATAATATCTTCGTTTGTTATCCACTATTAGTGATTTTGGAGTGACTCTTTGTTGCATGTTGAGGGATAGTTATATTATCCAATTATGTTATTATTGTTGAGAGAACTTCCACTAGTGAAAGTATGAACCCTAGGCCTTGTTTCCTAGCATTGCAATACCGTTTACGCTCAATTTTATCACTTGCTACCTTGCTGTTTTTATATTTTCATATTACAAAAACCTATATCTACCATCCATATTGCACTTGTATCACCATCTCTTCGCCGAACTAGTGCACCTATACAATTTACCATTGTATTGGATGTGTTGTGGACACAAGAGACTCTTTGTTATTTGGTTGCAGGGTTGCTTGAGACAGACCATCTTCATCCTACGCCTCCCACTGATTGGTAAACCTTAGGTCATCCACTTGAGGGAAATTTGCTACTGTCGTACAAACCTCTACACTTGGAGGCCCAACAACGTCTACAAGAAGAAGGTTGTGTAGTGGACATCAAGCTCTTTTCTGGCGCCGTTGCCGGAGAGGTTAGCGCTTGAAGGTATATCTTTAGATCTTGCAATTGAATCTTTTAGTTTCTTGTTTTATCACTAGTTTAATTTATAAAAGAAAATTATAAAAAATGGAACTGAGGATACCTCATATGCTTCATCTTTTTAATGTCTTTCATGAAAATAAGGATTCCGATAATTGTGCCAAAGTGTTAGAAGAAGAATGCATTAGAATGTCTAGCACTAAATCTTTGTATGATGAGCATGATTGCAATGTCGTTAGTATGAATTCCTTGGATATCTATGATGCTAATGATATGCAAAGCCACAAGCTTGGGGATGCTATGTTTGACGAAGATGATATTTTTTGTCCCCAAAGTTTTGATGAGCATATTTATTATGATGAAAGTATGCCTCCTATTTATGATGATTATATTGATGAAAGTGGTTTCGGAGAGGTCATGACTTTATTTACTGATGAATCCACTATTTCGGAAGAGGTTCCAATTGATTATGAGAACAAAGTTGCTATCTATGATGATTATTGTGATGACATGTATGTGATACGTCTCCGTCGTATCTATAATTTTCGATTGTTCCATGCCAATATTCTACAACTTTCATATACTTTTGGCAACTTTTTATACTATTTTTGGGACTAACATATTGATCCAGTGCCCAGTGCCAGTTCCTGTCTGTTGCATGTTTTTGGTTTCGCAGAATATCCATATCAAACGGAGTCCAAACGGGATAAAAACGGACAGAGATACTTTTTGGAATATTTGGAAAATTCCGGAAGAAAAATCCACGCAAGACGGTTCCCGAGGTGGTCACGAGGCAGGGGGCGCACCTGCCCCCTGGGCGCGCCCCCCTACCCTCGTGAGCCACCCGTAAGGCGGTTGACGCTCTTCTTTTGCTGCAAGAAAGCTAATTTTCGGGAAAAAAATCACGGCGAAGGTTTCAGGCCAATCGGAGTTACGGATCTCCATATATACACGAAACGGTGAAACAGAGCAAGAAGAGAACGTAGAAACAGAGAGAGACAGAGAGACAGATCCAATCTCGGAGGGGCTCTCGCCCCTCCCACGCCATGGAGGCCAAGGACCAGAGGGGAAACCCTTCTCCCATCTAGGGAGGAGGTCAAGGAAGAAGAAGAAGAAGGGGGGCTCTCCCCCTTGCTTCCGGTGGCGCCGAAGTGCCACTGGGGGCCATCATCATCACCATCATCTTCACCAACAACTTCACCGCCTTCACCACCAACTCTCCCCCCTCTATGCAGCGGTGTAACCTCTCCCTTACCCGCTGTAATCTCTACTTAAACATGGTGCTCAACACTATATATTATTTCCCTATGATGTATGGCTATCCTATGATGTTTGAGTAGACCTGTTTTGTCCTAATGGCTATTTGATGATCAATATTGGTTTGAGTTGCATGTTTTATTATTGGTGCTGTCCTATGGTGCCCTCCGTGTCACGCAAGCGTGAGGGATCCCCGCTGTACGGTTTGCAATATGTTCATGATTTGCTTATGGTGGGTGGCGTGAGTGACAGAAGCACAGACCCGAGTAAGTAGGTTGTTTGCATATGGGATAAAGGGGACTTGACGCTTTAATGCTATGGTTGGGTTTTACCTTAATGAATCTTTAGTAGTTGCGGATGCTTGCTAGAGTTCCAATCGTAAGTGCATATGATCCAAGTAGAGAAAGTATGTTAGCTTATGCCTCTCCCTCAAATAAAATTGTAATAATGATTACCGGTCTAGTTATCGATTGCCTAGGGACAAATAACTTTCTTGTAACAACAAACTCTCTACTAAACCTAACTTAGTTGTGTATTTATATGAAAAACCCCCACTTTTTATTTACTTGCTCTTTATTATCTTGCATACCTATCCAACAACACCTACAAAGTACTTCTAGTTTCATACTTGTTCTAGGTAAAGCGAACGTCAAGTGTGCGTAGAGTTGTATCGGTGGTCGATAGAACTTGAGGGAATATTTGTTCTGCCTTTAGCTCCTCGTTGGGTTCGGCACTCTTACTTATCGAAAGAGGCTACAATTGATACCCTATACTTGTGGGTTATCAAGACCTTTTTCTGGCGCCGTTGCCGGGGAGCAATAGCGTGGGGTGAATATTCTCGTGTGTGCTTGTTTGATTTATCACTTAGTAATTTTTATGTAGCGAGCCGACCTCAGACGGTCAAGCCTCTGTGTATCTGTGCCATCCCTGGATCGGTATGCTGGCACACACAGTACATCAATGTATATATCAAAGTGCAATCACATGTATAAATAACGTAAAACTGATATATATACCTCATAAGTCTCAGCGGAAACAAACAATCGGGTGTGGAGTCCCATCAACGCCATCGGCAGGTTGACTGTAGACCGTAACCCTGTACCGTATTCTTACTCGTCGGAAGAAACATATCTGCAACATGAGACGTTGCAGCCATGTAGGTCAGTACATTGAATGTACCGGCAAGATCACAACATGAGAAAGCAGATGATAATACTATTCTACATGCAATATGGCTTTGTGGCTCTGTGTCTGATGTTTTTTTGCGTAAAAGATGGTTTTATTTTCCCTACAACAAAGGAATATCAGGAGTCTCTACTACGGAGTTTTCTATCATGACATGGTTCCACCAACCGATGTCTCATACCCAAACCATCATAAATTTTCTTATGTGGAGAGTAATAAAAATTATATGCTTGTAGATCATGAAAAGAATGCTTTATGTGATGGTTATATTGTTGAATTCATTCATGATGCTACTGAAAATTATTATGAGGGAGGAACATATGCTTGTAGGAATTACAATAATATCAAGTTTCCTCTCTATGTGTTGAAAATCTTGAAGACTCGCTTGTTTTACTTTCCTATGCAAGTTGATTCTTGTTCCCACAAGTTGTTTGCTCACAAAATCCCTATGCATAGGAAGTGGGTTAGACTTAAATGTGCTAGTCATATTCTTCATGATGCTCTCTTTATATTTCAATTCTTATCTTTTATGTGAGCATCATTGAAACCATCATGCCTAGCTAGGGGCGTTAAACGATAACGCTTGTTGGGAGGCAAACCAATTTTTATTTTTGTTCCTTGCTTTTTGCTCATGTTTAGTAATAAATAATTCATCTAGCCTCTGTTTAGATGTGGTTTTATGCTTTTAATTAGTGTTTGTGCCAAGGAGAACCTTTGGGAAGACTTGGGGAAAGTCTTTGCGATCTTGTTGTAAAAAACAGAAACTTTAGTGCTCACGAGATTTTCTGCCATTTTTTAATGGAGAGTGCTATTTAGTTAATTCTTTTGGCAGATGATTAAGAGACAAATTCCTCAGGTCCACCAATTTATTTGACAATTTTTGGGGTTCTATAAGTATTCGAAACCTAAAGATTACTACACATTGTTCTGTTTTTGACAGATTCTTTTTTCTATGTGTTATTTGCTTATTTTGATGAATCTATGAGTAGTATCGGAGGGTATGAACCGCCGGAGGAATTCATATAGAGTCATATTTTATTCTAAGTATCGAGTTGTAATTCTTGAGTTGTAAGTAAATAAAAGTGTGATGATCATCATTATTAGAGCATTGTCCCAGTGAGGAAAGGATGATGGAGACTATGATTCCCCCACAAGTCGGGATGAGACTCCAGACGAAAAAAGAAGAAGAAAAGAGGCCAAAAGGAAAAAAAAAGAGAAGGAAAAAAAAGAGAGAAAAAGAGAGAAGGGGCAATGCTACTATCCTTTCACCACACTTGTGCTTCAAAGTAGCACCATGATCTTCATGATAGAGAGTCTCCTATGTTGTCACTTTCATATACTAGTGGGAATTTTTCATTATAGAACTTGTCTTGTATATTCCAATGATGGGCTTCCTCAAAATGCCCTAGGTCTTCGTGAGCAAGCGAGTTGGATGCACACCCACTTAGTTTCTTTTTGAGCTTTCATACACTTATAGCTCTAGTGCATCCATTGCATGGCAATCCCTACTCACTCACATTGATATCTATTGATGGGCATCTCCATAGCCCGTTGATACGCCTAGTTGATGTGAGACTATCTTCTCCTTTTTGTCTTCTCCACAACCACCATTCGATTCCACCTATAGTGCTATGTCCATGGCTCACGCTCATGTATCGTGTGAAGATTGAAACGGTTTGAGAACATCAAAAGTATGAAACAATTGCTTGGCTTGTCATCGGGGTTGTGCATGATTTAAATATTTTGTGTGATGAAGATAGAGCATAGCCAGACTATATGATTCTGTAGGGATAGCTTTCTTTGGCCATGTTATTTTGAGAAGACATAATTGCTTGGTTAGGATGCTTGAAGTATTATTATTTTTATGTCAATATTAAACTTTTGTCATGAATCTTATGGATCTCAATATTCTTGCCACAATAAAGAGAATTACATGGATAAATATGTTAGGTAGCATTCCACATCAAAAATTCTGTTTTTATCATTACCCTACTCGAGGACGAGCAGGAATTAAGCTTGGGGATGCTTGATACGTCTCCAACGTATCTATAATTTTTGATTGTTCCATGCTATTATATTATCAACCTTGGATGTTTTATATGCATTACTATGCTATTTTATATGATTTTTGGGACTAACCTATTAACCTAGAGCCTAGTGCCAGTTTCTGTTTTTCCTTGTCTTTAAGTATCGCAGAAAAGGAAAATCAAACAGAGTCCAATTGACCTGAAACTTCACGGAGATCATTTTTGGACCAGAAGAAGCCCACGGAGTACTGGAGGTGGGCCAGAAGAGCCCCGAGGCCACCACGAGGGTGGGGGGCGCGCCCTACCCCCTGGGCACGCCCCTGCCTCGTGGGCTCCTCGCGGCTCCCCTGACCGACTTCTTTCGCCTATATATGTCCATATATCCTAAAAACATCGGGAGCACAATACATCGGGAGTTCTGCCGCCAGAAGCCTCCATAGCCATCGAAAACCAATCTCGACCCGTTCCGGCACCCTGCCGGAGGGGGGGGAATCCCTCTCCAGTGGCCATCTTCAGCATCCTGGTGCTCTCCATGACAAGGAAGGAGTAGTTCACCCTCGGGGCTGAGGGTATGTACCAGTAGCTATGTGTTTGAACTCTCTCTCTCTCTCTCGTGTTCTTGAGGTGGTACGATCTTGATGTATCGCGAGCTTTGCTATTATAGTTGGATCTTATGATGTTTCTCCCCCTCTACTCTCTTGTGATGAATTGAGTTTTCCCTTTGAAGTTATCTTATCGAATTAAGTCTTTAAGGATTTGAGAACAATTGAAGTATGTATTGCACGCGCTTAACTGTGGTGACAATGGGATAACATGTGATCCACTTTATGTATGTTTTGGTGATCAACTTGTGAGTTCCGTGACCTCGTGAACTTATGGATAGGGGTTGGCACACGTTTTCGTCTTGAATCTCTGGTAGAAACTTTGGGGCACTCTTTGAAGTTCTTTGTGTTGGTTGAATAGATGAATATGAGATTGTGTGATGCATATCGTATAATCATACCCATGGATACTTGAGGTGACATTGGAGTATCTAGGTGACATTAGGGTTTTGGTTGATTTGTGTCTTAAGGTGTTATTCTAGTACGAACTCTATGATAGATCGAAAGGAAAGAATAGATTTGTGTTATTTTACTACGGACTCTTGAATAGATCGATCAGAAAGGATAACTTTGAGGTGGTTTCGTACCCTACAATAATCTCTTCGTTTGTTCTCCGCTATTAGTGATTTTGGAGTGACTCTTTGTTGCATGTTGAGGGATAGTTATATAATCCAATTATGTTATTATTGTTGAGAGAACTTGCACTAGTGAAAGTATGAACCCTAGGCCTTGTTTCCTAGCATTGCAATACCGTTTACGCTCACTTTTATCACTTGCTACCTTTCTGTTTTATATTTTCATATTACAAAAACCTATATCTACCATCCATATTGCACTTGTATCACCATCTCTTCGCCGAACTAGTGCACCTATACAATTTATCATTGTATTGGGTGTGTTGTGGACACAAGAGAATCTTTGTTATTTGGTTGCAGGGTGGCTTGAGAGAGACCATCTTCATCCTACGCCTGCCACGGATTGATAAACCTTAGGTCATCCACTTGAGGGAAATTTGCTACTGTCCTACAAACCTCCACACTTGGAGGCCCAACAACGTCTACAAGAAGAAGGTTGTGTAGTAGACATCAGAACTGCCCTAGATACTTGGTGGATAAGAAGGATGGCATAGTGAACAAAGGTATATTGGATATACATGTTATTGATGTGTACTTTACTAGTATTTATAGCAACCTCTCGGCATTTGATACTGGCTCAGTTGCTAAGAGTAGTAACTCGAAATGGGAGTTGCAGAATGAACAGAAACTAGCTAAGGGTGAAGTGACGATGTGTGTAGGAAGTAGTTCCAAGATTGATATGATCATCATCGCACACTCCCTATACTTTCAGGATTAGTGTTGAACCTAAATAAGTGTTATTTGGTGTTTGCGTTGAGCATGAATATGATTTGATCATATTTATTGCAATACGGTTATTCATTTAAGTTAGAGAATAATTGTTGTTCTGTTTACATGAATAAAACCTTCTATTGACATACACCCAATGAAAATGGTTAATTGGATCTCGATCGTAGTGATACACATATTCATAATATTGAAGCCAAAAGATGCAAAGTTAATAATAATAGTGCAACTTATTTGTGGCACTGCCGTTTAGGTCATATTGGTGTAAAGCGCATGAAGAAACTCCATGCTGATGGGTTTTGGAATCACTTGATTATGAATCACTTGATGCTTGTGAACCATGCCTCATGGGAAAGATGACTAAGACTCCGTTCTCCGGAACAATGGAGCGAGCAACTGACTTATTAGAAATAATACATACTGATGTATGCGATCCGATGAGTGTTGAGGCTCGCGGCGGGTATCATTATTTTCCGACCTTCACAGATGATTTGAGCAGATATGGGTATATCTACTTGATGAAACATAAGTCTAAAACATTTAAAATTTTCAAAGAGTTCCAGAGTGAAGTGGAAAATCATCGTAACAAGAAAATAAAGTTTTTGCGATCTCATCGTGGAGGAGAACATTTGAGTTACGAGTTTGGTCTTCATTTGAAACAATGCGGAATAGTTTCGCAACTCATGCCACCTGGAACACCACAGCATAATAGTGTGTCCGAACATCGTAACCGTACTTTATTAGATATGGTGCAATCTATGATATTTCTTCCCGATTTACCACTATCATTTTTGGGGTTATGCATTAGAGACAGCTGCATTCACGTTAAATAGGGCACCATCTAAATCCATTGAGACGACGCCATATGAACTATGGTTTGGCAAGAAACCAAAGTTGTCGTTTCTTAAAGTTTGTGGTTGCGATGCTTATGTGGAAAAGTTTCATCCTGATAAGCTCAAACCCAAATCGGAGAAATGTGTCTTCATAGGATACCCAAAGGAGACAGTTGGGTACACCTTCTATCACAGATCCGAAGGCAAGACATTCGTTGCTAAGAATGGATCCTTTCTAGATAAGGAGTTTCTCTCGAAAGAAGTGAGCGGGAGGAAAGTAGAACTTGACGAGGTAACAGTACCGGCTCAATTATTGGAAAGTAGTTCATCACAAAAATCTGTTCCTGAAAGCACAAGTGCTCCCTAGGTGGTTTTGATAATTGATGACAACATATCTCTTGTTGGACTAACATTTCTATCTAGCATGTTTCAGATAAGTTCAACAATGAAGTGGCATGGACTAAAGGTTGTGGGAACTCCTTCAAGATGCTAAGGACAAAGGATTGGCTAAAGCTTCAAGCTCAAGACTCTTCATTTTACATTTTAGTGATCCAAGATCACATTGAGTCCATAGGAAAAGCCAATACTATCAAGGAGGGATGAGGTGTTGCTTAACGAGCCTCTTGCTTCATGTGCTTAATGATATGCTCCAAAATCCTCAGCTACTTTCCCACTTCCACATATGACCTAAACCCAAAGCCAAACTCGGAACTACCGATTATTTCTATCCGGCGCCACCGAGTTTCACTTGTCATAAGCCACTGCCAAACCCTAGCAATTCGGTTCTACCGATAGGGATCTCGGTCTCACCGAGATGGGATTGCAAACTCTCTGTTTCCCTTTCGTAACTTTTCGGTCTCACCAAAAGAGCGAATCGGTCCCACCGAGATTGCAGTGTAAACTCTCTATTTCCTTTTTATAACTTTTCGGTCTCACCGAAAGAGAAAATCGGTCCCACCGAGTTTACCTGACCAACTCTCTGGTTAGCTTATTACCAAACTCGGTCTCACCGAGTTTGTGTAATTGGTCTCACCGAGATTACGTTATGCCCAAACCCTAACCATATCGGTCCTATCGAGTTGCATGTCAGTCCCACCGAAAATCTCTAACGGTCACTAGGTTTACCTTTTCGGTCCGACCGAGTTTGTTGATTCGGTCCCACCGAGATTGGAAAACTGTGTGTAACGGTTGGATTTTGTGTGGAGGCTATATATACCCCTCCACCTCCTCTTCATTCGTGGAGAGAGCCATCAGAACACATACACAATTCCAACTCATATGTTCTGAGAGAGAACCACCTACTCATGTGTTGAGACCAAGATATTCCATTCCTACCATATGAATCTTGATCTCTAGCCTACCCCAAGTTGCTTTCCACTCAAATCTTCTTTCCACAAAATCCAAATCCTATGAGAGAGAGTTGAGTGTTGGGGAGACTATCATTTGAAGCACAAGAGCAAGGAGTTCATCATCAACACACCATTTGTTACTTCTTCGAGAGTGGTGTCTCCTAGATTGGCTAGGTGTTACTTGGGAGCCTCCGACAAGATTGTGGAGTTGAACCAAGGAGTTTGTAAGGGCAAGGAGATCGCCTACTTCGTGAAGATCTACCGCTAGTGAGGCAAGTCCTTCGTGGGCGATGGCCATGGTGGGATAGACAAGGTTGCTTCTTCGTGGACCCTTCGTGGGTGGTTGCTTCTTCGTGGACCCTTCGTGGGTGGAGCCCTCCGTGGACTCGCGCAACCATTACCCTTCGTGGGTGGAGCCCTCCGTGGACTCGCGCAACCGTTACCCTTCGTGGGTTGAAGTCTCCATCAACATGGATGTAGGATAGCACCACCTATCCGAACCACGGGAAAAACATCCGTGTCTCCAATTGCGTTTAAATTCTCCAAACCCTTCCCCTTACATTCTTGCAAGTTGCATGCTTTACATTCCGCTGCTCATATACTCTTTGCATGCTTGCTTGATATGTATTGTGTATGTTGAAATTGTGCCTAAAACTCCACTCAAACCAAAAAGGCCTAAAAATTGCAATTTTAGCACTAAGTGTCTAATCACCCCCCCCTCTAGACACATCTACTTCTAGATCCTACAAGTGGTATCAGAGCTTTGGTCTCCATTGCCTTGGTTTAATCACCATTGGAGGAAGATGGATGTGTCTACCTTAAGGAGTCTTAGACATAGAGTGCCTATTCTTGATGGAGAGTATTTTCATGAGTGGAAAAATGAGATGCTTGTAATTTTCAATCAATATCATTTGAACAAGTATATTGCTAGCCCTTGTGCACCTCATATTGATCCTTTGCATCCTACCCTAGATGAAGATATTGACATGATTCGCAATCTTAGAACTATTGAGCTCATCATTAGAGGATTGCCCAAAAATTTGATTGCTAGTTTGCCTACTCTTAATTGTGCCTATACTATATGGAAATTTCTTGAGGAACGATTTCCCGATCATTCCTTGAAAACTTTGGATGAAATTCTCCATAAATCTATTGCCTTGAGTAAGATGAACTCTAGTGATCCTAGTTTTGGTAATTGTCTATTTGAACTTACCAATCTTAAGCATGCTAAAGGAGATGTTGGAATCATTAGTGATATCATATTCGAAGCTATAAGAATTCATAAAAGTGACCACTTTGATGATCATTTATCTAATGAATTACCCTCTCTAGGAAATGATGAGTCACAAGATCATGATGAACATGGATACTATGATGATGATGATGATAGTGACTTCGATCTTGATGATGCAATGAGACATTTTGGTCTTATGGCAAATCTTCAGGGATATGAATCAGGAGGAAAGGAATGGGTTCTTGATAGTGGATGTACTGATCATATGAGCGGAGATGAAGAGATGTTTCGTGAGCTTGCTGAAAATGACGGCCCTCGAAAATATGTCACCTTTGGTGATAATTCAAAGGGTAAAGTGGTTGGCCTTGGTAAGGTGGCCATCTCACATGATAGTTCCATTCAAAATGTCATGCTCGTTGAATCTCTCGGCTACAACTTACTTTCAGTATCTAGACTTGCTGATTTCGGTTTGAATGTCCTATTTACTGAGGTAGATTGCCAAGTATTTCGTCGAGACAATCATAAAATGGTCTTTACGGGTATGCGTAGAGGTGATCTTTACATTGTCGATTTCTCTAAAAAGGCACAACCTAAAACTTGCTTTGTTGCTAAATCCTCAAAAGGTTGGTTGTGGCATAGACGACTAGGTCACGTTAGCATGAGAAACCTTGACAAGCTTATTAAAGGAAATCATATCCTTGGAGTTAACGATGTCATATTTGATAAGGATAGACTTTACAGTGCTTGTCAAGCAGGTAAACAGGTTGGAGGAAGGCATCCCGTGAAGAACATCATGACCACAAGAAGGCCGCTCGAGCTACTTCATATGGATCTTTTTGGTCCCAACGCCTACAAGAGTCTCGGTGGAAATTCTTTTGGTCTAGTTATAGTTGATGATTTTTCAAGATTTACGTGGGTGTTCTTTCTTAATGACAAGTCACAGGTCCAGAAGATCTTCAGAAACTTCGCTAGGAAGGCCCAAAATCAGTTTGACGTGAAGATCAAGAAGGTTCGGAGTGACAACGGAACGGAGTTCAAGAACGCAAATGTGGACACCTTTCTTGACGAAGAAGGGATTTCACACGAGTTCTCGGCTACGTACACACCTCAACAAAATGGAGTTGTTGAGAGGAAGAACCGGACGCTCATCGAAATGGCAAGAACGATGCTTGATGAATACAAGACGCCGAAGCACTTTTGGGCAAAAGCGGTTGAGACAGCTTGTCACGCAACAAATCGCTTATATCTTCACAAGCTACTCGGCAAGACGGCATACGAGCTTCTCACCGGTAACAAACCCCAAGTTGGATGCTTTCGAGTATTCGGCTCAAAGTGCTACATTCTTGATAAGCATCGTCGTTCAAAGTTTGCTCCTAAATCTCATCAAGGTTTTCTACTTGGTTATGGCTCAAACTCTCACACTTACCGTGTCTACAACAATTTCACCCGAAAGGTTGAAGAGATGGTAGATGTGAAGTTTGATGAATCTAATGGCTCGCAAGTAGAGCAATTGCCAATTGATGTAGGAGACAAAGACCCTTCAGAAGCAATCCAAGACTTGTCCATTGGCAAAATTCGTCCAACGAAGGTGAAGGAGAGTACTTCATCCGTCCAAGTGGAAGCTTCTACTTCACGACAAAGTGAACCAAGAATTGACACGGAAGCATCCACAAGTGGGACACACCAAGATGAAGAAGACAAGGAAATGCATCAAGACGAACATCAACAACCTCTTTCTCCACCACGACAAGAGAACGACGACGTCAACAATGAAGAAGGCCAAGAAGAAGAACAAGATGAAGAAGATGTTCAACGAAGACCCAAGCAAAAGCTCTCACGAGTTCGAGCAAGAATTGCCAAAGATCATCCCGTCGAGCAAATCCTCAATGATATACAAACCGGGAGAATCACTCGCTCAAAAACTCGTTTAGCTAACTTTTGTGAAAACTATTCATTCATCTCTAGCATTGAACCTATGAAGGTTGAAGAAGCATTGGAAGATCCGGATTGGATAAACGCTATGCATGAAGAGCTACACAATTTTGAGAGAAACCAAGTTTGGACATTGGTTGAGAAGCCCGACAACAACCACAACATCATTGGTACCAAATGGGTGTTTCGCAACAAGCAAGATGAAGATGGACAAGTGGTTTGCAACAAAGCACGTCTCGTCGCCCAAGGGTACACACAAGTCGAAGGTATGGACTATGGTGAGACATATGCTCCCGTTGCTAGACTTGAGTCCATTCGCATCTTACTTGCCTATGCTAATCACCATAATATCACCTTGTACCAAATGGACATTAAAAGTGCTTTTCTAAATGGTGAAATAGAGGAGGAAGTTTATGTCAAACAACCTCCCGGCTTTATCAATCCTAAGAAACCAAATCATGTTTACAAACTTCACAAAGCTCTTTATGGTCTTAAACAAGCTCCTAGAGCATGGTATAAATGCTTGACCAAGTTCCTTATTACAAGTGGTTTTGAAATTGGTAAAATTGATTCTACTCCTTTTACTAAAAGGGTTAATGGAGAACTATTTGTATGCCAAATTTATGTCGATGATATCATATTTGGTTCAACTAACCCTCTCTTTAGTGAAAAGTCTGGAAAGCTAATGTCAGAGAAGTTTGAGATGTCTATGATGAGTGAACTCAAATTCTTTCTCGGTTTGCAAATCAAGCAAACTAAGGAAGGTACATTTGTCTCTCAAACGAAGTACACCAAGGACTTATTCAAGAAGTTCAATATGCAAGAATGCAAAGGTATGTCTACACCCATGCCTACTAGTGGACATAATTATTTGACCAAAGATGGTGAACTGGTTTATCAAAAGGTTTATCGCTCTATGATTGGTTCATTGTTATACCTATGTGCTTCACGTCTCGATATTATGCTAAGTGTGTGCATGTGTGCACGATATCAAGCTGCTCCTAAAGAATGTCATCTTAAGGCTGTGAAAAGGATAGTGAGATATTTAATCCATACACCAAATTTTGGCATTTGGTATCCTAAGAGGTCTTCTTTTGATCTTGTTGGCTATTCCGACTCGGATTATGCCGGAGACAAGGTTGATAGAAAGTCCACTTCGGGTACTTGTCAATTTCTTGGTAGATCTCTTGTGTCTTGGTCTTCCAAGAAACAAAACTCGGTATCCTTATCCACCGCCGAAGCGGAATACATTGCCGCTGGTTCATGTTGTGCTCAATTACTTTGGATGACCCAAACTCTTAAAGATTGTGGGATCTATGTGAAACATGTTCCACTACTTTGTGACAATGAAAGTGCTATCAAAATTGGTCATAATCCTGTACAACATTCTCGAACTAAGCATATTGAAGTTCGTCATCATTTCATTCGAGATCATGTTGCTAAGGGTGACATTGATCTTAAGCATGTTCGCACCGATAAGCAATTAGCGGATATATTTACTAAACCTCTTGATGAGAAAGTGTTTTGCAGGTTGAGAGGAGAATTGAACATCATTGATGCTTCGAACTTGGAGTAGAAACTCCATTGGATACATGCAAGACATGAGCTTATGACTAATCCATGATATATCTCTTATGATAACTATCTTATGTCTTGGATATATTTGCACCTTGCATGTTGTCTAACCCATGTAGGTGCTTGGTTGAATCTAATTCCATGAGATTGCGACTCACTCACATCTTGAGCAATCTCTACATCACCAAGACTCTACACAATGGTGGTTGAAGACAAGGAAGCACAAAACCATTCAAACATATCCTTTGACAAATTCTATGTTGAGCTTCATGATTGTCATTTTTGGATACACAAGTGCTCTTCCTTGCAAGAACTAACCCATGTAGGTAGATGAACTCAAACTCCAAGTGGTGCTCCCAACTCTTGATGAGCTACATCAACCTTGAGCACCCACACAAGTTCAACTACATGAGCAAGAACCACACCACCACCCAAGGTATGTTATTCCATCTTAGAGAAGCTTTACTCCAAGACATGAGTCAAAGCAACTCAACAAGATGTGAATACATCAAGATGCTTAAACGAAAAATGGTAACCCCATTTTGAGCTTAAACGATGAGTATGACCTATGATCAAGTGTTCTCACTTGACTCCTAAGTCAATATACTCTAACATAGGTGACTATGTCACCGCCCAACTCTAGATGAAGTTCTCTTGTGTTCTTTTCTGTGTTATTGCATTTGTCTCATGCATGTTTATTGTCTTTCTCTTTTTCAAAACTTCATCTAGATATTTCAGTTTCTTCTCTTTTCTCTTTGTTTTTGTTCTGCATTTTCTGCATTCAATTCCTTGCAAATCCTTCAGGTAATTCATTGCAAATCTTTGTGAGATCCTACATGTCTAGTGAGCTGAGGTGACAAATGTTTTTCTCTGTGTAAACTCGGTTTCACCGACTTGTAATTTTCGGTCCAACCGAATCCTTTCGGTACCACCGAAACATTCCACTCGGTGCCACCGACTTCGCAACAGGAAAAACAATTTGCCACTTGTTCTATATTTCTTCTGATCCAGCTCTACTCAATGAATCTTGTCCTCTTCAAGCATCACAGTTTTATCCATTTCTTTGTGCTGAGTCTCAAGGACCAAACCTATACGACGGATTCCAGAAAGCCCTTCTTGGAAATTGATGTCAAAGGGGGAGAGAGAGATCACATCAAAGCTTGTAGGAGAGAGAGATCACATCAAGGGAGAGAAAAAGTCTCAAGGACCAAACCTACAAGAGAGAAAGTATTAAGGGGGAGAGAGAGACTTCCAGGGGGAGAGAATACTCAAGGATCCCAGATGCTTGATGTTCAAGAGGAGAGATGTCACATGCCTTTTTGGGGGAAAGACATGTATTTGCATTAAGTTCTATCCATTTGTATCTTTCAGCTCTGATTTTCTGTTCCCTATCTTCTCCCAATATCCCATGTAAGATTCAGGGGGAGCAAGACACCTAAGGGAAAGAAATCAGTCAAATTCATTGCATATCTTTATTCTTGGGGACATGTTGAATCCAATGTGGTACCTTGTACTCACTCTCTACATGTCATCCCAGTCTTGGTATTCTTGTGGTTTCTTTTGTTTGCTCTGGCTAGTGGATGTACCTGTGTTATCTAACTTTGTTTGTGCAGGTTCATTCCATCCTAAGCCAACTCAAGACCACAAGGTAAGTATATGCATCAAAATCATGAGTATGAGGAGTTCTTGCTTATGTACATACTGTTTGCAAGAAGGACTCATGAGCATGAAGGTATTTTCCTTGATAATCTTTTGCTCTGATGCATATGGCCAAGATACATGTAACACATTGCCTACTTTGTCATGGTTATGCTCTCACATGCCTCTATATTTCATATTTACATGAGTGCATACATGTAAGGGGAGCCTATGCTTGTTACATGTCCTTCCAAAGCTTTACTTGTTGTTCATTATATCTTTATCTAAAGCTTTGATGTATGTTGCCATCAATTACCAAAAAGGGGGAGATTGAAAGCACAAGTGCTCCCTAGGTGGTTTTGATAATTGATGACAACATAACTCTTGTTGGACTAACATTTCTATCTAGCATGTTTCAGATAAGTTCAACAATGAAGTGGCATGGACTAAAGGTTGTGGGAACTCCTTCAAGATGCTAAGGACAAAGGATTGGCTAAAGCTTCAAGCTCAAGACTCTTCATTTTACATTTTAGTGATCCAAGATCACATTGAGTCCATAGGAAAAGCCAATACTATCAAGGAGGGATGAGGTGTTGCTTAACGAGCCTCTTGCTTCATGTGCTTAATGATATGCTCCAAAATTCCTCAGCTACTTTCCCACTTCCACATATGACCTAAACCCAAAGCCAAACTCGGACCTACCGATTATTCCTATCCGGCGCCACCGAGTTTCACTTGTCATAAGCCACTGCCAAACCCTAGCAATTCGGTTCTACCGATAGGGATCTCGGTCTCACCGAGATGGGATTGCAAACTCTCTGTTTCCCTTTCGTAACTTTTCGGTCTCACCGAAAGAGCGAATCGGTCCCACCGAGATTGCAATGTAAACTCTCTATTTCCTTTTTGTAACTTTTCGGTCTCACCGAAAGAGCAAATCGGTCCCACCGAGTTTACCTGACCAACTCTCTGGTTAGCTTATTACCAAACTCGGTCTCACCGAGTTTGTGTAATCGGTCTCACCGAGATTACGTTATGCCCAAACCCTAACCATATCGGTCCTACCGAGTTGCATGTCAGTCCCACCGAAAATCTCTAACGGTCACTAGGTTTACATTTTCGGTCCGACCGAGTTTGTTGATTCGGTCCCACCGAGATTGGAAAACTGTGTAACGGTTGGATTTTGTGTGGAGGCTATATATACCCCTCCACCTCCTCTTCACTCGTTGAGAGAGCCATCAGAACACATACACAATTCCAACTCATATGTTCTGAGAGAGAACCACCTACTCATGTGTTGAGACCAAGATATTCCATTCCTACCATATGAATCTTGATCTCTAGCCTTCCCCAAGTTGCTTTCCACTCAAATCTTCTTTCCACAAAATCCAAATCCTATGAGAGAGAGTTGAGTGTTGGGGAGACTATCATTTGAAGCACAAGAGCAAGGAGTTCATTACCTACACACCATTTGTTACTTCTTGGAGAGTGGTGTCTCCTAGATTGGCTAGGTGTCACTTGGGAGCCTCCGACAAGATTGTGGAGTTGAACCAAGGAGTTTGTAAGAGCAAGGAGATCGCCTACTTCGTGAAGATCTACCGCTAGTGAGGCAAGTCCTGTGGGCGATGGCCATGGTGGGATAGACAAGGTTGCTTCTTCGTGGACCCTTCGTGGGTGGTTGCTTCTTCGTGGACCCTTCGTTCGTGGGTGGAGCCCTCCGTGGACTCGCGCAACCATTACCCTTCGTGGGTGGAGCCCTCCGTGGACTTGCGCAACCGTTACCCTTTGTGGGTTGAAGTCTCCATCAACGTGGATGTAGGATAGCACCACCTATCCGAACCACGGGAAAAACATCCGTGTCTCCAATTGCGTTTAAATTCTCCAAACCCTTCCCCTTACATTCTTGCAAGTTGCATGCTTTACATTCCGCTGCTCATATACTCTTTGCATGCTTGCTTGATATGTATTGTGTATGTTGAAATTGTGCCTAAAACTCCACTCAAACCAAAAAGGCCTAAAAATTGCAACTTTAGCACTAAGTGTCTAATCACCCCCCCCTCTAGACACATCTACTTCTAGATCCTACAGTTCCTGTGACTCCTACACCAATTGGTGAGGAAGCTAATGATGATGATCGTGTAACTTCAGATCAAGTTACTACCGAACCTCGTAGGTCAACCAGAGTGAGATCCGCACCAGAGTGGTACGGTAATCCTGTTCTGGATGTCATGTTACTTGACCATGAAAAACCTATGAACTATGAGGAAGCGATGATGAGCCCAGATTCTACGAAATGGCTTGATGCCATGAAATCTGAGATGGGATCCATGTATGAGAACAAAGTATGGACTTTGATTGACTTGCCCGATGATCGGCGAGTCATTAAGAATAAATGGATCTTCAAGAGGAAGACGGACGCTAATAGTAGTCTTACTATCTACAAAGCTTGAATTGTCGCAAAATGTTTTCGACAAGTTCAAGGTGTTGACTACGATGAGATTTTCTCACTCGTATCGTTGCTTAAAAGTATGTCCGAATTATGTTAGCAGTTGCCGCATTTTATGAAATATGGCAAATGGATGTCAAAATTGTATTCCTTCATGGATTTATTAAAAGAAGAGTTGTGTATGATGCAACCAGAAGGTTTTGTCGATCCTAAAGGTGCTAACAAAGTGAGCAAGCTCCAGCGATCCATCTATGGACTGGTGCAAGCATCTCAGAGTTGGAATATATGCTTTGATAAAGTGATCAAAGCATATGGTTTTATACAGACTTGCGATGAAGCCTGTATTTACAACAAAGTGAGTGGGAGAGCACTACAACATTTCTGATAAGTATATGTGAATGACATATTGTTGATCAGAAATAATGTAGAATTTTCTGGAAAGCATAAAGGAGTGTTTGAAAAGAGTTCTTTAAAGAAAGACCTCGATGAAGCTGCTTACACATTGAGCATCAAGATCTATAGAGATAGATCAAGACGCTTGATAAGTTTTTTCAATGAGTACATACCTTGATAAGATTTCGAAGTAGTTCAAAATAGAACAGTCAAAGAAGGAGTTCTTGCCTGTGTTGCAAGGTGGAAGTTGAGTAAAGACTCAAAACCCGACCACGGCAGAAAATAGAAAGAGAATGAAAAGTCATTCCCTATGCCTCAGTCATAGGTTCTATAAAGTATGTTATGCTGTTTACCAGTCCTATTGTATACCTTAGCATTATTCTGGCAAAGGAGTACGATAGTGATCTGGAGTAGATCACTGGACAGCGGTCAAAATTATCCTTAGAGAACTAAGGAAATATTTCTCGGTTATGGAGGTGATAAAAGAGTTCGTCGTAAAGAGTTACGTCGATACACGCTTTTTACATCGATCTAGACGACTCTAAGTCTCGATCTGGATACATATTGACAGTGGGAGCAATTAGCTAGAGTAGCTCCGTGCAAACCATTGTAGACATAGAAAATTTGCAAAATACATACGACTCTGAATGTGGCAGACTCGTTGACTGAATTTCTCTGACAAGCAAAACATGATCACTCTTTGGGTGTTAATCACATAGCGATGTGAACTAGATTATTGACTCTAGTAAACCCTTTGGGTATTAGTCACATGGAGATGTGAACTAATCACATAAAGATGTGAACTAGATTATTGACTCTGGTGCAAGTGGGAGCCTGAAGGAAATATGCCCTAGAGGCAATAATAAAGTTGTTATTTATATTTCCTTATATCATGATAAATGTTTATTATTCATGCTAGAATTGTATTAACCGGAAACTTAATACATGTGTGAATACATAGACAAACAGATTGCCACTAGTATGCCTCTACTTGACTAGCTCGTTGAATCAATGATGGTTATGTTTCCTAACCATAGACATGAGTTGTCATTTGATAAATGGGACCACATCATTAGGAGAATGATGTGATTGACTTGACCCATTCTGTTAGCTTAGCACTTGATCGTTTTAGTTTACTGCTATTGCTTTCTTCATGACTTATACATGTTCCTGTGACTATGAGATTATGCAACTCCTGATTACCGGAGGAACACTTTGTGTGCTACCAAATGTCACAACGTAACTGGGTGATTATAAAGGTGCTCTACAGGTGTCTCCGATGGTACTTGTTGAGTTGGCATAGATCGAGATTAGGATTTGTCACTCCGATTGTCGGAGAGGTATCTCTGGGCCCTCTCGGTAATGCACATCACTATAAGCCTTGCAAGGAATGTAATTAATGAGTTAGTTGCGGGATGATGCATTACAAAACGAGTAAAGATACTTGCCGGTAACGAGATTGAACTAGGTATTGAGATACCGACGATCGAATCTCGGGCAAGTAACATACCGATGACAAAGGGAACAACGTATGTTGTTATGTGGTTCGACCGATAAAGATATTCGTAGAATATGTAGGAGCCAATATAGGCATCTGAAAGCACAAGTGCTCCCTGGGTGATTTTGATAATTAATGACAACATATCTCTTGTTGGACTAATACTTTTACCTAGTATGTTTCAGACAAGTTCAACAAATTAAGTGGCATGGACTAAAGGATGTGGAACCCCTTCAAGATGCTAAGGACAAAGGATAAGCTCAAGCTTCAAGATCAAGACTCTACATTTTCTATTTTTAGTGATCCAAGATCACATTGAGTCTATAGGAAAAGCCAATACTATCAAGAGGGGATGAGGTGTTGCTTGATGAGGTTCTTGCTTCATAGTGCTTAGTGATATACTCCAAAACCCTCAACTACCTTCCCACATCCACACATGACCTAAACCAGAAGTCAAACTCGGCCCCACCGATTCTTTCTATCCGGCGCCACCGAGTTCAGATGTCATAGCCACTGCCACAATCCCTAGGCAAATCGGTTTCACCGATAGGGATCTCGGTCTCACCGAGATGGGATTGTAATCTCTCTGTGTATGTCCATTACCAAAATCGGTCCCATCGAGATTGAGCAATCGGTACTACCGAGATTACAATGCAAACTTTCTAGTTAGCTTATTACCAAAATCGGTCCCACCGAGTTTGTGTAATCGGTCTCACCAAGTTTGCCTGACCAACTCCCTGGTTAGCTTATTACCAAAATCGGTCCCACCGAGTTTGTGTAATCGGTCTCACCGAGATTACGTTATGCCCTAACCCTAACCATATCGGTCCTACCGAGTTGCATCTCAGTCCCACCAAAAATCCTAACGGTCACTAGGTTTGCTAAATCGGTCTGACCGAGTTTCTCAATTCGGTCTCACCGAGATTGGTAAATTGTGTGTCACGGTTATTTTTTGTGTGGAGGCTATATATACCCCTCCACCCACTCTTCATTCGTGGAGAGAGCCATCAGAACATACCTACACTTCCAATACACATTTTCTGAGAGAGAACCACCTACTCATGTGTTGAGGCCAAGATATTCCATTCCCACCATATGAATCTTGATCTCTAGCCTTCCCCAAGTTGCTTTCCACTCAAATCTTCTTTCCACCAAATCCAAATCCTGTGAGAGAGAGTTGAGTGTTGGGGAGACTATCATTTGAAGCAGAAGAGCAAGGAGTTCATCATCAACACACCATTTGTTACTTCTTGGAGAGTGGTGTCTCCTAGATTGGCTAGGTGTCACTTGGGAGCCTCCAACAAGATTGTGGAGTTGAACCAAGGAGTTTGTAAGGGCAAGGAGATCGCCTACTTCGTGAAGATCTACCGCTAGTGAGGCAAGTCCTTCATGGGTGATGGCCATGATGGGATAGATAAGGTTGCTTCTTCGTGGACCCTTCGTGGGTGGAGCCCTCCGTTGACTCGCGCAACCGTTACCCTTCGTGGGTTGAAGTCTCCATCAACATGGATGTACGATAGCACCACCTATCGGAACCACGACAAAACATCCATGTCTCCAATTGCGTTTGAATTCTCCAAACCCTTCCCCTTACATTCTTGCAAGTTGCATGCTTTACTTTTCGCTGCTCATATACTCTTTGCATGCTTGCTTGATATGTATTGTGTTTGTTAAACTTGTGCCAAAACTCCACTTCAACTTAAAGAAATTAAAAACTGCAACTTTTGGTACTTAGTGTCTAATCACCCCCTCTAGACACCTCTTCTCGATCCTTTCAGCATCCAAGTTCGCTATTGGTTATTGACCAGAGAAGTGTCTCGGTCATGTCTACATAGTTCTCGAACCCGTAGGGTCCGCACGCTTAATGTTCGTTGATGATATTGTATTTATGAGTTATGTATGTTGGTAACTGAATGTTGTTCGGATTTCTGGATAAGATCACGGACATGACGAGGAACTCCGGAATGGTCCGGAGATAAAGTTTGATATATGGGATAATAGTGTTTGGTTTCCGGAAGGGGTTCCGGATGTTTCTCGAAATGTTTGGGTACGAGAACACTTTATTTGGGCCAAAAGGGAAAGCCCACAAGGTTTCTGGAAAGTGCAAAAGGAAGTTTTGCGGAGTCTAGGGGCCAGACGCTAGGGTCCCTGGCGTCTGGGTCCAGACGCCGGGAACCCTGGCGTCTGGCCCTATAGTCCGAGAAGGACGCTTGCCTTTCAGGTGAAACCGACTTTGTGGAGGCTTTTACTCCAAGTTTCGACCTCAAGGCTCAACATATAAATAGAGGGGTAGGGCTAGCACCCAAAAGACATCAATAAACACCAATCCGTGTGCCGGCAACCCTGTCCCCTCTAGTTTATCCTCCGTAATAGTTTTCGTAGTGCTTAGGCGAAGCCCTGCGGAGATTGTTCTTCACCAACACCGTCACCACGCCGTCGTGTTGACGGAACTCATCTACTACTTCTCCCCTCTTGCTGGATCAAGAAGGCGAGGATGTCATTGAGATGAACGTGTGCTGAACGCAGAGGTGCCGTACGTTCGGTACTTGATCGGAACGGATCGTGAAGGTGTACGACTACATCAACCGCGTTGACAAACACTTCCGCTTTCGGTCTATGAGGGTACGTAGACATACTCTCCCCTCTCGTTGCTATGCATCACCATGATCTTGCGTGTGCGTAGGATTTTTTTTTGAAATTACTACGTTCCCCAACACCCGGCACCTCCAAAGTGTGCGATGAGAACGGGAAGCCAAGACATAACAAGGACAACAAGCGTCGGCATAAAGGCAACATCAGTGATGCCAACGAGGCTACTCTGAACACTGGTTTCAACAGCCAACGTAGTGGCCAGAAGAAGAAACCCTTTAAAGGGAACAAATACGGTCCGTCGATGCTAGACAAGATCCTCGATAGGCCTTGCCAAATTAATGGCACCTCAGACAAACCTACAAATCACTCAACCCGGAACTGCTGGTTATAAAGCAGGCCGGCAAGATCACAGACGATAACCCAGGCAAGGGCCAGCCTCGTAGTGAGGACGAGGATGAAGCCGAGGCCGAACAATGGAGGCCACAACAGTTTGCTCCCAAAGTAAAGGATGTAAACATGATTTGTGTTACTCACATCCCTAAGAAGGAGAGGAAGTCAGCACTACGTGATGTTTACACATTGGAACCCATAGCGCCGAAATTCAACCCCTGGTTGGCTTGCCCGATCACTTTTGACCAACAAGACCATTCATGAGTAATATTTTACACTCATCCACCATTGTTTAAACCAAGATATTTTATTTAAAAAGATATTTGCTCCGATATTGCTACTAATGACTAATGATTGCAAGGGATTCCATAAATCCACTCTTTGATGTGTTTCCACGGGAAATGGATTAAAAAGGGAAGAAGTCATGTGTGAACATGGAAAGGAAGTAGAATGGAGAAAGAAGGAATCAACAAGAGGCATTTCTGCGGAAACAGAGCAAAAGACGGCATTCCGTACGCGCTCGTATAAGCGCCCGTATGGCATGGAAACTGAGGCAGATCGTCCACCTGAACAACTTTTATAAAGGGGGCCATCTTGAAATATCAACGGGGGAGGCCAGAACGGAGCATCGACATCAGCCACATCGTCTTCATCTTCATCCACAAACCCTAGCCGTTGCCATCTCCATAGCCACCATCACCACCATAGTGCTTCCTCATCTAGTTCATACTTGTAATCGTGCATCGCACAATTCATCCATTGTATGACATATTTGCAATCAATCAATCTTTAAGATGTGTTCTTTAATGTTTTCTTCTCGCGATCTGATCTTCATGTGTGAGTAGTTCAATAAGGTATGGATTGAGGCATGAGCCTTGCAACCCTCTATATTTGTCTCCTTTCTCTTGTTCGATTTTGTGCAAAGGAGCATATACTCCGGATATTCATTTCTGAGCTCGGGCTCAAATGCTCCCTAAATCAGACCCGTCCTCTAGCATGTGGATATGCGCCCTTCCTTGTATCTTCTGTCCATATATCACATGTGTCAATATAGTATAAGGCCAGCCAGAGGCGCATTGATTGCGATGACAGACAACACTGTTGGTGCGGAACACCTTCTCGGCACACGGATCAGCATTTTTCCTGTGCCGAGCTGAGTCGTCTCCTCACACAATCCAGTGCCTAATAATAATGATATATCCCCACCACGCAAGTAGTAATAACGAAGGCGTGCCAATAACATGACTTGGACCGATGTCAGCTCCCCTAAGTACAAGGAACAGTTTTTCAGAAACAATGATCCACAGATTTGTGCTGACGAACATTAACATATTTGTACTCACTCATACAGGGTGTCCAACATCTTGAAAAATGGAGGAACAAGCGAGGAGCAATGCTCACTGAAACACACTAGAAAATCCTTGGCAAACAAGGATACAAAATACAAACTTAACAATCACAACTTAATTTTCAGCAATACCGGTGTTTCGGCGGTGACACTCCATGCCATAGTTCTCTTGCATTTCCCCGGCTGGCATGGTTTCTTGGGTGCATCCCCTTTTTCGAGACAGGTTGTTTGCTTGTGGCCATCAATAGCAAAGCATCAAGACCAGCTAACATGTGCTCGAATGATTCTGCACTCGCATCTCCCATCTCGACTGACTTCCAAAGCTTTCATGTATAATGTCGAATGCCTGCACATGAAAACATGTTAACAGAGTGGTCCTTCTGGTATTGAGTCAGGTGCTGGGGCAGAATGTCTCTTGCGTCCTTGGTCCATTGTTTCACAAGAATCTCCTTCAAATGAAGTACATCCATGACCGGCGCCAAGGGCAGTTAGGTTATCAGAAATATATCGTCTCGAGATGCAAGTCTTCACTGAACACACAAATTCCTTATCCAAACAGAAGTTTGAGGAACGAAATGATATCATCCATGGAAGTTACCCTTAAGACGTGGCATCATAACATTCTGGTGTGCTCAAATTGTCCACACACGCACTTAAACTCCAAGTGGTCCTCGTTTACTGTAACCTCGTACACAACTCTGTTCCATTTTCCTCTCTTCACCTCTTCGTTGTGCGTTGTGACATACTTCATCATCTTCTCCACCTCCGTGACATTGTACGTCGTGCCTTTAGTTAGTAGGTAACCAAACTCCTAGAACATAGCCCTCGTGTAAATCTTGCTTGCGTGTCTCTCAATTGCCAAATTCGTTCTCCTAACAACTTCACCCTGTCAAACAGAAGTAAATTTTAAAAGATGGAAACCAGATAAATACACGAGGTGGCGGTGCGGCGGGTAGGTGATCTGGGTGGTTGTCACTAAAACTATGCAAAGAAACGTAGTGGAGTTACGATCATCATCCTCTTATCCTCGTAGCTTTCCTCGCGCTCGCGGTCAAACAACAACCTCATGTACTGCCTCACAAAGGTGTGCATCGGGCGAGCAGGAGGCATGTGCTTCTTCAACATGCAGTTCACGCTCTTGCTGCGTTCTTTGCATGTCATCTTGATGCAAAAAAACTCCTTGAAGTATGTTTTTGGCCATTTTCTTCTTATTTCGTAGATCTGGGTCATGTAAGGGTGCTTCTTCAGGTTGTACTTATTAAGCAGCATACCCCACGTTGTCTCGAACTCATCTTCATTTAACATGTGGTTCACCACTTTGTAGAATTCAGCTTGGAACTCTCTCTCCTTCATGTACAGGGGACCAAACGCTCCTTTGCCTTCTTCAGCACATGCCATTTGCACCACCAGTGCACACTGTCCGGATAAACTTTGCTGATTGCCACCTCCATACATCTGTTCTGGTCTGCCATCAAACACACTAATCAGTTCTAATTCATTTCTAATTAAGTTTCAAATTTTCAATGCATAATTTTTCCTGTGTATGTAGGCCGAGTGCTGGCCGTGTTACAGTTTTTGTAGGTTCCTCTGCATACTTTTGAATTGACTGCTCCAGTGCACTCATCCTAGAAGGACATGGTGTCCGGTCCGGTGATGCACCGCGGAAGCGTAATCTGAATTTTCCAAGCATACATATTCAGTTCACTAGTTTCACCTAAAAAGACGACTACTAATGCAATTTTTGCTGGCCAGTGAGGTAAACCGAGTATTAGAGTAACGGAGCCAGTGGTTCTGCTAACAAGTTGATGCACTGATGTTTCCTAGAAAAATTCAGAATACAACTATGTGGTTCAAAACATTGTTCCATGTATGGATGTCCAGCCACTTGGAATAAATACAGTTCAACAGAGGGATAAGACTTTGGGTACAGACCTTTTTGTCCAACCATGGGCCTCCGGGTTGACCCCGTCGGTTGATTGTGCCGACAGAGTTGGAGATGCATCTGGTCGCCGACGAACCCCCACCTGTGCCCTCTCCGGGTCAGCGCAGCCGACCTGCTGGCCGCACCCAGACCCAGCAAAACTCCTCCTGCAGTGGGAACCTGAAAGCTGATGGCAATGGGCGACGGCCAGACCTGGCATCAGATTTCTTCTCCAGGTCTGTCGGCGGACAGAACAAACCCCTGGAACTACAAGATCTCCAGCCATACAAGATGAACTAACCTATAGGCAGCATCGAGCAGGAACTCAAGCCCAGGATCTTCAATTCCAAATCCCGCCGGTGCAAATCTAGCGCCGCCGCAGGATCTACATCATTCGAGATTGGAGAAGGACAAGGAGGTGGTTTGGGGTGAGGGAGGGGAGGCACACCTAGTGGTTGTTTGGATAAACGAAATTAACACCTAGTTTTAACAAAACACGTTTTAGTAGGATTTCTTGGAAAACTAGTTTTACTAATAATTTAGTTAGGAATAAGCATGCACAAAAGCTTGTTTGGATGGTAAAACATGTTTAAATACGGGAGACTCGCGGACTGCACCGTCACCGCCGCGTCCTCACATCGGCATAAGAGATGATCGTGTCCAGGCATGGATGCTGTGGTAGGCCATCTCAATGCTCACAAATGTGAATCTTAGCAGAAGAAATAACACTCGTGTGACAGACATGCGAAAATGCCCAATCATTGAAGAAGAAGAATTAGCACACAAGGAATCTGCTGCGGCTGCACAACTCAAGATCAAATTGTTGAGACAAGCATTTAGGACTCGGAACCAAGCCCTCAAGACGTTGGTGATGTAGTGCCGACCTGCTAGGGAAGGACCGGTGGTTGACTCTGATGCGACGGCCGCCGCGGGATGAGTGCTCGTCGGGGAAGGATTAGTGGTCAACAGTGATGACGACGGCCCGACGATGGCAAGGGCCACGAGCGCTGCAAGATGAGATGTCGCTGGGGAAGGAGAAGACCAGTGGTCAACGTCGCGGCCGCCGGCGGCGCGGGAGGACTGGTTACGTATGATGATGGCCATGGGCGGTGCGAGATGAGTTGTTGATGGGGAAGGAGAAACATGCATGCCAGCTGTGCCATACGCCGATCGGGGCGGCAGATGAAGAATTGGTTTATCGAAAAACGTCAAATAGTCATTTTTCTATAAGCTCGGTTTTTCAGTTTTACTAGAACTAAGATCTTCTTATCCAGGAATTTGTTATGTTAACCAAACAGAGTTTTAGTTTGTTATAACCCAAAACGTGTGTAGGCCACACTGGTTTAGTAAATCCCAGTATCCAAACAACCCCCTAGGCACGATAGGCGGCTCAGTTATGGAGCTAACGTTTTGGTGGACGGCCCAGCACGTACTCACACGTCGGGCATTCCTCCCGTACAACCTGGGCCCGCGTACGCAACACTGTTCGCTACCGTATATCCACGTTCACCCCTTTTCCACCTAAATAGCGTCAGTTATGTTAGAGCGATTTTTACTGATCCCAAGCCAGGAACAGACACCGCCGATTTCGGGAGCATCTGGGCTCGCGCATCGAATCGTCGTGTCCCATATACTCAGGTAAAACTACTCCACCTTTGGTTGAAGGTAATCTTGACGTCGGTATGACGCTCACATAAACACCACCAGTGGACACCAATAATGAGACATGTCACAACATCACAATAATCTCATACGAGATCCTTTCCAGAATGCATCATGATGAAATGCATCATGAACCAGTCACAATAGACCAAAGTAGAAAGAGGAGAGTTAACTCATGAATGTAGAACAGTGCGGCAAGACGCGTGTCACACTCTGGCCCCCTCTTCTCCGCGGCCCACGCATTTTTTGGAGGGTAAACATCGTCGCTTTTATTTAACTTAAAACACGTCTGGGATCTCGCCTGCGATCACTTCCAGAATGCAATCTGGTGGTGACCCAAGCCATACCTTACACAGTTCTTCGCCTACCTATCTTCGCTAATTTATGTGCGGCAACATTTGCAGAACGCCTCACCCACGAAACTCTAAAAGCATCAAAAGACCGAAGCATAGTCTTGATATCCTCCACCCAAGGGCCTGTCGCTGCCAAGATCCTTTCCGGAGTGTTTATCATCTGCACTAGAGCCTGGCTGTCCACCTCCAAATGAAGTCTTTGCACATTAACCTCTGCAGCAACAAGAATGGCTCTTTTGCATGCCTTGATCTCCGCACTCTCTGCCTCCATCACCTGAGGGAAGAAGTGGCAAGTCCCTGCAATATAAGCTCCATTGTGATCTCGCAACACCACGCCTCCTCCGCCATTGCCTCCAGCTCTGGAAGTGGCACCGTTGGTGTTGGCCTTGATCCACCCCTCCTCTGGCGCAGTCCATCTTTGCAGAATCGCAACTTTGGCCTCCCGATCCGGCTTCTCGTGAACCTCCCTCCATTCTCTCATGTAAGAGAAAACCCTCTCTATTATTTCATGTGGTTCATCTATCCTCTTGCCATTCTTTGTATCATTTTGTGCCAGCCATAAGGCATAAACTACATTGATCATCGCATGTCGTTCATCTTCATGAGCTTCAGCAAACCATCCTAGCAGCCAATTCGCCAGCTCGCCCTGGGAGCAAATGAAACTCGGTGGGACCGCCACCATTACTCCCTTTTCAGAACGTAACTGGTTCCAAAACTGGACTGAGTGTTGGCAAGTCCAAAATCTATGCATGATAGTCTCCTCACGGCCACACACTGCACAGAAAACTCCTGGCTTTATCCTCCGTCGCAGCAGCTCCGCACCCACCGCCAAGCCGTTTCTAATCACTCGCCACATCTGAATCTTAGTCTTGCTTGGTGCGCTTGTATCCCAAAGGCCCAAGTACCCTACATGCTTGTTAACTGAACTAGCTGATTCCAGCCGTCCGGTTTTCATCTTATTCATAGTCATTCTCAGATGATACGCAGAACGCACCGTGAAGATGCCATTCTTTGTATAGTTCCAAGCTAAACAGTCCTCCATCGATGGCCCCCCAATAGCAATCTATTTTATGTCTTGCGCATCATCCGGCGAGAACATTCCATCAATTCTGTTATTGTTCCAAGCATCACCCAACTCAACCATCAGATCTGCCACTTTAGTCACACCCTGCTCGAACAAAGCCCCGAGTGGCCTCATGCTGCCGCTTCTCGGGATCCAGTTATCATGGTGTATATTGATACTTGTTCCATCACCGACCCTCCAAACAAGTCCTTCTCTCAATAGATCACGCCCGTGGAGGATGCTCCGAAGGAGCCCCCCGAGGGACACGTGGCTGACATAATCGTGGTATCTGGAAATTATCTTGCCTTGAGAACTCAAGCACATAACGACGTTGGGTATTGTAAAATCCTCCATGCCTGTTTGGCCAATAGGGCTTGGTTGAAAGCTTCCGGATCACGAAAGTCTAGACCCCCATCCCGCTTTGCCTCACACATCTTCTCCCATGGGATCCAATGCACCTTCCTTTCACCATTTGTTGCCCCCCACTAGAATTTTGACGAGATAGAAGTCAGGTTCCAGCACATTTTCTTTGTGAGATGGAAACAACTCATGGTGTAGGTTGGTGTAGCTTGGAGTACCGACTTAACAAGCACTTCTCGCGCCGCCTTGGAGAGACCCTGGCCCTTCAGACCGTTAACCTTTCCTTTCGAGCACTCCGTGACATATTTGAAAGTACCATCCTTTGATCTCCCGACCAGTGTGGGGAGACCCAAATAACGTTAGCCAAGTGCCTCATTATGAATACCCAGTATGGTTTGTAGTTGGCCTTTCATGTCATCCTGAGTGCCTTTACCAAAAAGATGGCAGATTTTTGTAAGTTAATGCGCTGACCCGACGCCTCCTCGTACTGCCTCAAGATTTCCTTCAACTCCATCATATTTTCCATTGATCCCTCCAGGAACACAATATTGACATCGGCGAACAATAAGTGAGTAACATTGGGGCCAGTGCTCCCAAATGACACTCCTTTGATTCTCTTCTCCTCTTGTGCTCTTTTAAGCAACGCTGAGAACCCCTCTACACAGAACAAGAACAAATAGGGTGATAGTGGGTCCCCTTGTCTCAGTCCACGAGAAGGAACAAAATCCCTAGATAAACCACCAATAAGCCTCACTGAGAACCTCGCCGATGTTACACAAAGCATGATCATAGCAATCCATTGAGTATCAAAACCCACTCGATTCAAAACCTGCTCCAGAAATATCCATTTGACTATCATATGCCTTCATCATGTCTAACTTTACCGCACACAGTGGCTTCTTTCTCTTCCTGTTCCGAATGGCGTGCACACACTCATATGCCACAATGACATTATCCATAATCAACCTTCCCGACACAAAAGCACTTTGTTCTTCTGAGATCAAAAGAGAAAGTGAGCCTTTTAATCTATTTGCCAACACCATTGTGGCTATTTTATAGAGCACATTACATAAGCTGATTGGTCTGAATTGTGAAATCAACTCTGGTGAGTTGATTTTCGAAATCATGACAATAACCATATCATTAAAACCCTCAGGCGCCGACACACCGTTCAGAAAATCCTTCACCGCCTTGCACACATCCTCCTTAACCAAAGACCAGTGTCTTTGGTAGAAGAGAGCCGGGAGCCCATCAGGCCCGGGAGCCTTTGTAGGGGCCATTTGGAATAAACTGTCTCGATCTCGTCATTAGAAAAGGCTGCTGTCAGCCTTTGATTCATCTCCGCCGTAACCAATGGTACTATATTTTGTAACAGCACGTTGGCACCGGCCGACCCATCGGACATGAACAGTCGTTCGTAGAAAGAGGCAGCAAGTTCTCTCATGTCCTCATCCACCGTGCAGCGAGATCCATCCTCCAGTCGAAGCGCCCTAATGGTATTCTTTTTCTCTTTCTCTGTGAAGCTCAGTTCTGAAAATATTTGGTGTTTTGATCACCGGCTTTAAGTCAGTCCACCGGGAACGCTGACGGTAGAACAACTCCTCCCTCGTATAGATCTCTCTCAACTTTTCCTCAATGGCTCGGGTTTCCAGTGAACTCACGTGACTGCTATGTGGCTCGCATGAACACCACCGATGGACACCAATACTGCAACGTGTAACGACGTCACACCAAGGTCAGGCCAGATGGTCCAGATAAAACGCACCGGGAGCCAGCCACATTAGACCGCGGGAGGCCGCCACATTAGACCGCGTACAAAATGGAAAGAGAAGCGACGAAGAGCGGCGCGGCGAGACGCGCGGCACGCTCTAGTGTCGTCCAACGCACGACGTATGCCTCACAAGTCCGGCCCGCTGACAAATCTCCGGTGAGGTCCGGTCTTGCCCGCGCCTCATCACGCATTAAAAGCGCGCGCGGCTGCTCCCTCACTTCCATAGTACTCCGTATCTAGTAGACTACTGCAGATCACCCAACTCATCGGCGCGTCCGAGGAAGGAAGCAATGGCGGCGGCGGCGGAGGTGAGCAACAAGAGGGTGATCCTGAAGCGCTACGTGACGGGGTTCCCCTCCGAGGACGACATGGAGCTCGTCCCGGCGACGGCGCGCCTGGCCGTGCCGCGGGGGTCGAACGCCGTGGTGGTCAAGAACCTCTACCTCTCCTGCGACCCCTACCTGCGCAGCCGGATGTCCGGGAACGACGAGCCCAGCCACGTCCCGGACTTCGTCCAGGGGGAGGTACGTACTGCCGTCCTTTAATTTGTTTTAACCTAGCATCAAACTTGTGGTTCGCATGAGCAGAACTTGCAATATCTACTCTGTTACTGTTTCACGGGACAAGGGACAGCCGACAGTAATCTGATCGGCAGTTGTGTACATCGATTCAGCCTTTTCTTTTTCTGATCTGAATTTTTCCCCACCTGAAGCTGAAGGCATAACATTTTGCTGCCTCCCTACGTGAATCCTGCCAGGTTTTAACTACTTTAGGCGTAAGCAAGGTGGTGGAATCCGGACACCAGGATTACAAGCCCGGCGATCTGGTGTGGGGGTTGACAGGATGTGAAGAGTACACTTTGATCACTAATCTGGAGTCGCATTTCAAGATCAACCATCCTGAATTGCCGCTGTCATACTACACAGGAGTTCTTGGTGAGTTCACTTTTATTCATCACAAGTTAACCAGGTCTGGTTATCATTAATTCATTATAGTAATCTACTTGTTATTCTGAAACGTGAAAGTTATGGTTTGATTTCTTCATAGACCTTAGTCTGCTATAGAATCAATCAAAGTGTTTTCTCTGACTGCTAGAAACTTCATAATTCAGGCATGCCTGGCCTTACTGCCTATGTTGGATTTTTTGACGTGGCCAAGCCAAAAAAGGGCGAGTATGTCTTTGTGTCGGCAGCGTCAGGCGCCGTTGGACAGCTTGTCGGGCAGCTTGCCAAGATTTCTGGCTGCTATGTGGTTGGCAGTGCCGGTTCTGATGAGAAGGTCTGTGCCTACTCATTTGGGCACATCCCCAGACAATGAGTACCTTTGTTCATACTGATTTAATTTTGTCACTGCCGTTGGCGAAGCTTTCTATTTTTGATGAGATGAATTTGCCTTCTCCTCAGGTCAACCTCCTAAAAACAAAGTTTGGGTTTGATGATGCCTTCAACTACAAGAAGGAGCAGGACTTGGACGCCACACTGAAGAGGTTAATTGCAGGCCCCTTCCCTAGTTACCATATACTCTTGCGATTCTTCTAACTTCCAATGAATAGTGCCAGTTAATAAAGAGTTCTGCGTGCCATGATACTTGCTTTCAGATGCTTCCCAGAGGGCATCGACATCTACTTCGAGAATGTGGGTGGCGCGATGCTGGACGCGGTGCTTCTCAACATGAGGCTGCATGGGCGGGTGTCCGTGTGCGGGTTGATCTCGCAGTACAACCTGGAGCAGAGCGAGGGCGTGCGCAACCTTTTCTGCATCATCACCAAGCGCATCCGCATGGAGGGGTTCATCGTGACGGATCACTATGGCACTTACAGAAAGTTCGAAGAGGAGATGGCCGGCTACCTCAAGGACGGGAAGATCACCTACGTGGAGGACGTCGCCGAGGGGATCGAGAGCTTCCCGACGGCGCTCATCGGGCTCTTCTACGGGCGCAACGTCGGAAAGCAGCTGGTGGCCGTCGCACGGGAGTGACGTCGCATACCAGGAGCCCTCCTGGATCGAGAAGCAGTGATGTGCGTTCAGAGACCAGAATTCAGATATACATATATATAGAGAGAGGTACTTAGTCCGGTTGCTGGATTCCTCATGCTTTGAGCCAGTGTTTGGAGAAAGCAGAATCCTACTTAGGTAGGTGAACCAGGAAGCTGGAATGAATTAATAATCTTTACTAGTATATATATACAAGAATAAAAGTGGCTAAGCTAGCTTCGATTTGGTGCATTTCAAGTGCCAGGGCGTATGCTCTCTTGGGCTGCCACATGTCCATTTCTATCATCTTGCCGTGTTTTGGTTAAGCACCCATTTTTTTATTCTTGGCCTTGAGAAAGGTAAGAGCCACACAATAACTTATTGGTTTGGTCTGTTCTTTCTATTGACTTTGGGAAACTTTAATGTTGAATGTGTCAGCTCTACTGGCATTGATTAATTACGCTCGGTTGATTCATGCCATCCTCATTTGTTTCTACTGATTAATGTACGAGGATGCATGACATCCATGGATTGAGCAACTCCTTGGGCAAGCACCATATGCACAAATGCTATGGTGAGAATAGACTCATCTTCTTCTTAGTAGTGTCTCAGGTGGTCTTTGGGAAGAAGGGCAAGATGTGGCCAACAGCACATGGATCCTAGTAGTGTCGCGCTCTTGGTGGCTGGCGCGGACGGCGGCCGCCGTTGCCAATATAGTCATCTCGCAGCTCGACTGCATGAAGCTCCTCATGCAGGCATGCATTCTTCTAACCCCTGATGGCCCCTGGTTCATGCTGCTAGGCGTGAAGCTGATGTTTCTTATTTGCACTTCTTCTGTTCTATTCGCACGCACACATCATGTTGGTGGCGGGTGAGAGCACCAAGAAGGGAATTGGGTTCCTGCAGGTAACGACCCTACATTCCCTCTGCCTCTGTTCTGTTTTGTGTTGCAAACTAAAGAATGATCCAAATTTTGTTATGATTAAATGCATGTACCTTTAGAGGTTCCATGGTGATGTGACAAGTAAATTTAGAACTGCAACATTCAAATACACCACATAAAAGAAACTTTGGAGTTAGTTGAAGTCTTATCATTGAGCTTTTTCACAACACGTGCAGTCATAAGTTACCTGCACGAAATATCTAGGTAAAATAGCCCCACCCCCACCCCGCGTCGCCCGTGTCTGGCGACATTGGGGAAACCCTCGCCGCTGGGAGCCCCCCTTTGACTCCGCCACGCCCGCATCGCCGCCGCCAGAGGGCCGGCCGGCGAAGCCGTGCCGCACCTGGGGATGGCGGCGGCGGGGCGATTCCGTTCCTACCCTGCCCCGCGCTTGCATCGCGCCGCCCCTCCGCCACCGGCTCCCTGCAACGCCGCCGCTGATGGGCCGGCCGTGCCGGCCGCGTCACGCCTGAGGATGGCTGCGGTGGAGCGTCCCCCCTCCCCCCAGCGCTCGCGCTGGAGGCCTTCCCACTCCACGGCCCCAGATCGGATCTGGCGTGCCGCGGCCACTCCCCACGTCCAACTGCTGCACACATCCTGCTGGTCTTGCTCGTCGGCGCGGCCGTGTCTCTGCTGATCCTCCCCCAGTCCGCGTCTTGCCCCCCCCCCCCCCCCCCCCCCCCCAAGCCCCTCTTCTTGCTGCCGTCCGTCGGGGTGGGCGTGACCCTTGGGGGAGGTGACCGGGGCTCGGTCCTGCCTAGGTGCAGGCCACCCTTCATCCCGGGCGATGTCTCCTCCGAGCTACTGTGATGACCTCTGTGTGTGTGTGTGTGTGGTGACGATGGTCCTCTGGCAGCATGTTAGAAGCTCCGTGGTGGATTTTGTCGACACCGCTCCGGTCCCGGCCTCCATGGCCCTACGTTCTCCAGTGTTCTTGGTCTGCCAGCGTCCTCTACCGGTGTGGTTTCGGCCCCGATGCACCGGCAGTTGCGCCTCTTCCAGCTTCGGTTCACTGGCGTTCTGGTGGCTCCGCCTCCGGCGGTACGGATCTGCGTTTCCTTCTGGTTCCGGATTGCCGGCGGCGCCGGCTGCCATCCTTCCATCCGCATAGGTTCTCTACCCTGCTGCCTCTCCGACCCTGTCCACCTACACGCCATCTCGGTTTCAAAGCTCGCGTTTTTCGTCGGCGACATGTGCAGCCCCACCCCCATCTAAGGTAGCGGTCGACAAGCAGGTTGTCTCCGGCATCTTTGGATCCTGATCTGGCGGCTTTGGGATTGCTCGGACTGGGCCAGGCGAAATCCATGCTCGGCTTGCCGATGTTGGCTGCGGCGACACCCGCGGGTGTCGTTTCCCTTCCTGGAGGTGCTGCCATGGCCTTTTCCGTGCACCCCTTCGAGTATCGGGGGAAAACCTAGGTCCGGTTCTCCGGATCGGATGGCGATGACGTCCGTTTCCCTTTTTGAAGGCGCTATCTTGCAAGCTCGTGGTGTCCCGGTGTTGGAATTGAAGATGTTCGACGTCCTTCTGAGTTGGTTTGCTCCTCTAATTTTAGGTTTGGTGGGTTTAGTTGTGTCATTCCCCCTGTTCGGGCTAAGCACCCCGTCTCTCTATGCTCCGGACACCATGTTTATGCAAGAACTCTATGCTCCGGACACCATGTTTATGCCTTCTTGCGTTCATGGCATGTGTTGTACCCTTTGTTGTACTCTTTCTTCTTTCTTCTATCAATGAAATGATACGCAAACTTTGCGTATTCGCGAAAAAATAAGTTATCTGAATAATAATTGATAATAAATAACCAAAACAAAAAAAATACTTTACCAATTGACTGGATCGAACTACGTATAGATGACATTTATAAACATCTGTGTTTTGTTCAGTATGCAAATAGTGGGACATTTGCTCAATAACTAGGGATGAGGTACTAGAAATTCTAAAAAAGAATAGAAAGCACCACAAGGGCTTCGAGTTGATGGTACTCATCGTGCACTCTGGCCGCAGCCCAGCAAAGGGCCAGTATAGGTGATGCATTATAACACACACAAAATTTGAATTACAAAAATAGCACAAGTGCTTCATCTGCACAGTCCAATCTTCACAGAGAAATCAATGACCAAACTTGGAACAGGAAAAATACAGAACTGGAATGACATGCCTACTTGATTTCTATAGGATGAGCAAACTGCAGGAATTTGTAGAGAGTGTTCGATGCCACACAAAAACAAAAGAACTGTACAAAGAGGTTAGACACTACCGGAATCGCCCCCTATGCCGACGGCCAGGGCCGTTGGCATAGGCCTGAGTCCCGTCGGGGTAGACCTATGTCGACGGCCCCCGTCGGCAACATATGCGTCGGCACAGCCAGGGAGGCCGTCGGCTTAGAAAAGCCGTCGGCATATATGATACGCCGACGGGGGCCGTACATCTATGCCGACGGCCCCGGCCGTCGGCAACTATCACGCCTAACGGCGGCCGCCGTCAAGTCTGCCCAATGACTGATCGCCACGTGGCACCCCTATGCCGACGGCCTAGCCGTCGGCTTAGTCAAAACCTATGCCGACGGCTAGACCGTCGGCATAGGGGTGCCATGGGGCGACCAGCCGCTGCTCGTGGACCAGGGCTATGCCGACGGCCGGGCCGTCGGCATAGTTTGAAACTAAGCCGACGGCCAGGCCGTCGGCATAGTCCTTCATACAGAGCTCCCAGTAGCTGACACGTGGCACCTATGCCGACGGCTAGGCCGTCGGCATAGGTGCCACGTGTCAGCTACTGGGAGCTCACGCTAGCCCTATGCCGACGGCCTAGCCGTCGGCATAGTTTGCTTTTGCTTTTTTTTCTTTTTTCTGTTTGTTTTCAGATCAATTCAATTCAAATAGCAGCACATATCAGCAGATATATATGATGAGATAGACATATAGAACACAACGGGATATCATCCGGCACCACCACAACAATATATGCATAAGCATCATCACACACAAGTCTCTAAATGAACATCATCACAACCAACATAAGCATATAGAGAAGCACACAAGTCATCTAAATGATCATCACCACACACAAGTCATCTCAAGCATCATCACCACACAAGGATCATCGAGCACCGCGGAGGTCGTCACCGCCAAGACGGCCAAAGCCCAGGTCGTCACTGCTAGCGGCAGCGCTACCGCCAAGACCGCCTCCGCCTCCATCTCCGCCTCCGCCTCCGTGGATCGGAGTGGTCGGGCTCCGTGTCTCCGGAGTGCTGCGAAGACCACCGCCAACGGTAGATCCACATGTTCCCTGGATGTTGAAAAGACATATGCACGGGATATATGACTGTGTTGAAAGGCATGACATGCTTTGGATGAATAGATTGGGGATGAACTAACCGGCGAGGAGCCAGCATTCTGTGCCACAAACTCCTCAAAGCTCATCAGCACTGGTTGTGCCGGAGGGCATTGTGCTGTAGGAAACTGAGGACACCTGCCAGCCGCCATATGCTGAAAAGCCTGCTGCATCTGGCTATCCCTCTGCACTTGGTGTTCATAAAGCCTCTGATGCCACGCCATGGTCTCCTGGCGTGTGTACTCCATGTAGGCCTACGGTATGACATGATGGAACTCATAAAACTACTAAATGCGGAAAATGAAGTGAGCAATGAAGATAAGAGGGAAAATACTTACAGATTGTTGCTCCTGAAAGAGGGACTGTGTACTGGTCACTGGCTGGCTCGTGCGCTGGCTCAGGCTCGGGTCGATCCGACGAAGCTGTGTGTAGGAGATACTAGGAGTGATCACAGCATCGAGAACCGCCTCCCGACCGTGCTCCTTGGGCCCCATGCTCACCACCGCCCTGTCGTCCAGAGGCGCCGCAATGGGGTCAGGTGTGTCAGGATGCAACTTCAGATACGCTTCGGAGTAGGCCTGCTTCCTCCCCGCGGTCTTCTTGCCGTAGTACCGGGGCTCGCCAGGCTTGGAGTCCTTCCGCGTATGGGCGATCTCCCACGCCTGCATGTCTGAGAGCGGCCGCTTCAGTTTCTCCTCCTGCACCACCAAACAGAGGTTAGTCATACATAAGAAAGTGATGGTAAATAGAAAAAGAAGAATGTTTAATGGGGTTAGTCATACATTAACTGCCTTGTGGAGATAGTGGTTTCGGTTTCCCTGAGCATGTACTCCCTCCGTCCCTCGGTTAGCCTTATTTTTGGTTCTCATAGCCGCCCAGGCTCCAGCCTCATCACACCAAAGATCCACCAATGCCGCCCAGGACTCGTCTTTTCCATAACACCAATTTGGACACACCTACATAGCATGTAGGTGTGTCCAAATTGGTGTTATGAAAGCATAAAGCATAAAGCATAATGTACCACAAGGTAATGAAAGCATAATGAAAGCATAATATATGAAAGCATAATGAAAAATCTTTTATACTTATCGCCAAGAACTCGGGCCTCTCCAAGGTAATGCCCATCCTCCGCGCTTCTTCCTTGGTCATCTTCACACCAAGATAGTCGTGGTAGTATGTGGAGATGGCCACATAGCGCACCTCGTACTGCATCTGGCGGGCCTTCTTCTTGCATTGGCGCAGCACGGTCTGGTCCGCTCTAGCCCTGTGCTCCGGAAGAACTCGATAGAATGTCTACAATCATGCATGAAACAAGAATGGAAGAAGCCATGAGTTAAATCATTCATGAAACTAGAATGGACTTGTGCTTCTGAAGAGAACTCACCCAAAAAGTAGTGATCACGGCCTTGGCATGGGTCTCATGGTCCGCGTGGCGGGCCGCTTCCCAGTGGTCCCAGCTCGTGGCCAAAACCCGACGGTCCAGCTGCCTGACTGGATCAGGACAGTACAACCCCGGCCAATATAACTTCAGCAAGACGGTGATGAGGCCGTTGGGAATACGGACCCCTTTAGAATATATCCAGTTGCTGCAAAAGAATGAACTATTAGCATGTGACAAGCAAAATAAATAACAACCGGAATAAGCATGTGACAAGCAAAATAATGACCACTTACTCTTTTCCCGTGGGCTCAATGAGCCACTTCTGCTCCTCAGTAGCAGGAACCTGCTTTGGTAGCTTTGCGTTGCCACGCAGCCATCCCTTCTTGTCAACCCCCTTCCCGTCACCACCATCATCCCCGCCACCACCCTCCTCCTCGCCTGCCTCCCCCTCCCCAACCTCCTCCCCAACCTCCTCCTCCTCCTCCTCCTCCTCCTCGCTTGCCTCCTCCTCCACCTCCTCCTCCTCCTCCTCCACCACCTCCTCCTCCTCCTCCTCCCTAGAGTGTACCTCACTAGAGGAGGGTACCTCACTAGAGGAGGGCCTCGAAGACAACACCCCTAAGTCGGTGAGGGTGCGCTCTTTCTGGCCGCGACCCCCCTGTAGTGGCTCTCCCCCCAGCACCTCGTCCTCTAGAGGCTCTCCCCCTGCCCCCTCCTCCTCTAGGGGCACCTCTCCCTCGACCTCCCTGTGAGGAGTCATCGTCAAGTAGCCGAGGGGGAGGATTACGTGCTCGACCACTCCGACTAGGCAGGCCGACGACCTTGCGTAGGAAACCCACGCCGTCGGCCTTCCCCTTGCCCATGTTCCATGAACCTGCATTGAAAAGAGAAAAAGCAATTAGTAAATTAATGAAATGAAGGAAAAGGCATGATAATAAACACATTAATAAAAATGCATAAAAAGGCATATTCCTAAACTATAGAAAAAAATACTTGAAACGTACATCTGCTAGAACCCATATGAATCATCACTGTTGTAACCTCTTTCTCGGTCCGTCTCATCATCACTATCAATCATATCATCTTCGTTGTCCGACGAAGGTGGAGGCTCTTCCTCGTCGTCAGCGTCTTCGTTTAACTTTTCTAGCATAAGTATGTCATTTTCATTGACAATGGTCTCACCATCATTCCGTGCATCGTCGACGTTTGGGTCCACATCATCATCACCCAATGGTCTAGCGTCATCGTTTCTAACCACATCATCATCATCATCAGGTTGCTCTTGATAGAACACTCCCTCGTATGTCATGGGGTTAATGTTGTAGTAATCGTCTTCATTTGGGTCTGGTAGCTTACCATGTGGCGACACCTTGAACACAACTTCCCAACCCTTTAGATACACTTTCTGGCATGGGTAAGGCAGATAATATACTTGTGTAGCTTGGGTAGCCACAATGAAGAGATCGGCTCCGGCATAGACGGTTGATGGTTTAACTTCGACCAAACCAATGGAAGGCGTATGTTTTACCCCCTCCCGCGGATCGAACCATCGGCATTTGAACACAGGCAGACTTAGGGTCTCACGCCCTTGGCGGAATTTAACCTTGTATATATTTTGTACCCTTCCATAGTAGTCTACTGAATTTTGACCGAGGGTGTACACTCCAGTATTTATAGTTTTGGGATCGGGGCGGCTGTTTTGGTGCTCCTCTGTATGGAAGCGATACCCATTCACATCATACTTTTTACATGTCATGACGGCAGGGTCAAAACCCATGGAAACCCATCACCTCCTCTCTACCACGGTCCTGCTCGGCTATGTTTATCGGCGGCATGTCAAAGTTTGGCATATATCCGTGCGTGCGAAGGTGCTCACTCATGTCCGTCTGATTTCTACGGTGACGTCTGGCACATCTCGCACAGGGGCATGGTGGGATAATTCTCATTGGACGACGGAATATCTCCTTCAAATACACATCGGTTTTCGCGATCCACTCTGATGTTACTCGATTCCGACGGATAAAACCACTATACATCCACTGATTATCTGCCATCCTCTGCTTTTTTGCAACTCACACAACATAATTAAGGATTCACTTAAATTAATGGCATCAAATTTTCAGTTTCTACCGCGTTTAATCCACCTACATCTCTAATAGGTAAAGATGGGTCCTAATCCCACCCGAGGATGTGTAGATTGAGTACGTTCTCCATTCTACCCCCACTAGTAGAAAATAGGGCTATGGTCCAGGCCGGCTCAGCCCATTAGTCCCAGTTCAGTCTAGAACCGGGACTAATGTGAGCATTGGTCCCGGTTCGTGCGGCTAAGGCATTAGTCCCGGTTCACTCGGGCCCTTTAGTCCCGGTTTAAGACATGAACCGGGACTAAAGGGTGCGATGACCTTTAGTCCCGGTTCGTGCCTCAAACCGGGACTAAAGATTAGACCATTAGTCCCGGTTTCAGGCACGAACCGGGACTAATGGGGTTGAGACCTTTAGTCCCAGTTCGTTCCACGAACCGGTACTAAAGGTCCCATTTTCAAACTCTACCCCCCCCCGGTGGATCGCCTTTTCAGTTTTTAAAAAAATAAAAGAAAATAATGGAAATGTCAAAAAAATAAAAGAAAATAAGTTTCTCATGTGATATGTGGTCTAGTTGTTGGGAAAAATTTGCAAATGTGAATTTTGACTTTATTTGCAAAATCTCTGTGAAATTTGTAAAAATGGGCATAACTTTTGCATACTAACTCGGATGAAAAAGTTTTTTATATGAAAAATCATCTACTCGAAAAGTTACATCCGAATTTAACCGGGGAAACCCCGTTAAACATTTTCAAAATCCTCAAAAACCTAATAGAAAAAAGTTACGGGGCTTTTAAGATCTAGAGTGGAAAAAATTGAAAAATATTCAAACAGTAGGCAAACTGTGGTCAAACAATGGTCAAACTAATTATTATAGAATATTAGTGTTACTAAATAATTATTTTAGTTATTTCAATTTTGGTCAAATCTGGTCAAACTGTGGTCAAACTGTGGTCAAACTGTGGTCAAACAATGGTCAAACTAATTATTCAAGAAATATTAGTGTTACTAAATAATTATTGTTTTTTAAAACAATAGTTTCAAACTCAAACAGTGAAATGTATCACTTCATGCTCAAGCAAAATTCCTGAAGGTTAATAGGATTGACATCTTACTATTGTCAGGAAAACAACAAGTGCAGACTTGGAGCGAAGGAGAATAGAACCCGGAAGTTAAGCGTGCTCAGGCTGGGGGAGTGGGAGGATGGGTGACCGGTCGGGAAGTTAGATGATTTGGAATGATGAGGGGTGATTAGAGGATAAATTGAGAAGTGATGAGGGGTGGTGATTACAGACTAGAGGTTAAAATAATTCAGAAGTTTGAAAATAAAAAAAATTCAAAAAAACATTCAAAAAAAAAATTTCAAAAAAAAATCATAAAATTTCCTTTAGTCCCGGTTGGTGTTACCAACCGGGACTAAAGGTGGAGCTCCACGTGGCCACGCCCTTTAGTCCCGGTTCTGGATTGAACCGGGACTAAAGGGTCAGGGCATTAGTACCGACACTTTAGTCCCGGTTCAGGAACCGGGACTAAAGGCCCTTACGAACCGGGACTATAGGCCCTTTTTCTACCAGTGCCCGTTCCGAGACAGAATTTCGGCAGCACCTCCCCGCTGTTCTCCAGATACACGTCTCGGCAAATAGCCGAGAGAATGTGCTCCGGAGAACAATGGGGAGGCGCCGCCGAAATCCTGTCTCGGAACGGGGTAGAACATGGAGAACATACCCAATCTACACATCCTCGGGTTGTCCGTGGAAAACGCTGGACAATCCGAAAGAGCTGCGGTGATAAATATGCAATTGAATGCATATTTATCCATGCAACCCTTTCGGACGGGAGACGCCTAGGTTACGTCAGTTGACTTGAGAATGAAATCTAGTCACATGATTCGTAGCTCACCCTCGGCTGTAGAGGAAGTAGTCGAACACCGGAGGGACAACCGGGGACCAACAGCTCCTACGACGATCACTCCACCGAGATGGAACACCACAGAACCTGCATCGTGACAATAATTAAGTACATCACAATATATCCATCATCATCATCTAACAATCATCGAATCATAAAAATCAGCATCCTATATCATCTCTTCCGCAAAAAAATCATTATCTATCATCAACATCATCATCTATCATCATTAACATCATCATCTATCATGTAACAATCATCATACATTTGCAACTATCATAAAAAAATCCATCATCTAACGTCATGCCCCTTGTTAAAAAAATTGCTTTTCTTGCATTTCTCACATTTGTAACTATCATCAAATCATCTATCAACTAACTATGCATCCATCCATCTAGTTACATAACTATGAACAACAACAAAATTATCAAAAAAAATCTACAGAGAGGGTGGGAGGGAGCTCACCGTGGGGGAGGGCCGGCTCGGGGGGAGGGGCTGGCACGGACGATGGGCCAGAGCAGGCGGCGGAGGGGCAGGCACGGACGAAGTGGCCGCCGGGGCGGGGTCGATGGAGGTCGGGGCGGGGACGGAGGTCGGGGGAGGGAGGGCCGGCCGCGCGGGTGGGTGGGGGAGACGGGGGAGGCGCGGGCGATGGCGGGTTCGGGGCGGGGCGGGGTGGCCCGGGGTTGGTGCGGCGCGGGCGGCGGGCTCGGGGCCGGCGGTGGCGTGCTCAGGGCGGGCGGCGGAGGTGGTGGGTGGCAGCGCGGGTGTGGGTCGGGGAGGAAGGGGGAGATGGATGGCGAATGGGTGGTGGGGGCGAACCGCAAGGGGATAAGGTCGGCCCTATGCCGACGGCCTGGCCGTCGGCATAGGCCCGCCCCTTTGCCACGTCATCGATCCGTGGACATGTGCGCTGCTATATATACTTTGCATTTTTTTTATTTTTTTGTTACGGCATTTTTTATTTTTTATTTTTTTGTTATGGCATGTGCTGCACCCCCCAACACCATTCCGGCCCAAACCACCCAAAGATACCCTCCGTGTCGGCCCGACGTGGCTGTTTCCCCCCTCCGGGACACGGCGGCAGCCACGCCCGTGAGGTCTACACGGCAGGACGGGGCCGTGGGGGAGTAGTAATGCCACCGGAGCGTCGCACCGGGCCCTCATACATGCGGGGTGGTGTGGTGGCATGTCCGAAGAGGCGGCACGCGTCTCCGGGGTGTGCCCCCCCTCACGGACGGCGTCGCCGCCGGCACCTGGAGGGGGGAAACGGACGCGTCGGGTCTACACGGAGGGGATCTTGCTGTGGGTCTGGCCCGGATGTTGCTCCAGAGTGTTCCTATGGGCTGACCTAACACAACCGGGTGGGGAGGTCCACTGGTCAAAGCCCGTCCGTGCAAAGTCAAAGGGCTAGATCGCGTGGTCAAACGCTACAGGGTTAGGCGGGACGGGGGCACTTGGGGGGTAGCAATGCCACCGGAGCGTCGCACCGGGCCCTCATACATGCGGGGTGGTGTGGTGGCATGTCCGAAGAGGCGGGACGCGTCTCCGGTTGGCAGAGGGAGTAGGAAGGAGAGCATGACCACGATGAGCTATGTGCAAACCTGATCCGTCGGCGGTGTGGATGCGGTCCCTTCCAGGGTACTTCTCCCTAACGGTGAGCAACTAGGTAGAAGAAGCTCACTGCGGTGCTGGAGGTTGCTGCGCTGTGGACGAACGTACAAGGGAATGCTCGTCCGGTGGTCTTACTTATGGAGAAGAGAAAGCGTCCAGGGACTGGAAGGGCACACACGGGCCAAAAGTTATGAAGGCAGCTGTCATTTAAGCCTGGGTTGCATTTTTAGACTTCTCATATTCCCAAGCACACTAGTTTGACCGTCGCAACACCTATTCTCTTCATATAACTCCTGCCAAAAAAAGTGGAGAGTATAACTCCCAACAGTGGCTTACCCTATTAGCTGCAATGGGCTCGATGTGAGTGATATTTTATCTGTTGCAGCTGGTCTCCCTTCCGTGCAAGTACCTTGGGTTTACCCGAGAGTGGCGTTGCAGAGGCCGAGCGTCAAGTAGCTCGGTATCCTCCTCGTGGGAATATGCATCGTGATTCACTCATGTCAGGCTTTTTCACCTTATACGGACCCATATACAGCTACGAGAATAGTGTAAATGTATGGTGTTTGCCCATTGTCAGGACCGATCGCCCAGATATAAATAATGGGCTGCTGCTGTCCGGCTGGTCCATGGTGTTCTCGCAGCAGCGCCGTCCGTGAGGAGGGGCACACCCCGGACACGCGTGTCGGGCGTTTACAACCGCCACAACACTCCCAGACTCGTGATAGGACGCCTACGCAAGATTTGGCGGCATGCTAGCCCCCGGAGGCCGCCGGCCACAGCCGTAGACGCGCGAAGGGCAATCCGCGTAGAGGGAATTTTTCGGATACTTCTCCATCACCAAAAATTATGAAAAAATACCATCGTTCCTATAGCACATGCGCCCGCGTCGTGCAAAAAAAACTCATGATTTTATCGCGCTCCGAGTATTTAGTAATATTGACGCCGCATCGTTACCGAAGAACGTCTACTACCGTGTCATCGCCGTCCGTGAGGGGGGGCCACGCCCCGGAGACGCGTCCCGCCTTTTCGGACATGCCACCACACCACCCCGCATGTATGAGGTCCCGGTGCGACGCTCCGGTGGCATTGCTACCCCCCCAGTGCCCCCGTCCCGCCTAACCCTGTAGCGTTTGACCACGGGATCTAGCCCTTTGACTTTGCACGGACGGGCTTTGACCAGTGGACCTCCCCACCCGGTTGTGTTAGGTCAGCCCATAGGAACACTTTGGAGCAACATCCGGGCCAGAAGACCCACAGCAAGATCCCCTCCGTGTAGACCCCACGCGTCCGTTTCCCCCCTCCAGGTGCCGGCGGCGGCGCCGTCCGTGAGGGGGGGCACACCCCGGACACGCGTGCCGGGCGTTTGCAACCGCCACAACACTTCCAGACTTGTGAGAGGCCGCCTACGCAAGATTTGGCGGCATGCTAGCCCTCGGAGGCCGCCGGCCACAGCCGTAGACGCGCGAAGGGCAATCCGCGTAGAGGGAATTTTTCGGATACTTCTCCATCACCAAAAATTATGAAAAAATACCATCGTTCCTATAGCACATGTGCCCGCGTCGTGCAAAAAAAACTCATGATTTTATCGCGCTCCGAGTATTTAGTAATATTGACGCCGCATCGTTACCGCAGAACGTCTACTACCGTGTCATCGCCGTCCGTGAGGGGGGGGCCACGCCCCGGAGACGCGTCCCGCCTCTTCGGACATGCCACCACACCACCCCGCATGTATGAGGGCCCGGTGCGACGCTCCGGTGGCATTGCTACCCCCCAGTGCCCCTGTCCCGCCTAACCCTGTAGCGTTTGACCACAGGATCTAGCCCTTTGACTTTGCACGGACGGGCTTTGACCAGTGGACCTCCCCACCCGGTTGTGTTAGGTCAGCCCATAGGAACACTTTGGAGCAACATCCGGGTAAGACCCACAGCAAGATCCCCTCCGTGTAGACCCCACGCGTCCGTTTCCCCCTCCAGGTGCCGGCGGCGGCGCCGTCTGTGAGGGGGGGCACACCCCGGACACGCGTGCCGGGCGTTTGCAACCGCCACAACACTTCCAGACTTGTGAGAGGCCGCCTACGCAAGATTTGACGGCATGCTAGCCCCCGGAGGCCGCCGGTCACAGCCGTAGACGCGCGAAGGGCAATCTGCATAGAGGGAATTTTTCGGATACTTCTCCATCACCAAAAATTATGAAAAAATACCATCGTTCCTATAGCACATGTGCCCGCGTCGTGCAAAAAAACTCATGATTTTATCGCGCTCCGAGTATTTAGTAATATTGACGCCGCATCGTTACCGCAGAACATCTACTACCGTGTCATCGCCGTCCGTGAGGGGGGGCCACGCCCCGGAGACGCGTCCCGCCTCTTCGGACATGCCACCACACCACCCCGCATGTATGAGGGCCCGGTGCGACGCTCCGGTGGCATTGCTACCCCCCCAATGCCCCTGTCCCGCCTAACCCTGTAGCGTTTGACCACGGGATCTAGCCCTTTGACTTTGCACGGACGGGCTTTGACCAGTGGACCTCCCTACCCGGTTGTGTTAGGTCAGCCCATAGGAACATTTTGTAGCAACATCCGGTCCAGACCCACAGCAAGATCCCCTCCGTGTAGACCCCACGCGTCCGTTTCCCCCCTCCAGGTGCCGGCGGCGGCGCCGTCCGTGAGGGGGGCACACCCCGGAGCCCCAAGACGGGCGTCCACGCATGCATGAACACTTTCACATATGCATCGGGACCCGTGCGATGTTTCGGTGACATAGCTACACCCCGAACCCCCCCCCACCAACCATAATTCCTTCCGTGTCGATCGTTTCCCCCCTCCGTGACACGGCGATAGCGACGTTCGTAACGGGGGGCAATCGATATACCATCGGGTTTGTTTTTTTAGATAAGGCATAATTATCTTATGCAAAAGCAAAAACTAAAATAAAGTAAAAATAACAAAACAAAGTAAAATAAAAAAATAAAGTAATGCCCACGTAAGGCCGTCAGCATATATGTGCACACACGGAGGTTGTCCCATGGATCGGTGACGTGGCGCGGCACAACGATCGATGACGTGGCGAAGGGGCCTATGCCGACGGCTGTGCCGTAGGCATACCTCTGCCATAGATAAATTTAAAAATTAAGTAAAGTAAACATATGACAGCCGTCGGCATACCTCTGCCATAGATAAATTTAAAAATTAAGTAAAGTAAACATATGCCGACGGCAAGGCCGTCGGCATACCTACGCACACACGGATCGATTACGTGACGTGGCACACGGATCGTTGACGTGGCAGAGGGGCCTATGCCGACGGCTATGCCGTAGGCATACCTCTGCCACAGATATGCCGACGGCCGCCGTTACCACCCGCCGGCGTAGGTTCAACGTCGTCAAATGGTCAGCGCTGACCGGGCAGGTGGACCCGTGCTATGCCGACGGCCTGACCTATGCCGACGGGCCCCGTAGGCGTATCTCGGGCGGTCCCGACGGCCTCGTCTATGCTGACGGCCCCGTCGGCATAGATGGATGTATGCCGACGGCTTTTCTATGCCTACGGCCTATCCTTGGCCGTCGGCATATGTCCGGCGATGCCGACGGGGGCCGTCGGCATATATTTGGCCGTCGGCAACCCCAGTTTTTCTGGTAGTGAGAGTGGATGCTAGATTTCCTATGCAATGTAGTACAAACAATTCCTTAGGAAAGAATCCTATAGTGTCCAATCCTATGAATCAAATGACCAATGTAGAAAAAATCCAACAGATTCTAATTCTTTAGAAGCCCTATGAAATTCCTTTGAATAAAAGGAGTCCTTAACTTGAAATTACACATAGAACATCTGATAATTTATGATAACAAGCCATCTAGAGCTCAAACGACATGGCAGATGGCACTGGCTTCAGGGCTCCACAACAGTAAACCTTCCTTTAGGAGTAACATTTTTTTTGTGGGGGATTTAGGAGTAACATTTTACCCCAGCCTCCAGGTGCTTGCAAAGTGATGGCATAAAGTGCAATGCAATATATAGATAGACAGGGCATTGGAATTTATGTAGATTTTTACTACATAAAAAAACTTACGTATTCTCAGTACTTATGTACTCTAGTTGGAAACCTTGTACAAGTGAAACCTATATGGTAGGGCCACGGGACAGAGCCTTAATTTTAGTAAGTGTTCGATATTTTTTGGTCAATCTTGCCCGGTTCTGGTACAGGAGCAAGTTAGGGATGTTTTGGGAGTGACCAGTACAATGTTTGAGGAAAAGTATTTGGGTCTCCCAACCCCAGAGGGTCACATGTCCAAGGGGCGTTTTCAAAACCTTCAAACCAGTCTCACCAAACGCTTGGTTCAATGGGGTGACGGTCTCCTCGCACAACCAGGAAGAGAAGTGTTGATCAAATCTGTTGCACAAGCATTGCCAACATATATTATGGGCGTATTCAAATTACCGTACTCTGTATGTGATGATCTCACTAGGATGGTGAGGAATTTCTATTGGGGCTCTAGCAAAGGAAAAAGAAAGGTCCACTGAAGAGGGTGGGACTACTTGCTACAGCCTAAAAACAAAGGCGGTGTCGGCTTTCGTGATTTCCGTATGTTCAATCAGGCATTGCTAGCCCGTCAGGCATGGCGTTTATTGACTAGACCGGACAGCTTGTGTGCCCAGGTTCTAAAGGCTAGATATTACCCCCATGGCAACCTTGAGGACACGGTTTTCTCAGGTAATGCTTCGTCTTCGTGGCAAGCAATAAGTCATGGGCTGGATCTTCTGAAGAAAGGATTAATTTGGAGGGTTGGTAATGGGCACAGTATAAGGGTGTGGAGAGACAATTGGATCCCAAGACCGTACTCTTACAAACCAGTGTCGCAACAGGGCCGATGTCGCATCCGGTTTGTGTCCGGCTTGCTTAATGACAATGGTTCTTGGAATTTGGAGATACTGCGACGGTATTTTGTTCCAGCTGATGTGGAAGAAATCTTAAAGATAAGGGCGTCGCCCAGGCTCGGAGAGGACGTGATTTCATGGGGCCCTGGAAACCACGGAATTTTCACGGTCAAATCAGCTTATTCTTTGGCCTTTGATGAAGCTAACAGAGATAGGGCAGAGACGTCCAGTTCATCACCGGACGGTAGTAGACAATGCTGGCAATTCATTTGGAAGTGCAAGGTTGTGATAGCCTGGCTTATTAGGGATGATAGACTACTCATATCAATAAGGAATTCCTTCTTTTCCGGGAGCCCATTCAGACAGAACTCCAAAGTTAAGCGTGCTCAGCTTGGAGTAGTGTCAGGATGGGTGACCGACCGGGAAGTTGCTCCCGGGTGCGCACGAGTGAGGACAAAGTGCGCAGAAAAGACTAGTATTAATCTGTGGGGCCAGTCTAGATCCCGCCAGGAGTAACAACCACCGGCGGGTGTGTCCGGGGTGTTACAATTTGGTATCAGAGCCGAGCCTCACGGTTACACGGATGGTTGCGGAAAGGTGCACGGTCATGTTGTTCATGACGTTTGTGACCCGTCGTGGCACCCGGCATGGCACATGTACCGGACTGGATGCACAGACGAATGTGCCAAGAGGGAACGTTCCTGTGGCCTGACGAGGACGTCGGTTCCTCTGAGTGGGGGTGTATGTGATAGCCTGGCTTATTAGGGATGATAGACTACTCATATCAATAAGGAATTCCTTCTTTTCCGGGAGCCCATTCAGACAGAACTCCAAAGTTAAGCGTGCTCAGCTTGGAGTAGTGTCAGGATGGGTAACCGACCAGGAAGTTGCTCCCGGGTGCGCACGAGTGAGGACAAAGTGCGCAGAAAAGACTAGTATTAATCTGTGGGGCCAGTCTAGATCCCGCCAGGAGTAACAACCACCAGCGGATGTGTCCGGGGTGTTACAAAGGTACCCCCTACAGTGCGTAACTTTGCTTGGAGATTGGCGGTTGATTCTTTACCGACGTGGAAGAATAAGCATAAAATTGGTTTGGAGTTTCACGGTACATGTCCTGTATGCGGCATGGAGGAGGAGGACAACTTCCATCCTTTTATTCGTTGTCAGTTTGGACATGATCTATATGTTTCAATGGCCGCGAGTTGGCGCATCCCTGCACTGGAGTCTATACAGAACGTTGGGAAGGAATGGATTCTTCATGTTTTAGCCCCGCTGGATGAGGTTCAGAGATGCATGTTGCTGTTGATTTTTTGGAGGAGTTGGTTCGTTCGTAATGAGGTAACACATGCGAAGCCTGCTCCACCGTTGGCAGTATCCGTCAGCTTTCTTCAGAGGTATTTGGACGAGTTAATTGGCGTTAGAACTAATGCCCAGTGTGATCCAGTAAAAGGAAAACTAAGTATTTCTTATGACCTAGTTAATCTTAAAGGAAAGGCTCCTGTACAGGAGTCAGCCTGGATCCCGCCGCGCCCTGGATGGGTTAAGCTGAATACTGATGGTGCTTTCTCGTTGGTCGATGGAGCAGGTACTGGGATGATCTTACGTGATAGTGCAGGCAGTATAATTTTTTCAGCCTGCAGATCCCTGTTCTCTTGCAGGGATGCATTGGAATCGGAGCTATGCGCATGTATGGAAGGATTATCTTTTGCGACCCAAAGGTCGGACCTTCCGATAGAAGTCGAGATGGACTCAAGTACTGCAGTGGCTATGATCACAGGAGTGGAGACGGACCGGTCGATCTATGCTTCTCTGGTGGCAAAAATAAAGTACTTACTTAGTCTTCGGATTTCTTGTATTACTTTTGTCCCTCGGTGTCAGAATAAGGCAAGCGATAAACTAGCTAGTTTTGCTAGAGCCGAGGGTCGGACAATTACGTGGGTTGGGTCAGGCCCGGATGAGGTAGTGTCGATTGTCCAAGAGGATTGTAAGAACTGTATAATTGAGTAATGCAAGTGTTTTTCCCGCAAAAAAAAAGTGAAACCTATATGCACTTATGAGTATAAATACTATCGTTCCCTTGTCGAAGTGACATGCAAAAAAAACTTGCAGAAACCTGTTTATGGCGAGTACTTCAACAGCGTAGCAGACAGTGGCACTTGGTGGAAATTGATTCCTTTCCTAGTTCTGCTATTCTGACTCTGTATACTTGTTATGTGCGTATAACACCAGGTTACGGAGTCGGAGAGGATCCCAGTGATTCATCAGTTGCGAAATTTATCATTTACATTAGCAAGATATCTTTCGGCTTGGTCCTTAAACAAACGAGAGATAAGATCTACGTTTTGTTACTACTTATATTGTATTGTTGGACATTTCTACAGAGATCTTGGCCTGTGCAAGACATGGCAGGATGGGTGGTGACTCTCCATTAGACACTCGATCGAGTGAGAAGTCCATAACCGCGACTTGTCTCGAATAGACAGAGCATGGCACGCTAATCCATAATCGACTACACACCAGCTTAACAGGCCGGGGATCGGCCTCCAGAACAAAGTAGCAGTACAACAGTATTCGACTATTTGGCCACTGAGCGTCATATTTATCTTCAGAAATCTCCATGAAAAAGATTTTTCCGTTTTTGCTAACCACAAAGTAGTTTGACGCCCAAATAAAATGGACGTAGGTGGTAGGGCAGAAGCGGAGGGGCGCGGGCGGGCTACTGCACCGTGGTGTTGAATTCGCCGGCGATGGCGACGTCGATCCCGCTGCGTGGACATGAGCCCCATGAATCTGCTTTCTTCTCCCCTCTCTCTGCCCTGCTTCTCTTGCTGGCTCACAGTTTTCACCAAGAAGAAAAAATGAAGAAGATGCGTACGTCCCGCCGTCTCCAGAATCCGAAACCGTATGCGTTTCCTCGGCTTCCGTTTTCAACCACTACTAGTTATTTTTATATAGGGTCAAAAAAGAAAAAGAAAACCTAGGGTTTTGCCTACCGCCGCCATCCACCTCTCCTCCTTCCGAGCATCTACGGTCGCCGTCGCCGCCACCGCCAGCCCTCCGATGGAGGTGCCGCCGGTTTGGACAGCCGCCCGGGTCCAGGAGGATTTCATCAACTACTTCGAGTCCAAGTCGCAGTCGCAGTCGCACACGCCATGGCCGTCGAGCCTCGAGGTGCCCGTCTACGACCCCGCGATCTTGTTCGCCAACGCCGGGATGAACCAGTTCAAGCCGGTATTAATCCTCGGCACCGCCTCCCCCGATTCGCAGCTTGGCCGCCTGCGCCGCGCCTGCAACACCCAGAAGCGCATCCGCGCCGAAGCACAACGACCTCGACGACATGGGGAAGGAGGAGGCCGCCGTCGGGTATGCATGGGAGCGCCTATCGGATTCTTGCCTTCGCTCCCCCTTCTGATGTTAGTTTGTACCACCCTACTGTACCTCTGCATCAGGTTATGGATCGGTAAAGTTTAAGTGGAAAGTTGGGATCACCTTGGTGGTTTCAATGGCGAGTGAAATTAAGCTTCTGTTTTGGCGATGGTGATGTAAGTAGACAGTAAGCACGAGATGATGACGAGGGTCTGTGACTTGTGTATTGATCTTGTAACTTTTAGTTTTAATTTTGCACATGTTAATCCATTGGAGAGAGAGATGATATGCGAAGATATATACAAAGTTGCAGTGAGATTTTCATGTCAATCAGTTTTCGGGTGTCTTAATCGCCGTGAAATTTATGTCTATCAGCGGCCAGTCCTGTTTTGTTCAGTATCATCGCGCGCGTTCATCGGCCTATAACGACATACGCCCCTTCTATCTTTGTTTAGTGTGCAGTTTCAAAAATTTTATTCTAAAAGCATGCGACTTGTAGCCTATGTGCATGACGTTGTGGCACACACCATGTATGTTTCATAGCTTTGAACACAAGATGCATATTTTGGTAAGGCAGAGAGGCAGGTAGTGTAATTTCTCTATGTTACCAGAGAGGATACATGTACAAATGTCTTTTACTACATATGCACAAAGACAAAAATGCCATGTAGGTCTACGAATCAAGCATCAACCTTCCATCGTGGCCAACTGATACATGAGTAAGATATCATCACAAGACTGTGAACTTGGAACTAATATTGTTTCTACACAGCCAAACAGACTTGAGAACAACAGTGGCACCAACATAATGTGCATAATAAGAGAACAACAAGACTTAAGAGTACCCACTGGCCACTGTAACAAAAAAATATGCAGTAAAAAATAAAAAATGTGACAAGCTATGAGAAGGGATTCAAGGAAAGCAATCCTAGAACAGTCACAACCATACCATGTTTACAACAGACGATATCAAACTAAACAGAGTAATCATGCTCATACTAGTTTTTCTCCCAAAACAGCACTTGTGTCTCACTTCATATTTGAAAACACCCAGCAGATTCGAGAAAGCAATCCTTGACCCTCATCAAGCCCTTCAAAAAGTGGGAGTCTATCGGTTTCACCTTCACCTAAAGCGTTTAACATAGAAATTAACATATACTAGGACACTGTATGAGTATATTGTCGGATAACCTGTCATCTAAAGCTCAACAACATGGCACTGGCTGCAAGGCTCCACAACAGTGAACTTCACTTTCGGTGGAACAATTCCCTCGATGTATGTCTTGATAGCCAAGAGCCCACGACGAGCCTCCAAGATGGCATCCCTGCGCATGCAGAAGCATTTGCCAGATCTATTGACAGAACACCTAAGGTAATCATATCCTTCTGTGGCGTCCAATGTAAGACACTCAAGTGACTCTGAACTCTCAAGAATATGACATGTTAGCTCAACCAAGCTCTTTGCAGAGGAGAAACCAGCAATAGTCACATTCCTGAGCTTGTCATGGCACTGCTTCGGCATCCGCCTCCGACCTGAAGGATCTGCCAAAATGGATGGATGTTGCATGCTTGCCTGGAACCCCTAAAGATGTAAAGCAAAGACATATGAATTGAAGGTTCCACCATAGTTACGTGATCTATTTTAAGGGCAGGATCTGGAAAGGAAGATATCTTTGCAGGGTGAACAAACTTACATTCAAGAAGAACGTCTCCAAGGAAGGAGAAGCATCAAAAAACGATATAAGAGAACAATAATCATAGGCTGGGGCTGCAGCAAGTTTAACAGTCAAGTGCTTGAGGAATGGAAATTTGCTACCGACCATCGGTGTATTGACCATCTGCATAAATAACTCAGATTAAAAATGCAAGTGCATGGCTACTGTAATATCATAATACCCATTTCAGTAGTCCATTGTCACCAGAAAGTTCGTAGTATACCTCAAAATATGAAAATACAGAAAGTGTTTCAAGATTTGGAAAGGTGGACGGAAGATTGGCACGAGCCTCACAGACAGCACCATGACAGTGCATGTCTAGGGTCTTCAATTGCAATGCTTCTCCAAACGAGAGTTGTACTAGCCACTCACCAGTAAACCAAAATTTGGATAAACATTGAGCTTCAATCTCTATTGTCTGCAGCCTCTTACATGCAGACACTTCAAGGGTGATGAGCCGCTGCAGCAGGGAAGGTATCTTCAGTCTAATTATCTTGCTGCAATGGCTGAGTCCCAACTGCTGCAAAGCAAAAGAATTGGCTAGAAGGCAGGCTAGCTCATTTCCTGTAATATGGACATAACACAGCCTAATTTGAGTCAAACTTCTCAAGCCAAGTCCGACTGTTGGACAGAACACACACCTGGAAAGGAACAGACACCGAATCGAGTTTCCACTTCCTTCAGATAAAAGTGACCATGGGAAGTTGTACCTTTTATGGCCCATAGAAGGAATAACAGTGAGTTCTTCAATCCCAGGTGTGACGGCAATCTGAAGCCAGCGATCAAGAAAACATGCCCTGGTCTTGTTATCATAGAACTCAATTCTGACTTCCTTCACACCAATGCCTGGGTGTTCTATCCAAATTCTGTCAACTTTGTAGGTGAGATCTCTTGATTTACCATCCTTTTCACACACATCTTCATCCATGCCTAGTGTCTTTTTACTGAAGGTGAGGCTGGTACGGCGTCTCCAGGAATGCATAAAGGTATGCTAAACGCAGGCAGCTCGAGCAGCACCTCGCATCGGCATTAGTGAATGTATATGCCACCAGATGTCCTACATGCCATGCACACATGCGGAGAGAGAAATAGAACATAAGCAAATGATCACTATAAATTAGAAATAAAACATAAACATGCGGAGAGAGAAATAGAACATGTCATCTTCATCACTATAAATTAAACGTACAAAAAAAATCAAAAGGTTCAACATAGATAATTTACTTGCAGCACAGTTCTTCTGTCATCAGCATCTTATCACATACCTCCGGAAGAATCGGCAGATATTTCATTCTTTTGCCACCTTCAGAACTACCATCTTGCTGGAGGGCTGGTGACTTTCTTTTAGACACCGAAGCGATCGATCCACCTGCAACACACGATGCATAGTCATAGACAGCCTGCGTATTGACAGAAGAAACCAGCAAACTCAAACACACGGAGGCACACGGTGAAATCCACTATGTTTCTCCCATTCAATTTTGGTCAACAAATACTCCCTTCATTCCCTTATACAAGGCCACTATAAAAAATACATTTTGCATCTATACAAGGCCACTAACAGTAACCGAGGCTTTAATGATATTTTCTCGTACTAGCAACTTATTTAATACTTGCATGCATGTAGTCATAATGGCACCGTGCTACTTCCTTCTCATTCTTTCCTTGCATGCATGCAGACGTATTAATGATCCCAGTTAACAAAAAGAAAAGTTGGCTTGCAAAGTAGTCATTAAATTTTTATCTAGATACCTGTAATTTGACTTTGTGACCTTGTATAAAGGAATGGAGGGAGTACTAACAATCTCAGTAATATCCTTTAATTTATTGCTGGTGAGAGCTCAAATATTATTTGTTCGAAAGTAAACAGGTATACGAGCAAAAGGAGAGAATAATCTTGCTATCCACCAAAGCAAGAATTCACGCCCAAACGCGAACGGGATCTGGCATGCCAGCCGTGGAGCAATATCGAATAAGACTATCCCCTTCTCGGAAGGGGGACAGCATACGAGGGCACGCATGTACAGAATATCGGCGGAGGGGGGCGAGGGAGCTGAGAGAGAGGCGGCGGCGGCGGCTTACCATGGGCTCGCGTTTGCCGGCGGCGCCGCTCCCGCTGCATGGAGATGATCCGCTGCAGCGCCGGAAGCCCCATGGGCGATTCGACGCCGACGATGCCGCCCTTGGCCGAGGCACGAAATCCGTTTCCCTCTCTCCCCCGCCGCCTGTGTCGATGGCGCGATTTGTTTTTCACCGGAAAAAGAAGAGCCCGAATCTAAACCTCGAGTTTGAATCCAGAAAGCGCGAGGTGGATGAAATCGCGCCGGCGCCCAAAAGTCCAGGAGGAACGCGACTACGCGAGGCTTTTGGCCGCTGCACAAGTGGGTCCTCCCAAAACATGTGAGCAGGCAATAGTTTGGCTTCTCCCTATGGGTAAAACACATGGGCTGTCACTGAAAATTGAGATATGGATTTAGTTTGATCGCTGTATTATGGCTAAACTAGGTTTTATAACAAAAGGTTAATATTTTTTACCACATGTTGTGTGACAACAAAAGGTTAATAATTTGTTTCGGCCGACCGACCGAAACTGGCATCTTTTCTTAAATGCGGTTCCTTAGGGTCCGATTCATTAAAAAAGGATAGTGTTGTCAGGTTAATTAACGGAAACCCGGACAAAAACCATTACAACACGCCCGGCTAACCTGGAACCAACAAGACCACACACACCGTCGAGAAGAGGGCACCGTTGAGTCTGCATGCATTGTTATCGTCATCACCTCTCCCCGAGCAAGCGACTTCGACTTTGCCGCAGACGACCCGTCAAGACCCCTTCGAAAGAACGACACACGACGACCTTGTCAACCATAGCCAAACAATCGACCGCAGACGTCGAGGACCGGCAGCTCCGATTTTGCTGATGCGCTTCACTGGAGAAAGTTGCACGCCTCGCACTGACCTAGCCCAGCACAACCTCCGAAGAGCATTGTCTACTCAAACCACCCTCATGGAGTCATCCTTGTCGCAGGGGCCCCGCTGCACGCAGCTCCGACTTCTCTATCACAGTAAGAAACTAGCATAGACACACTCGTTGGTCAACCGGGTCGTCGTTATTAGAAGGACAAGCCATGACCCAGCTCCACACTCCATCATCGTCGTCTCCACACGCATCGCAACGCCAACCACTCGCATCACCGGTTGGGCACCTGCCAACTGTGAGCCGTGCACGTCCAGCCCAATTGAAAGGGCAGGGAAGAATCACCGGTCTTCAAAGCAGTGCCCTAAAGAGGGAAACACCGTTGAGACGACGTCGTTGCCCGACTCAAATGGGTCTAGGCTTTCGCCTGAAGAATAAGATCCGAGGATGGAGTGGGTCGAAGAACTCAACGATAGTGCCTTGAAGAAGGGGAATGACGCCTAAAGGCGCCGCCACCGCCGGCCAGCCATAGCCGGGCAAAGCTTGTGCTCAGAGCAGACCCGATGAACACCCTCGCGCAGCCGGCAGAAACCGGCCTGAACTTCTGCTGACCCGCACATCCCTGCATAGCCACGACGCCATCGCCACACAAGGTCCACCACAACACACTTCCCCCTAGCTGTCGTAGCTGAGGCACCAGGATGACCAACCCTCCGGCAGACGCGGACGAACCGGATCCAGCCAAAGAGCAACCGGACCTGGCGCCCCTTGACGCAGCACCATGACCACCAGCATGAACTAGATCGAAGAAGAACGACTAGAAGGCAAACAGGGAAACGGGCCACCACCCTCGCCCCTATTCACTGGGAAGGATCTGCAGGCCCCCAGCCCTGGAGCCTACCGACGACGTCTCCACGGCCGCCACCCGCCAGAGATGCAACCTTGTGGTCGCCACACCCCATAGCCGCAGTGCCGCGCCACAAGGAGGTGAGCCTCCGCCACCACGAGATCCTATCGCTGCTGTCCGCCGCCGGCCGGGCATAGCCCGACGGTGGCGAGGGAAGGTAGGGAGGCGGCGCTCGATCTGGATCTGCCCATGCTGCCATGGAGGCGACGCGGGGGACGGGTGTTTCGGGACACTCAATCTGCGGCATCGCCATTCTTGCTACAATCCGCTTCACGCCTTCAAATGAATTGTTACAACCGGTAACACGGCGAGCTGCAACAGGCAGCATTGCGAGCTGAATGAATTGCTACAACCGGTAAAAGGCGGGCTGGAACAGGCAGCATCGCGAGCTGCGTTGGCTCAGCAGCAAGACGACTTTTATGGAACCAGTCGATTTTGTTGTAATCGACAAGGCAAGATATTGCAACGGTGAGCTGCGGAGCGTCAGCACCAGCGAATGGCATAACAGTTCAAAATGGTGAAGGGCATAATAAAGAGAACAAAAAGAGTTAAGAGTACTCGCCGTAACAAAAAAACAAAAATATTCAGTTCAAAAAGATGTGACAAGCTACGAGATGGGATTCAAGGAAACCAATCCTAAAACAGTCACATCCGGAACATGTTTACAACAGACGATATCAAACTAAATAGAGTAATCACGCTCATAGCGCGTCACACACTAACCAGTTGTTCTCCCAATACCACACTTAAGTCTCACTTCCCATTTGAAAACACCCAGATTTGAGAAAGGAATCCCTGGCCCTCATCAGGCCCTTCATAAAAGTGAGTCTATAGGTTTCACGTTCAGCTCAAGCCCTTGCATCTAGAGCTCAACAGCATGGCACCGGCTGCAAGGCTCCACAAGAGTGAACTTCACTTTAGAAGGAACAATTCCCTCGATGTACGTCCTGATGGCCAAGAGCCCTCGACGAGCTTCCACGATGGCATCCCTGCCCATCGGGCTACAATAGCATTTGTCAGATCCGTTGACAGAACACATAAAGACACGATTTCCATCGGTGGTGTCCAATGTAAGATACTCAAGTGACTTTGCACTCTCAAGAATGTGACATGTTAGCTCAACCAAGCACTTTGCAGAGGAGAAACCAGTAATAGTCACACTCTTGAGCTTGTCATGGCGGTGCTCCGGCATCTGCCTCGTACCTGAAGGGTCTGTAAAAATGGAGGGATGCCGCATGCTGTTCCACACCACCTAAATATGAGAGGCGAAGATGTATGAATTAACAGTTCCGCCATAGTTAAGTGATGTGGAATTAACAGTGCCACTCCAACTTTCCCGACCTCTTCGCCGAACTACAGGCCTCCCCGCTTCCATCTCGCCACATTAGGTGGCTTGAGATTGGGGTTCTCGCGTGGACGCTTTGGACCATTTGCAATAAACTTGTGATTCAGCGCTCCCCTCTCCGACGCTCTACTGACGCCCGTCTGGTTACTTGCAGCTCTGGCGGCCGCTTAGCCGCCCTCGGGACCGGGACGCCATCTCCGCCTTCATCGCCGACCTCCGCTCGATGGCCATCCGTCTGTCGCCGCCCCCTCCGCCGCCTCCTCCTGAGCCTGATTAGTCGTGTGTTGCTATCCAGCTCCGGCTACGGCCTTGGCCCTGGCTGAGCTGTCTTTCTATGTTGTGTTGCGTTTTTGGGCTTGTTGAGCTGTGCCCTCAGCAGAACCTCTGGACCTTATTTGTGCGACTTGTGTGTGTGTGTTGAACTAGTCTTGTATGTGCTCCTGGCAGTTTGCTTTATTTATAAAGCGGGGCGAAAGCCTTTTTCGGTATAGTTAAGTGATATATTCGAAGGGTGGGATCTGAAAAGGGAGATATCTTTACAGGGCGAAGAGACTTACATTCAGGATGAATGTCTCCAATGAAGGAGAAGCATCAAAAAATGATATGAGAGAACAATAATCATAGGCTGGGGGCGCAGCAAGAACAACAGTCAAGTGCTTGAGGAATGAAAATTTGCTACCAATCATTGGTGTAGTGACCATCTGCATAAAGCTTGGATTAAAATTATGCAAGTGCATGGCTACTGTTGTAATATCATGATACACAATTTTAGTAGTCTATAGTCACCAGAAAATTCGCAGTATACCTCACAATGTGAACATATAGAAAGAGTTTCAAGATTTGACAAGCTGGATGGAAGATTGGCACGAGCATAACAGAGAGCACCACGACACTGCATGACTAGGGTCTTCAACTGTAATGCTTCTCCAAACGAGAGATGTGCTAGGTGGTCACTGATAAACCGAAAATTGGAGAGACATTGAGCTTCGATCTCTATTGATTGCAGCCTCTTACAGTTAGACACCTCAAGGGTGATGAGTCGCTGCAGCAGGGAAGGTATCTTCAGTCTAATAATCTTACTGCAATACATGACTGCCAAATGCTGCAAAGCAACAGAATTGTCTAGAAGGCAGGCTAACTCATTTCCTGTAATACGGACATCAAACAGCTCAAGTTGAGTCAAACTTCTCAAACCAAGTCTGACTGTAGGACAGAACACACACTGGTAAAGATTCAGACACCGAATCGAGTTTTCACCTCCTTCAGATAGAAGTGAACATGGGAAGTTGAACTTTTGTTTGCTCACAGAAGGAATAACAGTGAGTTCTTCAATCCCAGGTGTGACGGAAATCTGAAGCCAACGATCAAGATAATAGGCCCTGGTCCTGTAATCATAGAACTTAATTTTGACTTTCTTCACACCAATGCCTGGGTGTTCTATCCAAATTTTGTCAACTTTGCCGGTGAGATCTTTTGCTTTTCCATCCATTTCACACACACTATCATCCATGCCTAGTGTTTTTCTACTGAAGGTGAGGCTGGTATGGAGTCTCCAGGAACACATAAAGGTACGAGAAACGCAGGCAGCTCGGGCAGCATCTCGCATTGGCATTAGTGAATGTATATGCCACCAGATGTCCTGCATGCACACACGCGGGGACAAAAATAGAACTTAGGGAAATGGTTATTTCAATCGGGCAAAGAAAACATAATTAGACACTTCAATTCCAATGCCCTATCTACCTTTGTATTGCATTGCACGTTGTGCAACCACGTGTATGAAGTGCATTGTTTAAACGATATAGAAGTTACTCTGCTAAAAGTCCAATTAACACAACAAAGATAGTGGACTGTAGCGGTCCGTACTTATTTACTATGAGTGAAACTATTGCCCTATAGTAGAATTGACATATAAAAGGAAAATCATGTAGAGACTTGTTTACAGCAAAGTACTTCAATAGTGTACCAGAAGTATCCCACGTTTATGCCCTTTCGTGAAAAATGATCGTTTTCCCAGTTATGCTACTCTAGACATGGATAGATGTCATGACTCTATGTTCACTCATCTGTGGCTATGATCATGTGTTTTAGCTAAATTCAAATGATTGTATAGAATGCCCCAATGTCTATGCAGTTTTCACCTTTTTCTACAAGAGAAGAGTATGCCCAAAGAAAAGGGATGTTTTGATCATGTTACAAGGCAGCAAATTTAAGTTTCATGTTTATAAATTAGCCATACAAAAAAGAAAAGGCTAGATAGAGAGCCTTACTCAGCCCGAGATATTTTTTATTCATAAATGATAATTCATGTGCAGCATATATAGGTCTTCCGTCATTAGCATCTTATCACGTACCTCCGGAAGATCTGGCAGATATTTCATTCTTTTGCCACCTTTAGAATTACCATCTTGTTGGAGGGCTGGTGACCTTGTTTTAGGAACTGAAGCGATCGATCCATCTGCAACACACGACACATAGTCATACCCCCATAGACAGCACGCGCATTGACATAAGAAAAACAGCAAGCTCAAACAAACTGAGGCACGTGCAGAAATCCAATTTGTTTCTCTCATCCAACTTAATTATGCTCAACAGTACAAATGAATTCAGAGATTTCATTTTGCTGTTGTCGAGGATCCGAATTTTATTTGCTAAAAAATAAGCAGGTGTACTGAACAAGTAAGAACTCGAGAGCAAGAAACCCCAAAGGGGAAGCATTCAGTTGACCATACATATCCCTAGAGATCTTGTCGATGCTGTCCAAACAGATCTAGTTCGTCGGACTTGGTATTTTATTTTCCTAGCAATCTCCTCCACACTATTCTTCTTTTAAGAAGAAACAGGTGGGCATTTTGGAACCAAAAGTTGCTAGTAGTACCGTATAATCAACGAAACGAGAGGATAATCTTGCTATCCACCAAAACAAAGCAAGACTTCACGCCCAAACGAACAGAATCTGGCATGCCAGCCGTGGAGAAACATTGCATACTCTTCTCGGGCGGGGGAGAGCCTCACAGGACACGCGCATACAGCATATCATTCGGCAGAGAGAAGCGGCGGCGGCGGCTTACCACGGGCTTGCGCTTGCCGGCGGCGCTGCTCCCGCTGCATGGAGATGATCCGCTCCGGCGCCGGAAGCCCCATGATCGATTCGACGCCGACGCCGACGCCGCCCTTGGCTGGGGCACGGAATCCGTTTTCCCCTCTCCCCTTCCTGTGTCGATCGCGCGATTTGCTTTTTCACCAGAAACAAAATAAAAAAAGCGGACGAATCTGAACCTCGAGTTGAATGCAGGAAGCGGGAGGCGGACGAAATCGCGGCGGCACGAGTTTGGTCACTCACAAGTGGGTCCTCCTAAAACATGTGAGTGGGCAATATTTTGACTTCTCCCTGTGGGTAAAATGGAAAAAAAATTATATGAGATCAGGTCTCACGGTTAGCAGGTGAGACCCGTCCTGATGGATGACACGTGACATTTACAAATCACAAAGCATCTAATCTCTTCCCCCTGATTTTAAGTGGGGGGTGGGGGATGCTTTGTGATTTGTGAATTCCACGTGTCATTCATCAGGATGGGTCTCGCGTGAGACCTGGTCTCATAGAATTCTTTTCCGGTAAATGCATGGGCTGTTACAGAAAATTATGGTATGGATTTAGTTTGATCCTTGAATTACGAGATCTTGGCTAATCTAGGTTAAACTAATGTTAAGGATATCGTTTATCATTAGTGTCTCGGTCTGTTGGGGATTATAAATTAATCAGAAATCGGCCAGTTAATCGATTTTATCGGTCGCCTATTAATCGATCATTTTTTGCAAATCTCGGGTTCCCGACACTAAAATATGCTATATTAAACATCAAAATAATATTCGACAGAAATGTTTCCTTGATTCCTACCCTTTGAACCCTCGTATAATGACAAACAAAATGTGAAAATAGTACATATTGCATAGCAAGGTCCACAAAACACAAATAAACATAGTTTTTGTAAACATAATATTAGGAATAGGCCTGATTTATCAATGCATTTCCTGATAAATCGCTTGTTAGAGTGATAAATCGACCCAGATGATAAACAACGAAGATAAGACATAATCTTATCGGTCACCGCATGAGTAGCGATAAATCGTTGAATCGAAAGATTTTTTTGAACAGTAAACAAAAATTGACAAAATACAGACACAGGCTCGTATATACGCACATACACTCCACAACTATCCATATGAACACCTCTGAGAGACTCAGTCGACACATCATCTTAAGATATACACAAGTGGGTCCTCCTAAAACATACGAGTAGACAAGCAACCAGAAAAAAAAAGATCAAACAAAGTGGTATGCACAAATCTACAGATAAAGAAATAATTCATCACAAGATAAACATCACCGCTAGGAATACATCAGATAAACAATAATCATGTAGGGCACCTTATATGTCTATTGTATTGAACATTTAAAATATCAAGATGAAGACAATACAATTTTGGCAACTGTCATGAACCTGTAGTCCAGGGGGAGGACTACTCACAACTCATCTTGGAGTGTGAGGATATTGTTGATGATGATGGAGACGGCTTCCCCCACTGGCAGAGTTCCGGATCAAAGCTGGGAACGAAGATCACCTCTGAAATGCGATGTAGCAGTGGCAAAAAATGCTCATAATTAGGGTGAAGTTTTGCGGGTATATGTGGACCATTGGGCACTGGAGGTGAGCCATGGGGTCCCACATGCCAAAGAGGCCCCATGTAGACACCTAGGGCCGAGGGGCATCTACACCAGCGCCTAGGAACCTGGGAGGCCCTCAGGTGCTAAACTTTGGCCCCCGGTCTCTTCTGGTGTGAAACTTCCTGAACTATTTTTGTTCTTCTTTTCTTGGATTTCTCGGGATTTTTCTAAATTACAAAAACTGCAAACTAAAAAAATAACAAATACTTGGCACTTGATTAATATGTTAGTCCAATGAAAATTAATAAATAAATATGCTCATAGTGTATGTAATTGATAACAATACATCATGAATCTTATAAAAACCATCGATACGTTTAAGATGTATCAGATATCTGGAGCAGATGCTTGCACTGAGGTGTCTTAACTAAAATGATTAACTTTCTATAAATAGGGATGTTTTCATATAGGTTCCCAATCCTGCCAAAGGTTTTATGGTTAAATCCTTATATCAACAATTGTATTCTCATCTTCCCTTTGATGCTTTCTCTTGGTTGCTGCTAAAACATAGTATTAAATCAGAGACGTACTTTTGCATCGTGGGTGGGTGAAAATAAATATATTTGTTGTGCTCGTTGTCGGTGTGAAAACCGGTAGACCTCAGGGTAGGGGGTCCCGAGCTGTGGATCTCGAACATATGGTAACAGAAACAAGGAGACGATGTTTACCCAGGTTCGGGCCCTCTCGATGGAGGTAAAACCCTACTCTTGTTTATATTTGAGATAGATGTATCGAGTACAGAGTTGATCTACCTCGAGATCTTTAGATGTGGTCTAACTCTAGGGTTAGGTGAATGATATTGCGTTGATGTCCCCTCTACGGGCTAAACCCTTTGACTTATATACACGCTAGGTAGGGTATCTTGGGTTACAAGGTTGGTATCTTAGCGTGGAGACGGTAGGAGAAGTCTTGGAGTATACGACAAGTCTTCAACGGATCCAGTCCTGATTGCGCCCCGTCATGCAGCTTCCGTAGTCCACCTCGAGAAGAATGAGGGCCCATCAGCCCAATTCGAGGAGCATGGGCCTACTAGGTTAGTACCCCCTAGTTCAGGACACCGTCACTCGTGATGAATCAATTGCTCACCTCTTCTTTGGATATCGTTGGCAAAGTTCATTTGAAGTGTTATCCAGTGAGGTTTTCAAATTCATATGCTTCCATCTAACTTAAATCAATATGTTACATTGCTTGCACGCCTCCATCCAGGACAGAGGAAACAATGGCTATTGGGTTAGCCACAGTGATATGGGTTATCTCGAAGATACACAACAAAGCATTCATCGTGTAGTAGTTTGTTGATCGTTGTTTTGATCGCTTTTGGGGTTTTTTTTTCTCGCTCATGCATAGCTTTGGTCTTGTATGACTTTGCTCTTGTCGGTGTATTTTTTATGTGTGTGCGTAAGTGTTGGTTGTGTGCACCCTACTTATGCAGAGGCCGAGTGTGTGCTCATTGTGTTTGTATCCGCTTGATACTTCATTTTGATTAAATAAAATCCACCCTTTGTCGAAAACGCAACAAAGTGTGCATCTAGAGAGAAATCTCACGTGACCTATACTCTACTATTCATTTGATTTTGTTGATTTACAAAAGGAAACAGTAGTGGTGGCTCTCCGGCAAGGATTGACAAAACACACAGATGTGGCAATCGAGGTGTTTGATCGTGCAAGAGGATAGGCATGTCTGGAGCGACGCGTCACAAACACCTGATGGAGCACATCGGTGGAAAAACTCTGGCGGTACAATTACTTCAGCCGCCTGTGAAACAAAATGCTTCTTTAGTATGTTTGAAAACTATGTAGTTTCATCATATGGGAAGTTGTTTTGTATGTAGGTGTTTCCCTCCACCTTGCTATTTCGAGCTTTACTTTATTTTGATGCTTAGTTGATGCCTGATGTTTATGTTGATGATTTCAATGACGAAACCGAGGAGCAATCCCTTTCTTCAAGAAAACAATGGGGAGTTTGGTCGCCACATTTACCCCACGTGGCAGATCGGTTGTGATCTACCGCAAGGTGGCATGCAAGTGAAACTTAGAGTGTGGCGCAGGGTACATATGATATCAATAGTTACCCCACCTCCCCTACAACATCAAGTAGACCAAGGGAAGGAAAAGCCACATTAAGAAGGCAAGAAAAGAAGGTGTTTGCGCTGCCATGGTCTGGATGGCCCTGCTAACCATACTACTGAAACTAATAGAGAAGGTAATCGTTTAGACTACTATACACCAACAATTATTCCCTAAATCCAAACTCGTCGGCCCTGGTAGACTCGACCCAACCCAACATATCAGCTAACCTAACAACCACACCTTTAACGCAAGCGTGCTTCATGCCGACTAAACATTTGCTAACTTGGGAAGTTATATATATTATGTGCTCTTTCCACTTTTGTGATGTTCTTAGCTAGTTTTATGTACGACCTATTGGCCTATGAGCTTGCTCCAGCTCTTAGATGCTAGTTTTATCCGAATCATGCCATTTCCAACTTAATTATTCAAAGTTACATATTATGTGCAGTTGCCAACTTGCCATATTGTGAGAGGATGGATTTTTGTATTATTGAAAATGAGCCTGGTCGGTGGTTAATAATGTACAAGTTGACGGTTTATTTTTTATCTTTAATTTAACTTTTAATGGGCTTGCGGATGAATGGGAGGGAAAGATAAATATACTCTACTTGTGTGTGACGCTGAGCTCGGTCAGTGTTTTTAGGTCTTGGTTAGTTCTATTTAGATCATGCCATTTCCTCCTTTATGGGAAGTTATATATTATCCGTAATCCGTCGGCTGTCAAACGAATGTGAGCCCTTAAAGCTTGGAGGGGACACGAGCTTAATTACAAGCGAACTCTTTTTATACGAATAAATTACAAAAATACATGAAACTTATTAACATGTGTGGCACGTTCATTCGCCAAAAAAGGAAAAGAAAAAAAACATGTGTGGCGCCTTGTCCATATTTTAGTTGTTTCTGACCTAGCTAGAGTAGGCCAAGAATGTGGTAAGGTCGGACATGGAGAAGCCGTTGAAATGGGAGCCGGAGCCGATGGAGTAGGCGCCCATGTCGTCGAACACGAGCCAGTCCCCCACGCTCATCTCCGGCAGCCGGTAGCCGGTGACCACCGTGTCGAGCGAGTCGCAGGTCGGCCCGAACACCGTCGACGTGTACGCCTCCTCGCCGGCGCGTGGGGTGGCGAGCGGCCTCGGGCGCGGCACGTAGTCGTCCATGAGGACGCAGTTGAGGGAGCCGTAGAGTCCGTCGTCGATCCAGTACTCCCGCACCTCGCCGCGCGTGCGCTTCCCGATGACGCGCGCCGCCAGCGTGAAGGCCTTCTCGGCGAAGTACCGTCCCGGCTCGCCGATGACCTCCACGCACGGGAGGTCGCCGAAGTGCTCTGCCAACGCGTCGCGGATGACCGCCGCCGCCTCTTCGAACGCGGTGCCTCCTGCCATGAAGCCGCCGCCGACGTCGAGCACGCGCATGGGCGGCATGCCGAGGGCGGCCGCCGCGTCGAACGCCGCTCGCGCGGCCTCGATGGCCCCGCGGTACACGTCCGTGCGTGTCCCGCCGCTGCCGATGTGGAAGGACACGCCGGCCACGCCGAGGCCCGCGCGCTGCGCGGCGCGGAGCAGCGGCACCACCTCGTCGGTGCGCGCGCCGTACTTGGTGCCGAGGTCGACCTTGGCGTCGCCGTTGTCGGGGCCCTTGATGCGGAGGACGAGCTCGCAGTTCGGGTGGCAGCGCTTCACCTTGGCCACCTCCTCCTCGGAGTCGTACGTGGTGAGGTTGACGCCCACCCGCGCCGCGTACTCGATGTGCGCCTCGGGCTTGCACGGGTTGGCGTACACGATGCTCCCCGGCTCGACCCCGAGCGCGAGCACGGCCTCGATCTCCCGGCGGCTGGCGCAGTCGAACCCGGCGCCGAGGGCCGCCAGCGCGCCGAGCAGCGCCGGCTCCGGGTTGCACTCGACGGCGTAGTACGGCCGCACGTCGGGGAGCGCGCGGTGCCAGCGCATGTACAGGTTGATGACCCTGGCGAGGTCGAGGACGTAGAAGGCGCCGCGCACGCCGGAGCCGCCGGCGATGGAGCGCATGAGGCCGGCGACGGCGTGCTTCTCCTTGAGCGCGTCCCAGTTGTAGGGGAGCACCTGCTTGTCCTTCACCCCCGGCGCCACCAGCACCGCCTGCATGGGGCTGCTTCCGACCATGTCGACGACGACGATGTGATCACACCACACGTGAGTACGTAGTGCAAAGTGTGTGTACTATAGCCCTAGAAGATTTGTCAACCTAGCAAGCTTGCTAACCTAAGGTTGCTCGAGCTAGACGTCGACGCGATCGAGCAATGCAAGTTGAGTACCGATGCCAATGCAGATCGAGGAGGTCGATGGATGGCTTGGTCGAATGCTTAATTCTGTTGCCTGGCTGAGATGAACTGGGTGGGTGTGGCTTATATATAGCGTGCGCGGCCGGGGTTAGCTGACGGCGCCGCGGTCAAATGGACCATATAGACAAGCCATGCGACGCTGCGGCTGGGGCAGTTCCAGCACGCACGTACCTACGGGAGGTAGAGAACAGAGAGAGCGCGGGCGTTCGGCTTCGGTCAGCCCGGTCATTGTTCTTGCTACAGTCGGGTCCTTTTCCTACTTCAAACGGAAGCGGGAGTAGGTACATGCACCCCATTCCAACCACTATAAAAACACATGAGCTAGCATCTCGTCTTTTCCACTGCTGTTCCTTTCGTTTTTGAACAAGAAATAATTCTTTAATACCATTGGCACGTTTAAAATGATTTCTGAGGCCATTCCCAGTGCTCCTTGGTGTGTAGGTGTTTTTTTACTTGTAGTTTTCCGGATCTTTATTTGGAACTTGGATACTCGGTTCGCATTAATAAATGGTTGTGTGGATCATGTGATGCAGAGACCTTGGTGTACTTCTCCCTTTTGAAAAAAAAAGTGCTTAAAATGCCACTTTATCAAAAAATAATTGATGTGGCAAAACAATTAAGAAGAAGAGAGACCACTTTGGTGACTCCGAGAAAAAACAATGTCAAGTGCGCCGATCTATACAAAATGCCTACCAACAATTGCATGAATGAGTATAGTTGCTCAAAGCTAAGCACATATAAATTGGGGAGATAAGTTGCTAAGTCTTTTAGTGCACTTAGCACGCCACCTACGTTTAAAAGCTATAGTTGTACTATATGCCAATGCCATGCATGGTGGTTTTGGGCCTCCAACTGAACTCTGGCTGGCTCAGTCCACTGGTTGCTTCGTGTTGGGCCTTGCACCCGTTGCTTTGCATGGGTCAGGCCCACTTGTTGGTATCATAGGTGTTGGGTTTCTTTTTTTTTTTGCGAGGGAGGGTTTCTTTTTGGGCATGGAGGAACTTGTCATTTTGAATTTTGGGTTTAGGAACTCTTCTCAAGTAACAAAAATTGCCGAGTTCAAAAGCTTTGTTTTTTTTGCGGGTAAAAGCTTTGATAAATCTACTAGCTACTCCCTTATGTACTCATAACTCTTCCTTTCATTACAAAATCTAAAACGGTATCACCCAAGTGTCACAATTTCCACGGAATGGCATATGCCATGCACACTTGGTGCTGGAAAAGGTAAGCATGGAGTGCCCAGCAAATGTGTGCTAAGCGTGCTAGAACTGTGTGTCACCTAGAGCTGGCTTACTGAAGCTCCAAGTTTTCTGATCAGCAGACAACAGTCTCTTGGCTGATAGTTCAGCGAACACTCTTATTTGAATATCAATTTTGCTAAGTCTCAGTCGATGCTCTATTCCTTTGATCTTACACGGAGATTCGTACAAAAATAATATTTCTATTTTTTCTTTTTATATACTATGTCACTTGACTGAGACTTAGTTAAGTCTCAGTCAACTAAGACGTAGCCATACCCTTTGATTATTATATATACTAGAAGGGCTGTGTGTGTTTTGCTGCGCCGTTGGTGTCGTTGGTTTCTTAAAAAATTACTCACTTTGTTTGAAAATATAAGGCGTGTTACTTTTTTGAAAAGTCAAAACTTTTAGGTTTGATCAAATTTGTAGAGAAATATATCAAAATCCATAATATCAAATCAGTACAATTAGATTCATCATGAAATGATTCTTCATACTTTTTTTAATATTGTGGATGTCGATATTTTTTGCTCTGAACTTGGTCAAAATTAAAAAAATTGACCTTCCAACAAAATAATACACCTTATATTTAGGTACTGATGGAATATTTAGTTTGGCTGGAGGAGATGATGGAGGGTGTTTTATTTATTATTTATAATACAATGATTTGATGAGCCTTTGGTGGTCTGCTTCTGTGTTATCAGCTAACCACCGTATATTTATGTGGGGAATTTTTTGAGTCGATGGTTGCATATACTATATTGGTGTTGTAGTATCACATGGTGGCACTTTTTTAGGTGGTGAGAGGGTGCGTGAAATTGATGTGTTTTTATAAGCCAGTTGTTGTTGATTGATTTAAAAAATTGTTGGCCCGGTCAAAATCGCATATTAAATATAAAATTGAATACCTTAATTGCATGAAAGAATTGAATAAGAGAGCTCCTTGAGAAAGCGTTGACCCAGTCAACAATTAGGGAACCTAGGAAATTTAAAGAATTGAATGAGAGATCTCCTTGAGAAATTGCTGACCTGATCAAAATTGTGTGACTCAATTCTAAATTAGACACCTCAATTAATTGTGAGGCCTTAATTAATTGTGAGGTCTTAAAAAAATAAAAAACATGATGTGAGTCAATAGTATAAAATAATTGAATGCGGAAGTTTTGAGAAATTGTTGACCCGATTAAAATCAGGTGACCCCGATTTTAATTGGAGATCTGAATCTAACGTGGGATCTTCGAAACTAGGAAGCACAGTGTTATTAGAAGATATAAAGCTCTAAGTTCCCGGAAAAAAGCACTTTAGAGATAGAATTAGGAGTTATGCCTCTAGTTTAAATTAGATCTTGTTGACACGCAAGTCGATCGATCTTGTTGGAACGTGCAACCTGTCATCTCTGCCTTGTTCGGCACCTATCTATCTAGAAACTAGAAACCACGCGGCCTCCCCAAGGAGATACAAATCGCTTACCAAATTCCTACAATCATAAGGTCACCGGCTATATGTATTCTCACGTAAATCAATCCTGAATCAACCAAGCACTCTCGTCCAAAACCAGGCGATGGCCGGCGATTCCAACGATGCTATCCCGCGAGACGTCCTGGCCAGCGTCCTGCTTCGCTTCCCGGCGAGCGACCTCCGGCACTTTCGCCACGTCTGCAAGGAGTGGTGCGAGGTCATCTCCGACCCTGCCTTCATCGATGCGCACATGATCCACGGACCGCAGCCCCTTGTTAGAAGAGTTTGAGTAGTATACATGTAATCTGAACTATCTCTCTCCTTCTCCCTGTTGTATCCTTTTCTATCTCCTTGTAATAGCAGGATTCCTAATCCTTTTCCTGTACTCCACGGCAAGGTTTTGCCCCAATAAATAAACAGCCGCGGCTCCCTTACGAGGGAGTAGGAACGCTTTCGCCAATCTAATATGGTATACAGAGCTTAGTCTCTTCCCACATCTAGCGATCCCCTCATCTAGCGAAACAGAAACCAAGTTATCGTCAGAAATCCAATCGCCATGGCAGGTTCCAGCAGCGTCGCCCTCAACCTCGGAGCGCCACCAACAGAAAAGCTCACGAGGGGAAATTTCCTTCTCTGAAAAGCGCAGGTAATGCCAGCGTTGCGAGGCGCACAAGTAACCGGCCTCCTCGACGGCTCAGATGCCGCACCGCCAAGAACGGTGGAGGTCGCGAAGGCAGACAAAACCACAGACATTGAGCCAAATCCTTTATATGGACCGTGGCTGGCAAAAGATCAACAGGTTCTGAGCTACCTGTTGAACTCGCTAACCCCTGAAATCCTGGCGCAGGTCATTGGTAAGGAGAGTACACATGATCTATGGATTGCTCTCACCACATTATTTGCTGCGCAGTCCCAATCCAGAATAACAAATCTGAGAATTGCCATCTCCAACACTAAGAAGGGAAATATGTCAAGCAACTCCTTCATCGCCAAGATGAAGAGTCTCGGAGATGAGCTCGCAGTCGCCGGTCGTCCAGTAACCGACGGCGAGATGGTCGACTACATCCTCGCTGGCCTTGACCGGGACTACGATCCTATCGTTGCAGCGGTCGGCACAATCAAAAACTCAATCACCGTTGATGATCTTTTCTCACAGATTTCAGCCTTCGATCAGAGGATGGAGATGTTGGGCGATGGACCATCAAGTTTCCGTTCGTCTGCAAACGCCATATACAGAGGGCGTGGCCAGTACCGCAACAGAGGAGGCCGCGGACGAGGGAACAGAGGGCGCGGCCGTTGCGATCGCACCTCTTCTTCTCCTTCTCACGGTGGTGGAGGCGGCGGCTACCAGCAACGCCAGGGCTGAAGGAAATATGCCCTAGAGGCAATAATAAAGTTATTATTTATTTCCTTATATCATGATAAATGTTTATTATTCATGCTAGAATTGTATTAACTGGAAACATAATACAAGTGTGAATACATAGACAAACAGTATGTCACTAGTATGCCTCTACTTGACTAGCTCGTTGAATCAAAGATGGTTAAGTTTCCTAGCTATAGACATGAGTTGTCATTTGATTAACGGAATCACATCATTAGGAGAATGATGTGATTGATTTGACCCATTCTGTTAGCATAGCACTTGATCGTTTAGTTTGTTGCTATTGCTTTCTTCATGACTTATACATGTTCCTATGACTATGAGATTATGCAACTCCCGTTTACCAGAGGAACACTTTGTGTGCTACCAAACGTCACAACTTAACTGGGTGATTATAAAGGTGCTCTACATGTGTCTCCGAAGGTACTTGTTGGGTTGGCGTATTTCGAGATTAGGATTTGTCAATCCGATTGTCGGAGAGGTATCTCTGGACCCTCTCAGTAATGCACATCACCTAAAGCCTTGCAAGCATTGCAACTAATGAGTTAGTTGCGAGATGATGTATTGCGGAACGAGTAAAGAGACTTGCCGGTAACGAGATTGAACTAGGTATTGAGATACTGACGATCGAATCCCGGGCAAGTAACATACCGATGACAAAGGGAACAACGTATGTTGTTATGCGGTTTGACCGATAAAGATCTTCGTAGAATATGTGGGAGCCAATATGAGCATCCAGGTTCCGCTATTGGTTATTGACCGGAGACGTGTCTCGGTCATGTCTACATTGTTCTCGAACCCGTAGGGTCCGCAAGCATAAGGTTTCGATGACAGTTATATTATGAGTTTATGAGTTTTGATGTACCGAAGGAGTTCGGAGTCCCGGATGAGATCGGGGACATGACGAGGAGTCTCAAAATGGTTTAGACGTAAAGATTGATATATTGGACGACTATATTCGGACATCGGAAAGGTTCCGAGTGATTCGGGTATTTTTCGAAGTACAGGAGAGTTACGGGAATTCGTCGGGGAGTATATGGGCCTTATTGGGCCATACGAAAATAGAGGAGAGAGGCCAAAAGGAAAGAGACGTGCGCCCCCCCCTCTGGTCCGAATTGGACAAGGGGTGCAGCCCCCTTTTCCTTGTTCCTCTCCCCCTCTTTCCTTCTCTCCTACTCCAACAAGGAAAGGAGGAGTCCTACTCCCGGTGGGAGTAGGACTCCCCCCTTGGCGCGCCCTCCTCCTAGGCCGACCGCCTCCCCCCTTACTCCTTTATATATGGGGGCAGGGGGCACCCCATAGACACAACAATTGATCATTGATCTATTAGCCGTGTGCGGTGCCCCCCTCCACCATAATCCTCGATAATATTGTAGCAGTGCTTAGGCAAAGCCCTGCGACGGTAGAACATCAAGATCGTCACCACGCTGTCGTGCTGACGGAACTCTTCCCCGACATTTTGCTGGATCGGAGTCCGGGGATCGTCATCGAGCGGAACGTGTGCTAGAACTCGGAGGTGCCGTAGTTTCGGTGCTTGATCGGTCGGGCCGTGAAGACGTATGACTACATCAACCGCGTTGTGCTAACGTTTTCGCTTTCGATCTACGAGGGTACGTAGACAACACTCTCCTCTTTTGTTGCTATGCATCACCATGATCTTGCTTGTGCGTAGGAATTTTTTTTGAAATTACTACGTTTCCCAACAGTGGTATCAGAGCCTAGGTTTTATGCGTTGATGTAATATGCACGAGTAGAACACAATTGAGTTGTGGGCGATATAAGTCATACTGCTTACCAGCATGTCATATTTTGGTTCGGCGGTATTGTTGGATGAAGCGGTCCGGACCGACATTACGCATACGCTTATGCGAGACTGGTTTTACCGTCGTGCTATGCACACAGGTGACAAGCGGGTGTCAGTTTCTCCAACTTTAGTTGAACCGAGTGTGGCTACGCCCGGTCCTTGCGAAGGTTAAAACAGCACCAACTTGACAAACTATCGTTGTGGTTTTGATGCGTAGGTAAGAACGGTTCTTGCTCAGCCCGTAGCAGCCACGTAAAACTCGCAACAACAAAGTAGAGGACGTCTAACTTGTTTTTGCAGGGCATGTTGTGATGTGATATGGTCAAGACGTGATGAGATATAAGTTGTTGTATGAGATGATCATGTTTTGTTGAAGTTATCGGCAACAGGCAAAAGCCTTATGGTTATGTCTCTATTGCATAAGATGCAAGCGCCAAATAATTGCTTTACTTTATCGCTATGCGATAGCAATAGTTGCAAGAGCAATTGTTGGCGAGACAACCATGTGACTACACATTGATATAGATCAAGATGATGGAGATCATAGTGTCATGCCGGTGATGATGGAGATCATGACGATGCTTTGGAGATGGAGATCAAAGGCACAAGATGATGATGGCCATATCATGTCATATATTTTGATTGCATGTGATGTTTATCTTTTATATATCTTATTTTGCTTAGTTCGGCGGTAGCATTATAAGATGATCCCTCACTAAATTATCAAAGTATAAGTGTTCTCCCTGAGTATGCACCGTTGCGAAAGTTCTTCGTGCTGAGACACCACGTGATGATCGGGTGTAATAGGCTCTACGTTCAAATACAACAGGTGCAAAATAGTTGCACACGCGGAATATTCAGGTTAAACTTGACGAGCCTAGCTTATAACAGATATGGCCTCGGAACATGGAGACCGAAAGGTTGAGCGTGAATCATATAGTAGATATGATCAACATAGTGATGTTCACCATTGAAACTAATCCATCTCACGTGATGATCAGACATGGTTTAGTTGATATGGATCACGTGATCACTTAGAAGATTAGAGGGATATCTGTCTAAGTGGGAGTTCTTAAGTAATATGATTAGTTGAACTTTAATTTATCATGAATTTAGTCCTGGTAGTATTAGCATATCTATGTTGTAGATCAATAGCTCGCGATGTTGCTCCCCGTTTAATTTTTATATATTCCTAGAGAAAACTATGTTGAAAAATCTTAGTAGCAATGATGCGGGTTGGATCCGTGATCTGAGGATTAACCTTATTGATGCACAGAAGTATTATGTCCTTGATGCACCGCTAGGTGACAGACCTATTGTAGGAGCAGATGCAGACGTTATGAATGTTTGACAAAAGCTCGGTATGATGACTACTTGATAGTTTAGTGCACCATGCTTAACAGCTTAGAATCGGGATTTCAAAGACGTTTTGAACATCATGGACCATATGACATGTTCCAGGAGTTGAAGTTAATATTTCAAGCAAATACCCGAGTTGAGAGATATGAAGTCTCCAACAAATTCTATAGCTAAAAGATGGAGGAGAATAGCTCAAGCAGTGAGCATGTGCTCAGATTGTCTGGGTACTACAATCACTTGAATCAAGTGGGAGTTAATCTTCCAGATAAGATAGTGATTGACAGAATTCTCTAGTCATAATCACAAAGTTAGTAGAACTTCGTGATGAACTATAGTATGCAAGGGATGACGAAAACGATTCCCGAGCTTTTCATTATGATGAAATCGATGAATGTAGAAGTCAAGAAAGAGCATCAAGTGTTGATGGTAGACAAGACCACTAGTTTCAATAAAAGGGCAAAGGGAAGAAGGGGAACTTCAAGAAGAACGACAAGCAAGTTGCTGCTCAAGTAAAGAAGCCCAAGTCTGGTCCTAAGCCTGAGACTAAGTGCTTCTACTACAAAGGATTGGTCACTGGAAGCGGAACTGCCCCAAATTTTGGTGGATAAGAAGGATGGCAAAGTGAACAAAGGTATATTTGATATACAGATTATTGATGTGTATTTTACTAGTGTTCGTAGCAACCCCTCGGTATTTGATACTGGTTCAGTTGCTAAGAATAGTAGCTCGAAACGGGAGTTGCAGAATGAACAGAGACTAGTTAAGGGTGAAGTGACGATGTGTGTTGGAAGTGGTTCCAAGATTGATATGATCATCATCGCACACTCCCTATACTTTTGGGATTAGTGTTGAACCTAAATAAGTGTTATTTAGTGTTTGCATTGAGCATGAATATGATTTGATCATGTTTATTGCAATACGGTTATTCATTTAAGTAAGAGAATAAATTGTTGTTCTGTTTACATATATGGTTACACACCCAATGAAAATGGTTCGTTGGATCTCGATCGTAGTGATACACATATTCATAATATTGAAACCAAAAAATGCAAAGTTAATAATGATAGTGCAACTTATTTGTGGCACTGCCGTTTATGTCATATTGGTGTAAAGCGCATGAAGAAAAACCATGCTGATGGGCTTTTGGAATCAGTTGATGCTTGCGAACCATGCCTCATGGGCAAGATGACTAAGACTCCGTTCTCCGGAACAATGCAGCAAGCAATAGATTTATTGGAAATCATGCATACTGATGCATGTGATCCGATGAATATTGAAGCTCGCGGTAGGTATCATTATTTTCTGATCTTCATAGATGATTTGAGCAGATATGAGTATATCTACTTGATGAAACACAAGTCTGAAATATTTGACAAGTTCAAAGAATTTCAGAGTGAAGTGGAGAATCATCATAACAAAATAAAAGTTTCTACGATATGATCGCAGAAGTAAAATATTTGAGTTACGAGTTTGGCCTTCAGTTAAAACAATGTGAAATAGTTTCACTACTCACGCCACCTAGAACACCACAATGTAATGGTGTGTCCGAACGTCGTAACCGTGCTTTATTAGATATGGTGCGATCTATGACGTCTCTTACTGATTTACCGCTATTGTTTTGGGGTTATGCATTAGAGACAGCTACATTCACGTTAAATAGGGAATCATCTAAATTTGTTGAGACGCCACCGTATGAACTATGGTTTGGCAAGAAAACTAAGCTGTCGTTTCTTAAAGTTTGAGGTTGCAATGCTTATGTGAAAAAGTTTCAACCTGATAAGCTCAAACCCAAATCGGAGAAGTGCGTCTTCATAGGATACCCAAAAGAAAATGTTGGGTACACCTTCTATCACAGATCCGAAGGCAAGATATTCGTTGCTGAGAATGGATCCTTTCTAGAGAAGGAGTTTCTCTCGAAAGAAGTGAGTGGGAGGAAAGTAGAACTTGATGAGGTAACTGTAACTGCTCCCTTATTGGAAAGTAGTTCATCACAGAAATAAGTTCCTGTGACTACTACACCAATTAGTGAGGAAGCTAATGATGATGATCATGTAACTTCAGATCAAGTTGCTACCGAACCTCGTAGGTAAACCAGAGTGAGATCTGCACCAGAGTGGTACGGTAATCCTGTTCTGGAAGTCATGTTACTTGACCATGACGAGCCTACGAACTATGAGGAAGCGATGATGAGCCCAGATTCCGTGAAATGGCTTGAGGCCATGAAATCTGAGATGAGATCCATGTATGAGAACAAAGTATGGACTTTGATTGACTTGCCCATTGATCGGTGAGCCATTGAGATTAAATGGATCTTCAAGAGAAAGACGGACGCTGATAGTAGTGTTACTATCTACAAAGCTAGAATTGTCGCAAAAAGGTTTTCGTCAAGTTCAAGGTGTTGACTACGATGAGAGTTTCTCACTCGTATCTATGCTTAAGTCTGTCCGAATCATGTTAGCAATTGCCGCATTTTATGAAATCTGGAAAATGGATAAACAAAACTGCATTCCTTAATGGATTTATTAAAGAAGAGTTGTATATGATGCAACCAGAAGGTTTTGTCAATCCTAAAGGTACTAACAAAATATGCAAGCTCCAGCGATCCATCTATGGACTGGTGCAAGCATCTCAGAGTTGGAATATACGCTTTGATAAGTTGATCAAAGCATATAGTTTTATACAGACTTGCGGTGAAACCTGTATTTACAAGAAAGTGAGTGGGAGCACTACATCATTTCTGATAAGTATATGTATGACATATTGATGATCGGAGATGATGTAGAATTATTCTGCAAAGCATAAAGGAATGTTTGAAAGGAGTTTTTTCAAATAAAGACCTCAGTGAAGCTGCTTACATATTGAGCATCAAGATCTATAGAGATAGATCAAGACGCTTGATAAGTTTTTCAATGAGTACATACCTTGACAAGATTTTGAAGTAGTTCAAAATGGAACAGTCAAAGAAGGAGTTCTTTCCTGTGTTACAAGGTGTGAAGTTGAGTAAGACTCAAAACCCGACCACGGCAGAAGATAGAGAGAGAATGAAAGTCATTCCCTATGCCTCAGCCATAGGTTCTATAAAGTATGTCATGCTGTGTACTAGACCTATTGTATACTCTGTCCTGAGTTTGGCAAAGGAGTACAATAGTGATCTAGGAGTAGATAACTGGACATTGGTCAAAATTATTCTTAGTGGAATAAGGACATGTTTCTCAATTATGGAAGTGACAAAAGGTTCGTCGTAAAGGGTTACGTCGATGCAAATTTTGACATTGATCCAGATGACTCTAAATCTCAATCTGGATACATATTGAAAGTAGGAGCAATTAGTTAGAGTAGCTCTGTGCAGAGCATTGTTGACATAGAAATTTGCAAAATACTTACGGATCTGAATGTGGCAGACCCGTTGACTAAAATTCTCTCACAAGCAAAACATGATCACACCTCAGTACTCTTTGGGTGTTAATCACATAGAGATGTGAACTAGATTATTGACTCTAGTAAACCCTTTGGGTGTTGGTCACATGTCGACATGAACTATGGGTGTTAATCACATGGTGATGTGAACTATTGATGTTAAATCACATGGCGATGTGAACTAAATTATTGACTCTGGTGCAAGTGGGAGACTGAAGGAAATATGCCCTAGAGGCAATAATAAAGTTATTATTTATTTCCTTATATCATGATAAATGTTTATTATTCATGCTAGAATTGTATTAACTGGAAACATAATACATGTGTGAATACATAGACAAACAGTATGTCACTAATATGCCTCTACTTGACTAGCTCGTTGAATCAAAGATGGTTAAGTTTCCTAACCATAGACATGAGTTGTCATTTGATTAACGGGATCACATCATTAGGAGAATGATGTGATTGACTTGACCCATTCTGTTAGCATAGCACTTGATCGTTTAGTTTGTTGCTATTGCTTTCTTCATGACTTATACATGTTCCTATGACTATGAAATTATGCAACTCCCGTTTACCAGAGGAACATTTTGTGTGCTACCAAACGTCACAATGTAACTGGGTGATTATAAAGGTGCTCTACAGGTGTCTCCGAAGGTACTTGTTGGGTTGGCGTATTTCGAGATTAGGATTTCTCACTCCAATTGTCGGAGAGGTATCTCTGGGCCCTCTCGGTAATGCACATCACCTAAAGCCTTGCAAGCATTGCATCTAATGAGTTAGTTGCGATATGATGTATTACGTAATGAGTAAAGAGACTTGCCGGTAACGAGATTGAACTAGGTATTGAGATACCGACGATCGAATCTCGGGCAAGTAACATACCGATGACAAAGGGAACAACGTATGTTGTTATGCGGTTTGACCAATAAAGATCTTCGTAGAATATGTGGGAGCCAATATGAGCATCCAGGTTCCGCTATTGGTTATTGACCGGAGACGTGTCCCGATCATGTCTACATTGTTCTCGAACCCGTAGGGTCCGCATGCTTAAGGTTTCGATGACAGTTATTTTATGAGTTTATGAGTTTTGATGTACCGAAGGAGTTCGGAGTCCCGGATAAGATCGGGGACATGACGAGGAGTCTCGAAATGGTCGAGACGTAAAGATCAATATATTGGACGACTATATTCGAACATCGAAAAGGTTCCGAGTGATTCGGGTATTTTTCGGAGTACAGGAGAGTTACGGGAATTCGCCGGGGAGTATATGAGCCTTATTGGGCCATACGGGAATAGAGGAGAGATGCCAAAAGGAAGGAGACGTGCGCCCCCCCTCTGGTCCGAATTGGACAAGGGGTGCAGCCCCCTTTTCCTTGTTCCTCTCCCCCTCTTTCCTTCTCTCTTACTCCAACAAGGGAAGGAGGAGTCCTACTCCCGGACTCCCCCCTTGGCGCGCCCTCCTCCTAGGCCGGCCGCCTCCCCCCTTGCTCCTTTATATACGGGGGCAGGGGGCACCACATAGACACAACAATTGATCATTGATCTCTTAGCCGTGTGCGGTGCCCCCCTCCACCATAATCCTCGATAATATTGTAGCGGTGCTTAGGCGAAGCCCTGCGACGGTAGAACATTAAGATCGTCATCACGCCGTCGTGCTGACAGAACTCTTCCCCAACATTCTGCTGGATCGGAGTCCGGGGATCGTCATCGAGCTGAACGTGTGCTAGAACTCGGAGGTGCCGTAGTTTCGGTGCTTGATCGGTTGGGCCGTGAAGACGTACGACTACATCAACCGCGTTGTGCTAACGCTTTCGTTTTCGGTCTACAAGGGCACGTAGACAACACTCTCCTCTCTCGTTGCTATGCATCACCATGATCTTGCGTGTGCGTAGGAATTTTTTTGAAATTACTACGTTCCCCAAAAAGGGCTACCAGCAACGCCAGCAACAACCTCCACAACAGCAGCAGCAGCAACATGAAGGGGACTATCCAGAGTGCCAGATTTGTTATAAATTTCATCCCGGAGGTGCAAGGGCCTGCTGGCACCGGTATGATGATGATCCTGAAGAGAAGAAGAAGGCCAACCTCATCACCAACTCCTACGGGATCAACACAAATTGGTACGCAGATTCCGGAGCTACCGAGCACATAACAGAGGAACTCGACAAATTGACAATGAGAGAAAGGTACCACGGAGGTGACCAAATTCATACGGCAAGTGGATCGGGTATGGAAATTTCTCATATTGGTAACTCAATTGTTAAAACCCCAAGAAAAATCTACATCTTAATAATGTCTTACATGTCCCTCATGCATCAAAAAATCTTGTTTCAGTTCATCGGTTTACTCTTGATAACCAAGTTCTCATAATATTCTATCCTTATTCTTTTGTTGTTAAGGACTTGGCAACGAGGAGAGTCATTCTTAGAGGAAAGTGTGAGGGAGACCTCTACCCACTCATATCATCTGTTTCTTCATCATGCTCCAATAAACAAGCATGGAGTGTTACCAAACCATCTTCAGCAAAGTGGCATCGTCGCTTGGGTCATCCCTCTTCAACCATCGTTGAGCATGTTCTTAGTAGAAATAAACTTCCTTATGAGTCTAGTGTTGAGTCAGTTTGTGATGCGTGTCAACAAGCTAATAGTCATCAGTTACCATATCCTATCTCTACTAGTGTATCTACTGCTCCTTTGCAACTTATTTTTTCAGATGTGTGGGGACCAGCCCCTACATCAGTTGGTAGATTCTCATACTATGTAAGCTTTATTGATGATTATAGTAAATTTACTTGGATTTATTTGCTAAAGATAAGATCTGATGTATTCCAAGTCTTTACAAATTTCCAAAATCTTGTTGAACGCCAATTAAACTCCAAAATCCTTGCTATGCAAACGGATTGGGGTGGTGAGTATGAAAAACTCAATTCCTTTTTTCAAAAAATTGGAATTTCACATCATGTCTCCTGTCCGCATGCTCACCAACAGAACGGCTCTGCTGAACGGAAACACCGTCATGTTGTTGAAGTAGGACTTGCTTTGTTAGCTCATGCGTCCATGCCTCTTAAATTTTGGGATGAAGCCTTTCTTACTGCCACATATCTTATTAATATTCGTCCCAGCAAAGTCATCAAATCTGAGAACCCTATCACGCATCTTTTTGGTGTCACTCTAGATTACACATCTCTGCGTATTTTTGATTGCGCTTGTTGGCCAAATCTTAGACCCTATAATACAAGCAAACTTGCGTTTCGTTCAAAAAAATGTGTCTTTTTAGGATACAGTCCCATGCACAAAGGGGTTAAGTGTCTTGATGTCTCTACTGGTAGGGTCTATATCTCGAGAGATGTCATCTTTGATGAATCTATTTTCCCTTTCGAGTCTCTCCATCCAAATTCCGGCGCTCTCCTTCGAAAAGAAATATTGCTTCTACCGGATTTTGATCAAGGGTGTGATAACAAATGTGCTAACCAAATTGATGAAAATATTCCTGCCTCTACTCCTACTGTTATGCCTGTGCGGGTACCTGAAGAAAATTTGGTTCAAAATGATCAAAATCATGAAAATCGGGCGTTATTTCATGTGAATGAGGAAGAAGAAGCTGGCGCAGACAACGAGGAAGATCTGGTGGCACCTGCTACACCTGTGCGCCTGATCGCCTTGGATCGCTCGCGCGGATCTGCTTCGGATCACTCGCCCAATAGCAGCGGCAGACGGGCTGACCAGGCGACAGCGACAGCAGCGGGCCACTCCGTTGGCGGGAGTACGCGGGCCACGCGCGTGCAGCCAAGGATAGCGACGGGCTTGACAGCAACAAAGCGCATGCAGCCAATGGGCGTCCCTGCACGCATTCACCCGACAACAGCAGGAGGATCTTTTGCGGATAGAAATATTGAGGCCCAGGATAGCTTCATCTCAGGGTCCGCCACACCGATGACCACAGGATCTGCTGCGTCCACCCAGTCTGCACATGTGGAAGGATCTCCTGGATCTTCTGTGGATAGTCAGATTGTGCCGTTTTCTGTGCAGCCACAACAACAACCTGCCACTACTTCAAGGGTTATGACCCGTTTGCAAAAAGGTATTAGAAATCCAAAAATAAGGAAGGATGGCACTATACCATATGGCATGTTGTGTATTTCAGGTGAACCAGCAAAATTGAGTGATGCACTTGGAGATCCTAAGTGGAAAAAAGCTATGGATGAAGAATATGGCGCTCTCATGAAGAATAAAACATGGCATTTGGTGCCGGGCCAAAGAGGTAAAAATATTATTGATTGCAAGTGGGTTTATAGAATTAAGAGAAAAGCAGATGGCTCTATTGATAGGTACAAGGCACGTCTAGTTGCAAAAGGATTTAAGCAACGGTATGGTATTGATTATGAGGATACTTTTAGTCCTGTTATGAAAGCTGCTACCATAAGACTCGTGCTAGCCATTGCTGTTTCCAGGGGATGGAGCCTTAGACAGCTAGATGTTTAGAACGTGTTTTTGCATGCTGTTCTGGAAGTGGAGGTCTATATGAGGCAACCACCAGGGTATGAAAATCAACAAGCACCACACTATGTTTGCAAACTTGACAAAGCTCTTTATGGTCTGAAACAATCTCCTAGAGCATGGTTCTCAAGGCTGAGCCTGCAATTGAAGAGTCTTGGTTTTGTTGCATCCAAGGCTGACACGTCCCTCTTCATTTATAGCAAAGCAAATACTGTCATGTTTGTGCTAATTTATGTTGATGATATCATAGTTGCAAGCTCCTCACAAAATGCCACTAATGCTCTCTTGCATGATTTAAGTTCAGAATTTGCCTTGAAGGATCTTGGTGATTTACACTTCTTTCTAGGCATTGAAGTTAAGAAAGTTCAAGATGGTATAATGTTGAGTCAAGAAAAATATGCCACTGAACTTCTAACTCGTATGGGAATAAAGGATTGCAAGCCGTCACCCACACCATTGTCTTCTTCAGAACAACTTTCAGCACATGAAGGTGAACCTCTTAAGGAAGAGGAAAGCACAAAATATAGAAGCACTGTTGGAGCTCTACAATACTTGACTTTGACAAGACCAGACATATCATTTGCTGTAAACAAGGTTTGCCAATACCTACATGCACCTACTTCTACTCATTGGTCAGTTGTCAATAGGATTGTACGATATATTAAGCACACTGTGAGTTTGGGACTTCAGTTCAGACGTTCTAGTTCTTCACTTGTTAGTGCTTTCTCTGATGCTGACTGGGCAGGATGTATCGATGACAGAAAGTCAACTGGAGGATTTGCGGTATTCTTTGGGTCGAACCTTGTTTCTTGGAGTGCTAGAAAACAAGCTACAGTATCAAGGTCAAGTACAGAGACTGAGTACAAATCATTAGCAAATGCCACTGCTGAAATCATTTGGGTGGAATCGTTGCTTGATGAATTGGGAGTTAAGCAACGTCGTGTTCAATGTTTATGGTGTGATAATTTGGGAGCCACCTACCTCTCTGCTAATCCAGTTTTTCATGGAAGGACTAAATATATTGAAATTGATTTTCATTTTATGCGGGAAAGAGTGGCAGAGAAGAAGTTGGACATAAGATTCATTCCATCCAAGGATCAAGTGGCAGATGGGTTTACTAAAGCCTTGCCGGTCAAGTTTTTTAAAGAATTCAAAAGGAATCTTAACATAGGATAGTTTAGATTAAGGAAGGGTGTTAGAGTTTGAGTAGTATACATGTAATCTGAACTATCTCTCTCCCTCTCCCTGTCGTATCCTTTTCTATCTCCTTGTAATAGCAGGATTCCTAATCCTTTTCCTGTACTCCACGGCAAGGTTTTGCTCCAATAAATAAACAGCCGCGGCTGCTTTATGAGGGAGTAGGAACGCCTTTCGCCAATCTAATACCCCTGACGCACACCATCGTGTTTTTTCTTGGACGCAAGGGAGGCGAAGCCGACGAGGCCATAGAGCCGCGAAGCGGCGACGGGTACCTATTCGACGAACACTGGCGATTCCTGGCCAGGTTCACGGCCGGCGAGTCAGAAAACATGGTGGGCACGTGCAACGGCCTGCTCTGCTTCCTCGACTTTCACCAGGCGGACATCAGGGTGGTAGAGCCCTTCACCGGCGAATCGCTCGTCCTACCGCCGCCGGAGACGCAGAGGCGGTGCGAGCCTACCGCCTACTGTTTTGGCTTCGACCCCAGTTCGAGGAGATACAAGATCTTGCACCAGGGCTGCGACTTACATAAGGGTGACGCTACGGTGAAAGATCTATACGTGTACACGATCGGAGGAGGCGGGATCGGTGTGGTCCGTTGGCACGGATCAGCATCAGCTAGCGAAGGTCGTCCGCTTCGATCTGGCGACGGAGGAGGAGCGCCGACTCGGGTGCAGCTTCGCCCGAGATGACGACGGGGTCCGACGCGCGGGTGTACGTGGTTTACTGGCGCCGCGCGGGGATGGAGGTGCTGTTCATGGGGGAGTGCGGCCGCTGGGCGCAGCACAGCAGCGCCGTGAGGGCGCCTCGCATGCGGTTTCCGGTGTGGCCGCATCCCCTGCAACGGGGGCACCTGCTGCTGCAGGACTTTGACTGGGAGTCGCGGCGTGGCGTGTACGCTCATCCGATTACGCCGGCGAGCAATGATCTGGGCGCGGGGAAGCTGCTGCTTGACATGCCAAAGGACTGACCGGGAGCTGACGGGACACCCCGATGCGATAATGCGCGATGGCTGTTTGTACCGGTCCCGTTGGAGGAGGAGACGGCAGCCAGGGTAAGACGAGCCCCACCAGAACAGGGCCCTGCAATTGCAACGGTGTTCGGCTATGCCCCACCGGTGTCTATTTTCAAGAAAGGAAAAAACGCCCCACCGGTGTCTCCTCCTTCCTTGGCACGCTACTTTGGAGGCCTGCCGAAAATATAAAGCCACAAATCGGTGTTTACTTGTATATCAGTTTTCTTTTTGGCTGGTACTTTATCAGTTTCTGTTTGATTCTGCAACTTCTTTCTTTAAGGTCTAAATTTCGTGAGGATATATACAGTTCCCTTAATCCATTCATTCTGGGCAATTCTCTCAAGAGTTAGCCATTCGACTTATATTTAGGACATCTTCAACGCCGACCCTCAAGCCGGACGTATTCTGCCATCCAATGCAGGCCTGTATCGGTCCACCGAGCGGCCCGGACGCATTTCCCCCGGTAAAATGGAAGTAAAGTTCGGGGGGGGGGGGGGGGGGGGGGGGGGCTTTGCTGGAGTCCGGACAGCACCCACGTAAGACTGCGACCATTGTTGAGGAAATCGGTAACTAGTAGCTCCGACCACTTTACAATCTTTGACCAAATTTGTAAAGAACAACATATATCTAGAATACCAAAATATATATCATTAGATACAATACAAGATGTATTTTTATATTATATATATATATATATATTTGGGATTATAGTTATAAACAATTTTCTCTATACAGTTAGTCCAAGTTTGTAAAGTATAAAGTATCCTAAATATAATCAAATTTTACATTGAGGTTTCAGGCCACAGACTAAACAATAGTACCGCCTTCAGAACAAGCCGCATCATTGTCATTGCTCCTTTACTGCGAGAGCAACTAATCAAAGGGTATCCCTCGCGGGAGCCCTACAAGTGTTAGGTCCAAAAGCACCATGCAAGGCATTGGTGTATTTTCTATATCTACATACATAACTAACCTCACTAACATATTTCTCTTAACATGCAAAATGAATAAGAAAAGACCCATCTGGCCATGCAAACACACATAAAAATTCCTATTCTATTGCGCACCATGCAAGGCATTGGTACAGCTTGCAAGGCTCGGTCCTAGTCCACTGGTTGCTTCGCATTGGCCCTTGTACCCCTTGTTTTGCATGGGTTAGGCAGTTCTTTTAGTTGTAAGTGTTGCATTTACTGAGAGTCCTCAGCAAACTTCAAGTTTAGCACATCCATAATACAGATCGAGGGGATATGAAACCATGTCTTGTATAGTTCATTCCTGCAACCTTCCTTGGCTAACAAGTGAGCAACGCCGTTAGTCGAGTGTCTCACCCATGAGACCCTGTGCTCCTCTATTGTAAGAAGCAAACCTTTCACCTCCTCGACAAAATAGTCCATAAACAGAGAGATCATGTTCTTTTGCCTTGAATTTGTTCACCACGACTTGAGTCGGATTCAAGAACCAGCTTTTGTACTCCCATCTCAATTGCTACAACTACCACTCTACGGCACGCCAACAGCTCCACCAACTTGGCATCCCTTGTTCGGCGGGAGCCAATGCCGGCCTTTGTTCTTTAGTTGCTTGGCATTCCTCGAGGAAATACCAAACCCCCATAGCCACAGTCTCCGCTCGCTGATCCTGCTGTCGTCCCTCACCTCATTTCTGGCGAGCCACATCTAATAGTCATACTCCCATCCGTCCTAAAATAAGTGCCTTCAGTTTCTAAAATTAATACAAAGTTAAGATGCTTATTTTGAGAAAGAAAGTACATAGCTTGAAGCATCACCAAGTTTTTTTTTGCATCTCTCGCTTTACCCAACCAGTCTAACAAGTAACAATCAGTTGCTCAGCTCGCGTTGGGTTTACACCTAACTCGACGGCTAAACTATAGGTGTATTACCTCTATCCTGCTTTATTGGTCTCCTTAGTATTTTGTGTCAAAATTTGATTATGAATGTAATTAATAAAATATTAATGCATATCATAAAAAATTATATTTTTTATGACATGTATTAATATTTTGTTAATTAAATTTATGATCAAATTTTAGCAGAAAATACGATTAGGACCAATAAACCAGAATAGAGGTAGTACTGCACATCGACTGCAGAAGCTTCCAAACCATACGTCCATGGGGGCATCTCCAAAACATGTGTAAAACTGATCCACCCTAGTACACACTTCGCAGACCACTCCTTTATGCATCTGTGCTCGAGTTCGGCCCCAACGGCCAGCCTATTTTTCAGTGCTCTTCATGCATGAATCTGATGAAAATATGAGCAAATTAATATGAGATTTAATCCGAATAAATAAAAGATAAATTATGACTACAGTAGCAGAGATTAAACTAATCATGCGAACTAGCATAGCAGATGAACATATCACATCTAGGGCACATACTAGAAACATGAATTTTACCACGATCTCGAACAGGAAGGATAGAATCACATACGGTGCAGCGGGAGCAGCACCGTCGGCGTTGACGTTGTCGCCCATGTCGTCGAGGATGAGGTTGCCGAGGTCGGGGAAGAAGTCGTCGTTTGCGAAGTCGTTGCTGCCAGCAGTCGCGCGAGTGCGCTCCCCAAAAATTTGATCGCCCCTCTCCCGTACAGGATTACGAGAGGCGGGGTTCCGGAGGCCTGCTGTCCCTTCTCCCGATGAAGAGCTCATCTTATAGAGGTGGAACTCTCTCTCAACTTCCGGTGTGGGACTAAACTTTAGCCTCACTCACTTCAATCACATGTGTGCATAATAGGCCAAAATAATTTCAAAATTTTAGTTGGGCTCAAAATTCCAACAGAATCTTTACTCTGCCCAGAACATCAGCCGCCCATAGAGCAAGCTATGTTGAGTCTTGAGTGTGACTCTGCCACCGCCAATGACCCCACTCCTCCAGCCCATGCCCGATCGTACTGATAAGGCACCATTGTGCGTATAGTTCCATGCATGTAAGGAAATCTTCCTTGTCAGGCCCTCAATAACGATTTGCTTGATGTCTGACTCGGTGAAGATTTTTGCAGGTATCACTTAAATTTAAGACAAGAATTTTCGGACCGATGGAGTATATGATTGTCTTGTTCCAACCTATTCTATAACCGTTCAACATATCTTGGACGTGGGTGTGAACTGAGGCAACCCTTTCTAGCGATCCAATTATCTCCCTCGATACTAAGAGCATCTTCAACCGTTCGGCCCTCCAGAACGCGTGGATGTGGGTGTGAATTGAGGCAACCCTTTCTAGCGATCCAATTATCTCCCTCGATACTAAGAGCATCTTCAGCCGTTCGGCCCCCCAGGACGCCGAAAAAACGCGTCCTGGGGGCGAGCCGGCGAGATTTTCGGCGTGGGGGCGACTGCGTTCCCAGTCGTCGCTCCTAGGTCGGCCCCAGGGCAAAACGAATTCGGCGTTTTTTTTTTGGCACAAACTCGTCGAACTTCATCCAAACTCGGCGACATTCATTCAAATTTGTACAAAAAACAAATAAAAAAACAAACACGGCCTAGGTACGCCGTCCGGGCCGCGCCTCGCCGCCGTCCGACTTCTACATGCCTAGGCGCTTGTAGAAGTCGGTGTAGTCTCCGCCGCCGTCGTTGTCATCGTCCTTGTCCTCGCCCTGCCACCCGCCGCCGTCCCTGCTGCAGCCCTGTCTAGGCTCGCCGACGCGGGATGGCCCGGCCTCCTCCTCGTCGCTGTCGAGGTAGAGGACGCCGTCCGGCGCGCCTTGAGTTCCTCGAGGGAGCGGCGCTGGCAAGCCACCTGCTCACAGACGTAGTCCTCCCTCGCCCACCTCATGGCCGTCTTGTCGGCGGCGGCCATCGCGAGGTGCTCCGGCTTTACCCGGAGTAGGGGAGGCTCCGGCTCGTTTTTCGGCCGGACGAGGCGCATGCGACCGCCGCGGCCTTCCTCGGGGATGGTTAGGGCGCCGCTGCGGGTGAGGCGCCCTAGTGGGGACTCCCCCGCCGTGTCCTGTGGCTCGGGCTTGATGGCGAAGGCCGCCGGCGAGCCGCCCGAGGAGGAGGAGGTCGTCGCGTCCGACAACCGCCGCGGCATCCACGAGCTGCCACGGCGGTGAGATAAGGACGGGGGTGCGGGGACGGGGTACTCGAGGCGCGGCGTGTTGCCAGCCTCGATGTAGTCGAGGACATGCTCGAGGGTGCGGCCGGGCACCCCCACCACTCACGCCGCCCTTCGGCGTTGTGGCGGCCGCGAGGCACGTCGCCGTTGTTGGAGGCGATCAGGCCGTCACGGCGGTAGTCGAAGTAGATCGTTCAGAACGCGATGTTGTCGGGGAGTACGCCGGCGTTCACCGCTGCTCCTCCACCAGCGACGACCTAATGCGGGCGATCTCTGCCCGCCGATCCGCCCCGATGGGAGTGGGTGGCACCGGCACGCCGCCGGCGCTCAAACGCCACGCGCCCGACACCCTCATGTCCGGGGGAGCCTGGTAGTCGGCCTCAAAAAGGAGGCGCGCCTCCCACTCGTGGAGGTGGCGGCGGCCGAAGCAGTTCTTCGCCGCGGAATCGCCTGGGTACCGCGCTGCCATTGCTCGTCGGCGGGGGGAGTGGAGGGGGGGGGGGGGGGGGGGGGAGGCGATATGCTGCGGTGTGGCGTTCACCGGCGAGGTGGGCGGCTTTTATAGCCGGAGCTCGGGCGGCGGGAGGCGCATGCCAGGCGACGCGTGGCGGGCGGCCGTGGCGCCGGGCGACGCGACGCTTCACTGCGCGGCATCAAAGGGCATGCTGATCGGCGCGCTGCATCGCGGCAGGCGCGGCATCAATGGAGGCGACGACGCGGCAGCGCGGCAGCTTTGGCATTGATTTCCGCGGGAAACGAGGCGATGCGGACGATGAAGCGGCGCGTTGCTGACAGGGCGGGCCCATCACAGTTCGCGCCAAAAACGGTTCGTCCGGCGCCCCCAGGCGACCCCAGCGCGCCGGGTTCGAGTTGGGTACGCCGGCGTCAATTTCGGCCCAATCCGACGAAAAACGGGCTCCTGAAGACGTGACTGGACCATTTTTCCGACGCCGGCGCCGAAAAAATGATCTGAAAAAGCCTGTTGAGGACGCGGCTGAAAATGCTCTAACATTCACACCATTCCCGGTCCGCCATATAAGCACCGAACATAGCAAATCTCTGCCATGTATGGAATCCCTCATTTGGACAGGTTATCGTCAAGATGTCACCATCTCGAAAGCATCACGCTTTGAGGACCCTTGCACACATCGAGTCAAGCACTTGGAGGATTCACCACGGCTGTTTAGCTAGCAGCATTTGATTAAAAACTTCCAAGGTCTCTGAACCCCACGCCGCCCTCTCTCTTGCTTCTACACAATTTGTCCCGTGCAATCCCAATGCACCTTCCAATCATCATTGTTCGCTCCTCACTAGAATTTTGAAGAAATGGAATTAAGGCTCCCGCACATATTATTCGGTTACCGGAAGCAATTCATGGTATAGGTTGGTGTGGCTTGCAAGACAGATTTTATTTGCACGTCTTTGTTAGCCATAGAAAGCTTTTGCCATTTCCACCCCACAACTTTCCCTCAGGCGCTTTTCGTCACATGTTGGTGCTCATTGATTTAGTTATTGGAAATGTAAAGACGCGATGAGAAAATATAACGTGGCTTCTTTTTGGGATATTTCTTTTAGAGAAAAGTATAATTTTCGTCCTTCGATTTCTGGCGGAGTCTAAATTTAGTCCTTCAATTTGAAAACTAGACAACTTGCACCTCTAATTCTTAAAACCGGACAAGTTTAGTCCCTTGTCTTAGCTGACCCGATATTGCTGCTGACTCAGTATGGTTTTGACTGGTTTTCGCCCACGTGGCAGTATTTCTCTCTCCCACCTGGCTCTATCTCTTCTTCCTTCTTCGAGGACGGGGCGTTGACCTGTTGGCCCACCCGAGTTCAAGCCTCTGCTTTGACGTGGGTGCTCGCGGAGGTTCTCCTATAAAAAAGCCAACAAGGGTTAGCCTTTGGGTTGGTGTTCTTCCTATCTCTGTTTGGGCATTTCATCAAACACATGATGCGCGCCTACCATTGGTGATCCTGCTAGCTACCATAGGCTGCCGTGGCCGCATCGTGGGCTGCCTACTGGCCGCTCCAATCCCCCGCTGCCTTCTCACCGCTGGCCGCGTGCAACACCCCCGCTCCAGCCCCCTGGTGCACCTCGCCATGGCGCAGCCCCCCGTCTGCCTGCCAGCCTCTGCGTGCACTGCCGCGAGACGCACCAGCATGAGACACCAGCTCGCCCGCAATACAGGCGACCAAGCTGACATTTGTGTCGTTCTGGAGCTCCCCTTTTGAAAACCAGCGCCGCCTGATCGCCCACGAGATACTCAAGCTCCGGACGCGTCGAGCTCGGCGGCGTGCGTGTGCTGATGGACCAGTGGTGCACTACCTCAACGTTGTCCGCGAAATGCTCGCCGAGGGCTTGGACAAGGTGCTCCCGCTGCTTCCGACGTGCAGCCACATATTCCTCGCTGCCGGTGGTGCTTGCCCTTGAGCTCGCAGTGCTCACGTCCGGGGCCGCGTTAGTGTGCACAACGTTGGGGCAAGGGCGAGGCCGCGGACTCGAAGTGCAGGAGGCTTCTATGGTCGGGTTGGTGCACCTCAACTCGATGCCTCCGATCCTTGAGCACCCGGGCGTCGAAATGATCCAACACGTTGCTCGGGAAGCTTCTATGGCCGATTTGGCTGTGCGCGGGAGCGCGACGGCGGCATGGCTCAGGCTACTATATAAGCCGGTGCGCCGTTCCACCGCCGTATCCATGTCGTGCAGGCCAGCATGATAGGCACCGGCTGCCTCCGTTCATCTCTCACCGCTGGCATACTCCTGTCGCTCGCCTCTCCACCTCGACCAAGGGTTTGACAAGATGTAGCAGAAGGAGGTGAGCTCTGGGCTCTGGCGAGATCCTCGGGTCGGACCGGGAAGAGGCGGAGCGGCGGCGGAGGCAGTCGATTTGGGAGCCAGAGCAACGCCCGCGACGGGTAGGAGATAGACGTCCCCATCCCGTCCGCCCGGCCGTACCGCGTCATCGTATCCCACCACCTCCTCCTCTGCGCGACCTCCCGACGCCGCCTCCACGTTGGCCACCGTCGCCCATCAGCTCTGCTTGGCCCTTCCGGCCTCCTTGCACATGCTCCATGTCGGGCCACTGCCGAGGCTCGCTACCTTCGTCCACTCGTTGTTTCATCGGCCAGCGACTGCGAGCTCCGGCTGCAGTGCCCGTCCCTGGGCTACGTGCTACAGCTGGGCAAGCAGCGGCAGCAACGGACATTTTACTTGGTAGCTTCTGGCAATCACATCAAGCTCGAATTGGGAAGACAATTATGTTGAACCTTGCTAGCTTGCATTTTCTAATCACGGCAAGCTCAATTTTGAGTAAATGACTTGTATTTTTTTCATCAATTTGAACATGTATATGAGTGAATAAGTAGTATTTCCTTTCAATTCTTTATTATGTGTTATAGATACAAAGACTAGCAACGATTGTGGATATATATGTGAGAAGAAACATCATTATTTTTATGCAAGAGGTGAGATGAACCAAAATGCATTCCATTCCACCTCTCCAACCAAACACTAAAATGGAACCGTTCCATTTTAGAGGAAGAATCGTATGCTTCCCCATGACTTACTTAGGCTTACTTATCACCATCTCTAGACCGCGGCTAGTCCATCTTCAGTTCATCCTGGACCGGATCCGTGCGCGCCTTGCTGGCTGGAAGGGCCGCCTGCTATTCACTGCCGGCCGGAGGGTTCTGGTTCGATGTGTCTTGACAGCCTTGCCAACATATGCGATCACCGTTCTCAGGGCGCCAATCAAGTTCTTCAAAGATGTAGACAAGGTCTGCCGGCATTTTCTTTGGGCAGTAGATCAGGAGCTAGCCGGGGGAAATGCAAGGTGAAATGGGCTCAGGTGTGCTCGCCAGAGCAGCACGGGGCTTGGGCATTCTGAACCTGCTGAAGTTTAGCCGTGCTCTCCAGTTACGGTGGCTTTGGCTGGCCTGGCAGCAGCCTCGCTGCCCGTGGGTGGGCTCCCCAGTGCCCTGTGATGCAGCGGATCATGAATTGTTCAACGGAGCAACGAGAGTCACAATCAGGGATGGAGCCACGGCATCCTTCTGGAACTGTTGCTGGCTGGAGGTCGGGGCGCTTCGGCATGCGTTCCTGGCTCTGTCCGCGCACTCTCGCCGAAAGAACAGGACAATGGCTGTTGTACTCACCAATCACACCTGGGTAAAAGATCTTTGCCATGGTGATAGGGCAGTGACCGTCAGAGAGTTCATGTCTCTCTGGCGGCTGCTGGCTGCGCAAGATGTCTCTTTAACGCCGGGAGTCAACGACACGATTGCCTGGACGGTGGGAAGCTCGGGTCAGTACTCTGCGAGCTCGGCCTACAAACTGCAGTTCCAGGCACCCACAAGAGAAGACATGTGCTCCATCATCTGGAAACCATGGGCGCCGAGGAAGATGAAGATTTTTTCTTGGATGCTGCATCTCGATCGCTTGTGGTGCAACGATAGGTTAGAACGTCGAGGCTGTATCAATGACTATTTTTGCCCCTGTGTATCTGCCAGCTGGAATCATCGGTGCATCTGTTCTGGGAATGCCCTCTGGCTTTGGAGATCTGGAGGAAGGCGGCAACATGGAGCAGTTGCGGCTCTCTGAATCCTGCGTGCTAGAGCAACAGTGGCAGTTCCACCCAACGAGTGCAGCACTGTTTGCAGAAAATTGCCGATGTAATGGTCCGGAAGGCCATGGACTCGATCATCATGCTCATCTGCTGGGAGATCTGGAGGGAGAGGAATTCTTCTATCTTTAGGGGAAAGGTTGCGTCTTCAGAAGATGTTCTCAGATGTGTAACAAAAAATTTAGAGCTCTGGAATGTTGCAGGGCCAAAACCTTTAGGGTAACCCTTGGGGGCCCCGATTGGATGAGAATAGCTTAGTTCTTGCCTTCGGGCGCGCTCTTAGTGGTAGAGCATTCTCAATTGTATTTTTTCAACTCTCTTCTACTAAATCAATGATATGCCAGCAACGCTGGATCTTTCATTTCACCTATTTTCCCAAACCGAACATATGAATGAAATCATGACATTTCATTCTACTTCGTACCCCAACCAAACACACCCAAAGATGATGATGAGGTGGAGGTTGTGTTTGACTTACGCCTGATCAAAACCGAGTTAGCATGGAAACTACCTCAGAGACTAAACTTGTCCGGTTTTATGAGTTACGGGTGGAAGTTGTCTAGTTTTGGAGTTGAAGAACTAAATCTAGACTTTGTCAAGAGTTGAAGGACGAAAAGTACTTTTCTCTATTTTTATGACACAGGTGAGCTTCAATGTGGTTTTGATTTTGTCCGTTAATAAGGATTTGTGTATTACATTGGGTTAGTGTCAAGTGTTCAGGTTAGTGGCATTCTCTTATAAGGATTTTTTGGATATGCATCTCTCTGAAGCTTGGGCATACCTTGGTAAGGTACTACCTCCGTTTGAAAATATGTGTCATTGATTTAGTACTAAGTAGTATAAAGTTGTACTAAATCAGTGACACTTATTTTGAGACAGAAGGAGTACTACCGAAGCCTTGGTTGAAGCTTGGGTCTCTTATACATGCAGCTTGGGTCGATAATCTGGTTGGCATGTCCGAGTCTTGACTCCCCATGGTCGAGCCTGACTTTCTGGTGGCATGGCCGAGTTTGATTCCCTAGTGGTTGTGTCGACACCTGACACGTCTCCGTCGTATCTACTTTTCCAAATAGTTTTTCCCTTGTTTTGGACTCTAACTTGCATGATTTGAATGGAACTAACCCGGACTGACGCTGTTTTCAGCAGAATTGCCATGGTGTTATTTTTGTGCAGAAATAAAAGTTCTCGGAATGACCTGAAAATCAACGGAGATTATTTTTGAAATATATAAAAAATACTGGAAGAAGAATCCACGTCAAGGGGCCCACACCCTGTCCACAAGGGTGGGGGCGTGCCTACACCCATGGGCGCGCCCCCTACCTCGTGGGCCCCCTGACGCTTCACCGATCTCAACTCCAACTCCATATATTCATGTTCGGGGAGAGAAAAAAATCAGAGAGAAGGATTCATCGCGTTTTATGATACGGAGCCGCCGCCAAGCCCTAAACTCTCTCGGGAGGGCTGATCTGGAGTCCGTTCGGGGCTCCGGAGAGGGAAATCCGTCATCATCAACCGTCCTCCATCACCAATTTCATGATGCTCACCGCCGTGCGTGAGTAATTTCATCGCAGGCTTGCTGGACGGTGATGGGTTAGATGAGATTTATCATGTAATCGAGTTAGTTTTGTTAGGGTTTGATCCCTAGTATCCACTATGTTTTGAGAGTTGATGTTGCTATGACTTTGCTATGCTTAATGCTTGTCACTAGGGCCCGAGTGCCATGATTTCAGATATGAACCTACTATGTTTTCATGAATATATGTGAGTTCTTGATCCTATCTTGCAAGTCTATAGTCACCTATTATGTGTTATGATCCGTTAACCCCGAAGTGACAATAATCGGGATACTTACCGGTGATGACCATAGTTTGAGGAGTTCATGTAATCACTATGTGTTAATGCTTTGGTCCGGTACTATATTAAAAATAGGCCTTAATATCCCTTAGTTTCCAATAGGACCCCGCTGCCACGGGAGGGTAGGACAAAAGATGTCATGCAAGTTATTTTCCATAAGCACGTATGACTATATTCGGAATAAATGCCTACATTACATTGATGAACTGGAGCTAGTTCTGTGTCACCCTATGTTATAACTGGTGCATGATTGATCACATCCGACATAATTATCCATCATTGATCCATTGCCTACGAGCTTTTCCTATATTGTTCTTCGCTTATTTACTTTTCCGTTGCTACTGTTACAATCACTATAAAACCAAAAATATTACTTTTGCTACGGTTACCACTACTATCATATTACTTTGCTACTAAACATTTTGCTGCAGATATTAAGTTTCCAGGTGTGGTTGAATTGACAACTCAGCTGCTAATACTTGATAATATTATTTCGCTCCCCTTGTGTCGAATCAATAAATTTGGGTTGAATACTCTACCCTCGAAAACGGTTGCGATCCCCTATACTTGTGGGTTATCAAGACTATTTTCTGGCGACGTTATCGGGGAGCATAGCTCTATTCTTTGAGTCACTTGGGATTTATATCTTCTTATCACTATAAAGAACTTGAAAGATCAAAAACCAAGATTTTTCCCTCAACTACGAGGGGATGTAAGGAACTGCCATCTAGCTCTACACTTGATTCACCTTCTGTTTTGAGTAACTTGCGACACCTACACATGTTATTGATTCCGATAGGTCGCATGTTATTGATGATGCCACTTCTGCTTTGCATGATGCTTATGATGAAACTATTTCTATGTTTGATACTACTGTGCCACTAGATGAATTTCTTGATGAACAACTTGCTAGGGCTAGAGAGAATGAAATTATTGAAACTGCTAATATTGATGAAAGTGATGATGAAGATTCTCCCCCTAGATATGAATTGCCTATTGTTTCTGAGGGTTATGTTATAGATGAAGAAACTGCTAAAGACTTTCTTGCTTGCAATGATAGATCCGATCTTAAGAAATTATTAGCTAAGCTTAAAGAAAAGTCTTTAAATGCTAGAATGAGACATGACCCTGCTTTTACTACTTCACCTATCTTTATTACTGATAAGGATTATGATTTCTCCGTCGATCCTGAGTTAATTACTTTGGTTAAATCTGATCCTTTCTATGGTTATGAATCTGAAACTGTTGTGGCACATCTTACTAAATTAAATGATATAGCCACCCTATTTACTCACGATGAGAGAACTCGTTATTACTTTATCCTTAAGTTATTTCTATTCTCATTAAAGGGTGATGCTAAAATATGATTTAATTCTCTTGATCCTGGTTGTGTGCATAGTCCCCAGGACATGATTTATTACTTCTCTGCTAAATATTTCCTCGCTCATAAGAAACAAGCTGCCTTAAGGGAAATATATAATTTTGAAGAAAGTCTCCCACAAGTTTGGGGTAGGCTTCTACGATTACTTAATTCTTTGCCTGATCATCCTCTCAAGAAGAATGAAATACTTGATATCTTTTATAATGGACTAACTGATGCTTCCAGAGACCACCTGGATAGTTGTGCTGGTTGTGTTTTCAGGGAAAGAACTGTTAATCAAGCTAAATTGCTATTAAATAATATGTTGACAAATGAAAATAATTGGCACTTCCTGAGCCAACTCCTAAGACAACTCCGAAGAAAAGGGGTATTCTATTTCTCAGTCCTGAAGATATGCAGGAGGCAAAGAAATCTATGAAAGAAAAAGGTATTAAAGCTGAAGATGTTAAGAATTTACCACCCATTGAAGAAATACATGGTCTTGATAACCCGACACAGGTAGTAAAGGTAAATTCTCTCTATAGATTTGATAAATGTGAAATTCCATTTACTAAGCTTGCTAGCCAATGCTTGGATGAGTTTGATGACTTTATGGTTAAACAAGAAAATTTCAATGCTTATGTTGGTAGACAATTGAAACACAATGTTGATATGCTTGAACACTTGAGTGATTATATGGCTAGTGTTAAAGGTGAACTTAAACTTATTAGTAAGCATGCTTCTACGGTTACCACTCAAGTAGAACAAGTGCTTAAAGCTCAGAATGATTTTCTCAATGAATTAAATAATAAGAAAAATGATAATGTTGTTAGAGTTATGACTAGAGGTGGTAAAATGACTCAGGAACCTTTGTATCCTGAAGGCCATCCTAAGAGAATTGAGCAAGATTCTCAAATAACTAATGTTGATGCACCTAGTCCTTCTAAGAGGAAGAAAAAGAAAAATGATAGGACTTTGCATGCTTCTAGTGAACCTGTTGTTGACATACCTGAGAATCCCAATGGTATTTCTATTTCTGATGCTGAAACACAATCTGGTAATGAACATGAACCTAGTGATAATGTTAATGATGATGTTCATGTTGATGCTCAACCTAGCAATGATAATGATGTAGAAATTGAACCTGCTGTTGATCTTGATAACCCACAATCAAAGAATCAATGTTATAATAAGAGAGACTTTGTTGCTAGGAAGCATGGTAAAGAAAGAGAACCATAGGTTCAGAAACCCATGCCTTTTCCTCCTAAACCATCCAAGAAAAAGGATGATGAGGATTTTGAGCGCTTTGCTGAAATGATTAGACATATCCTTTTGTGTATGTGTTTGACAGATATGCTTAAAATGAATCCTTATGCGAAGTACATGAAATATATTGTTACTAATAAAAGAAAGATACGGGAAGCTGAAATTTCCATCATGCTTGCTAATTATACTTTTAAGGGTGGAATACCAAAGAAACTAGGAGATTTCGGAGTACCAACTATACCATGCTCCATTAAGAGAATCTATGTTAAAACTGATTTATGTGATCTTGGAGCCGGTGTTAGTGTTATGCCTCTCTCTCTTTATATCGTAGACTTGATTTGAATAAGTTGACACCTACTGAAATATCTTTGCAAATGGCTGATAAATCAACTGCTATACCTGTCGGTATTTGTGAGGATGTGCCTGTTATGGTTGCAAACATTACTATTCTAACGGACTTTATTATTCTTAATATTTCCGAGGACGATAGTATGTCTATTATTATTGGAAGACCCTTTTTGAATACTGCAGGGGCTGTTATTGATTGCAATAAAGGCAATGTCACTTTTTATGTTAATGGTAATAAGCATACGGTACACTTTTTGAGAAAACAACCTCAAGTCCACAGTATCAATTCTATTGGAAACTTTTCAACAATTACTATTGGAGGTTTTGAATTTCCTCTTCCTACTGTCAAGAAGAAATATGATATTCTTATTGTTGGGGATGTGCATATCCCGGTTGAGGTAACCTAGTGTTATTCGAAATTTCTCCGGTTTGATGTTATTCGAAATGAGTTTGTTAACAAGACCTGATCAACCTTGTTAGTGGATTCCTTTTGATGAGCATGAGATGGATGAAGTTAGAAAACACAACTCTCTGTACCCTCTTTTTACTTTATACTATTTATATTAAATAAAGAAAAAAAAAGTATTTTTACATCTGTTTTCTGAATTATCCATGCAATAAAAAAATACCCCGAAAATAAAAGTTCTCCAAATGCCCTGAAAAATTAAATATGATTTTTTCTAGAATATTTGAGAATATCTGGCATTGAAAACACAACAGGGGGAGCAACCACGTGCCCACGAGGGTGGAGGGCGCGCCCCCTGCCTCATGGACCTCACGTGGGTCCCCTCCACTTATTCCAGCCATCACACACTCCTTCCTCCCAAAAAAATCACTAGCCAGGTCAAACCCGAGTTCTTGCTCATCTCTCATCTTGCTGCCATTTTCGATCTCCTTGCTCAAAGCTCCTCTCACAAAACTGCTTTGGGGGATTGTTCTTTGGTATGTGACTCCTCCAATGGTCCAATTAGTTTTTGTTCTAGTGCTTTATTCATTGCAATTTTTGCTGCTTAGGTGACCCTGTTCTTGAGCTTGCATGTCAAATTTATATGGTCAAAAGTAGTTTTAATGCATGATATAGCCTCTAGGCACTTGTAGGAGTAGTTGCTATCAATTTGTTGAGTTTGGTTCACTTTTATTAGTTACTAAAAATTTCAGAAATTTTTCAGAGGAAGAAATATGTTTAGGAAAATGTACCAAGGTGGTTCCTCAAGGAAGCAAGGCCCAAGGCCCGCAATACGCGAGCCGGACAATGAACTACCAAGAGATGCTCAAGTGCGGCCTTGTGAATGGCCGTCAGAGGACTTCATGGTTCGGCAGGGATAAGGAGGAATTTGAAGCATATGTGCGTAACGTGATCTTGAGAGCTTCGTGGCAGATAAGTGCCGTCAGTACCTCTATTTAACTGATTCATTTGTGAGAAGGTTTAAATTTACATCATCACGCAATTCTCAAACTGTCCTATTTGATCTTTATGATAAATCTTATACCATGGACTTAGAAGATTTTAATACACTGCTTGTAAACTCCCACAGTGGGGTAATGTTAGTGAACCTCGCAAATCTGAATATAAAGACTTTCTTGCTAGTATAACTGTGGGGGGAATCTAGGGAAATCACGCAAGCTACCATAGGGAGCATTCATTTTCCTGCATACATTATTTTGCTCTCTTCATAGGTAGATGCATAAATGGTAAGGATGAGGCATGTCACATGTGTGTTCCTGATCTTAGTCTTAGTGTTCTCAAGAGTGCTGTATTAGGAGATAGGAAATATAACTTGGGGGCCATTGTTGCACGTAGGTTGCATAATAATAGTATTGATGGAGATTTCTTTGGTGGAATTTATGCAACCCGTTTAGTTGATTTTCTTGAGATACCCATACGTGGAGGTGATATTGAGTTGCCTCCTGCTTATTTATATTATAATGCAATGGTTCGTCATCAGTTTGTTGAGAGGAACAATCAGTTCCTCCAGTACCGACTAATCTTCGACAGACAACACACCTATCACGTCGCTCTCCCTGCTCTTGCTTTCTTTGACTCTCAGGCCAAAGAGAGATATGTTATAACTAGGGAGGAGGCGACCGAGTACGAGAGGAGGGCGGAGGCAGCTCGCCTCCAAGCTGCAGCTCATCAGGAAATTGCCGCTGCATCTCAGTACGGCCCCAGCTACAACTTTGATCCATGGGCATAGACCAACTTAGGCCAAAAGCCTAAGCTTGGGGAGTACGTATCTCTCACCGATATTATATTCATGTTCACACACTCATGCAAGTTGTCGGTGCTCATACTTTTTCATTGTATCATCCATGCTAGTTTATTTTCTTTTGAGCTTTCTTCTTGTGTGTTTGAAAAACCTTAAGAAAAACTAAAAAAAATAGTTGTATCTTTTAGCTAGTTTACTTTCCATGCCTGTAGTAGTAGTAATTAAAAATAAAACCAAAAAAGATTTCCCGTTCTTCTTTTGCTTGTTGAGAGCTTTCCCGTGTAAATAGTTTGTTTTCTTTCTTTCTTTTGGGGGTCGAGAGGAGAAGACCATAATGAAAATGTTGAGTGGCTCTCATATGCATTATTGTTGATCTAACAAAGAGCCCATATTACCTTGTCTTATCTGTTGAATTGAATACTTGCAGATTCCAGCTTAGTCCAATGCACGTGCACTATTATTATTTTCCACACTATTCGGTTGTGCAAGTGAAAGGCAATAATGACGATATATGATGAACTGATTGAGATGAGAAAAGCTGGTATGAACTCGACCTCTCTTGTTTTCGTAAATATGATTGGTTCATCGTTTCTGATTCAGCCTATTATGAAAGAAACATGTTTGCAATGACAATTAGAGATTGTAGTTTCTTATGCCATGCTTAATTAGCTAGGAGTTTATAATGGTTTACCTTGCGTGCCAACATGCTATTAAAATGGTTGTGATGTGGTATGATAGGGTGGTATCCTCCTTTGAACGATTCGAGTGGCTTGACTTGGCACATGTTCACGCATGTAGTTGAAACAAAATCAACATATCCTCTACGATATTTATGTTCATGGTGCATTATATCCTACTCATGCTTGCATTCGGTGTTGATTATTTTTAATGCATCACTACACCACGACACTGCATTCCCTACAGACGTGTGTTGGGAAAAGTCAGTTTTGCCAACCGACTGTTTGTTTGTAAAACTTCTATCAGACCGTTGGTTGGTATTACTCACATATAACAACCAACTGTCGGTCCGGAATGCTGAAATGTATAGCGTCAAACCGTTGGATGGTAATAGTTGCACTCGTGTCACACAATCGGTCGGCAAATGTTCCTGACCGACCGCGGGCCGCCAACTGGCCACCCAAAATATCAGTGCGCGCGCCTGCGAAACTTAGCGCGAAGCCCATCCAAAATTTTCATGCCGCGCCACAACAGCCCACCTCCTAAAACATCATCCGCTCAAGAAAAAAAACACAACACCGCTATCTCTGTCCTCTCTCCCTTATCTCTTTCTCTTCCGATCTGAGCGGCGGCGGCGATGCTCGCATCTGGCGACGGTTCCACCACTCCATCCATCTCTTCCTCCCACCACTCCATCACCATCCCCACAACGCTGCTGATTTCCCATTTGGAGGTGGTCCTGCGGCGCCGATGTCCTCACCCAGCTGCCGGTGGCGGCACTTTTTGTTCCTGCCCAAGCGCTCGGTGAGGTCACCTCTCACCTCCCTCCTATGGCGCCACCGCCCCAACCCATACGCAGCTCCCTCTTCCCCACTCCCATGGTTGCAGATCTGAGCGGGACAAGGTCCCTTCGACCCTGGTGTTTCGGAACGAGGCGTGCGGCCTCTGCTCCCTTAACTTCTGGAGACTAGGGGCGCGGTGGCTGGTGCCCCCATCTCTCTTAGCCATCCACGGCGCAACATCATCAGTAAGTTCTCTCTCTCTCTCTATGTGTGTGTGTGTGTGCCCCCGCGTCGCTCCAACAGGGGCGACACGGGCGGCTAACCCTAGCCGCCGCCGGTGGTCCCCCTCCCCCTTCTTCTCCTCCTCGTCGCCACTAGAGGAGCCGCCGATGCGTCGCGCGGCTGCCGAGGAAGGTGGCGGCGAGGCCTTCATCGTCCCTTCGCGGAGATCTGGATCCACGGGGCGGCGGCCCCTGCTGGTTCGGCGCCGCCATTCGCGCTCTGGACGGTGTGCGCGGGGACTCTGCCCGACGTCCTCGACCGCTCGGGTGGTGGGGAGTCGGCGCTTGGCGGCGGCAGTTCGGGGGCCTTCGTCCTCGCCAGATCTGGAGGCCTGCTACTCCATCCTTCCCGCTCCTTCCCCTTTGCGCTTGTGGCCGGTGGATGCTGCTGGTTCCGGTGCTTCTGGGGATGGTGGTACAGATTGGGACCGGGGGAAACCCTAGGCCGGCTGGTTCGGCTTGACAGCGGCGTCGACTTCGGGCGACGCATCCTTCCTGAAGGCGGTGTCGTGGTCCTTATTCTTGTCACCTCCGGTCCTCTCCTGGGTGAAAACCCAAAATCCGGTCTGGATTGGGCAGCGGTGGCGCCATGGGCGTCATCCCCTCCTTGGAGGCGTTGCCTGGGGAGCTAGGATTCGGGTGTGGGCTCATGAAGGTGGGGGCTTTGGCTGCCGGCTGGATTTCTGCAGCTGCTCGCGGCGCCTTTCAGGTTGTGCAGAGTGCCCCTTGTATCTTGAGGGCGTTTCCTGTTTTTCGTGTTCGCGTCGGAGGAGCGGCGTGGCATCTGGTACATCGACAACGGCGAGTCTCGGCGGCATGGAGCAGTAGGGGTATCGTCGGTGGGCGTGTGATGATGGACGAGCGCAGGATGGTGGCGCTGTCTGGCGTCGTGGTGGCGTTGATGGCAGAGAGGCCTGGCACGGTTCATGCAACAGTACAGCTCTGAAGATGGATTGATGGTACGTGGCTGCGGCGACCTCATACCCGGCAGGGGGCCTGGTTGAAGAGCACGCCGGACTGGTGGGTGCCCATACCCGGAAGGAGTCCTGGTTGGGACCTCAGGTCTCAGATGTTAGGTTTGGCTGCGAGGTCTATTTGGTATTAGGCCTAGACCATCAGCGCCCCTTCATCAGTTAGATAGGAGTAGCGACAGAGGTTGCGAAGATGGTGGCTTTGGTCTTACTGTTGTACGAATTTGTAAGGTCTTGTGTTATAATCAATAAAGTGCCCGTATGCATCGTCCAGATGCAGAGGCCGGGGGTATTCCTCCTTTTCGAAAAAAAATGTGTGTGTGTGTGTGTCTCAATAGCCCCAATGGCCAGTGCCCACACCTCTCTGCATATTGATCTCTTTCAAAACAAATCTATGCTGCTTTGATACATGGAATAAAAATGATTTTGAAGCACTAAAGTTCAAACCCTAGCCATCGATTACTATCATGTGATTGTTAGCAGACTGAATTGGATAATGATTTTTTGCAGGGTCAAACAAACTTTCATAGGTTTGGTGGATATTTAGGCAATTACTCAACTACTAACAAAAGGCCACTGGATGATTTTTATACCTGCATCACATCAAGTGGATTTGGATAGGTGAGTATTTTTTTCACATCTTGAGTTTTGCTATACTATTTGCTGGTTTCTTGCATTATTTTTGCTTATTCTCACTTCCGATGTGTAATTGAGATTATGTCAGGTTGCTTGTTTTTTCTTATCTGGCCATTTTGTCATGAATGATATGCCAAATCTTATTCTTTGAGCATGCAACTGATGGAACCTTGATCAGGGGCGAAGTCAGGATTTAGACATGAGGGGGGCGAGGAAGATAATAATCGTTTGAGAGACACAACACAAGAATATAGTCCCTAAAGTAGAACTGATATGATTGTATTGCAACATATGTCTGGTAATATATAAAAAAGCTACATTTCTACCAGTTGCATATCAACAGGATTGGGGTTGGAATTATCATCTACAACGGTTGCTTGTCAGGTGGATTTGCATTTTCTGTAACGTTTGAACTAGAAGCAATGGGCTTGAAAACCATATGTTAGGCTGGGAAAAAACGAATATGTTTCTGTTGTATCCTTTCTCTTCATACATACTGTTTCAAACGTTAAACGAGGAGTAAAACTAGAATCCTATATTGTAATTTTACCGCCACTGTCTTCAACGAAGTTGTATTAATTCACAAATATTATTTACCAGTGATGTACCTAGATTCTTTGAAGCTGATCTTGTGATGCATGATGCCGGTGCAGCACACAAGCTGGCATGGTCTTCATCATGGATTCAATCTCCACATGAGTGGAGTGGCCTCCGCCTTGTGCCGCAGCTACGGGCGGGCAGAGGAGACGACGACGTAGGGGATAGGAAACAGACTACCTGATCTCACGGATGCATGTAGTTTTTTTTCTGATGCGTACAACAAGCGATCAGGGCATCAAGCGATGCTTTCTCACGCTGGGCGTTTGGGCTGGAAAATTCATGCTAGGCCATTAGTGTCAAACACTAAAAAAACAGGTTTGCACTTTATGTATACGTACAGTTCATATCAGTACCAGGTAACGAAAACTCACAGGGGGCGAGGTGATGGGGGGTGTCTGACCCCTGCTCGCACCCCCTGCCTCCACCTCTGACCTAGATTTGATTATTGTTTTATCTTTGTGGTAGGTGACTAGCTAAAATAAATTTTGCATAATAGATATTAGCCATTAAAGATGACCAGCTCCATGATTAATAAGTGAGGCTGCTTACTTTGTTAAGTTTGAGGATTGGTGATAAAATAGGTATTTATCCTGGAACCACTAAAATCCAGGATACATGATTTTCCCGGGTAAGTACCTATTTTGTTATTTCAGCATTATACATGATTAATGCTTTGATGGTAAGTGTAATGAAAACATGATTGCTGTACATGAATCCATGATTATTTTCTTTGGGAGATACTATATTTTTCTTTGTAATAAGTGTAATGAATACATCCATTTATGTGCAATAACATTGCAGAATATTCGATAGAGAACTCAGCAATCAAACCTACGTACATGTTAACATGTGAGGGTGCAACCGAATAGTTGTACATGAATCTGGAACAAGAGGAAGAACCGAGGATTCTTCAAGAAGTTGCTTCTATTCGTGCACAATGGCGTCGCAGTCAGGTAAGAGGTACATAGATCTTTTCTGGTCGCTCGTCTATACATCATCCTTTCATTAGTCATTTGTGATTAGCGGATGAAAGCACAAGCATGATTGTATTTTTCTTAGAATGAAGAAAAGAAATACACCATCAGACTGATGTACAATCATACTACTATCTCGTGGTCCATTTCTGTTGCAAATAACTTCTCTACTGATTTGAACAATAAATTTTCATGCTGGGATGGAAATTTTACGCTCAGCGGATTACATTTTCAGATACTAAGGTAGGTTACAATTGAATGTCGAACAGTTGGTTGGACATTTTGCATCAGTCCTGATACCACTTAGAAGATAGAACAAGTCTATCTCTGGAGATTTTCTGAAGTTTTAAGTGTGTACCTAACCAATTGAATATTATAGATGCATTTGTTACTTCTACTTGACACCATTGACACTCTGAAGTTTGCAGGGTTCAATCGACACATGGTGTGCAAGCATTTGCCTATCCACCTAAAGGGTATGCAGGAGCGTTGCCAACACCGATCAATGTGCTTTGTGCTGCAGAAATGGATTTTCAAAAACCTCTAGCACATGGTGTCCTGGGAATTCCTGGCTATGTACAGTTCACCTCTCATACTCGAAGATATGTCGACCTGCTAGCTCATTATCAGGTATTTTGATGCATCTATTAATCATATGATAAAAGAACCAGAACATGGATAAATTTTGTATAGTGTAATTGTAGTATCTAGCTTGGCTGCTTTTAGAGGTCTGAGCTATAGAAGTTACCGCGGTAAATAAAGTCTGAAGTATTCTGTAAACGCCTACATATTTTTGGCCCATTATGTTTAATATTTGGTGAGAAATACAATTACGCTCCATAAAATGAGCTAATGTCGGAGAAGGTCGCTCTCAGTTTTAGTTTAAAACTATTCGTTATGTTGCCAACTACTTTCTAAATTTTAATGCGGTCACAGTAAAGTCATCTAATGGGCAGCTCCTTGTATAATTTAACTTGTTGATATTAACAGAAGCCTTCTTGTTATCAATGAATATAGTGTCTAGAAATAAGGACACTTTAACTAGTGCTTAGTATGCCCCTTTACATGGTTACCTAAACTTGAATGGAGTGCCTTTCTTAGTAGGTGTGTCGGTACTAGCTTGCCTTATGAAGTAATAGTTGTTCTCAATGCTATGCTTTATACAAATTTTTATGGTGCCATTGTCTTTATGAATGTAATCACAACTTCTTTACATTATGTAGGAAAGACAGGCAAGAGGATGAGGAAACATGAAGCTGGTGGTTTGTGTAAATGGGATATTTTGTGTAATGGTGACTGAATCGTTGGAGATGCATTTTATATACCATATTGTAAACTCGCATTGTGTCTGACAAAATGAACCATATTGTAATGGATGAACTATTTACATCTGAAATTAATTAATGTTTTATTGTTTGGTTATGGTTTATTATTGTGAGGACATGCATGTTATTGTTATGAAACATGAAACTTGATTGATATTTTGTTGGTGACTCAAATATAAGCTATTGAGGGCTATTGGATGTTTGTGGGCAAAACGAAAAAACCATCTCATAGTCTGTCGAAGAAAGCTAACGCATAGGCCAACGAAAAGTCGGTCGGGAAAACAAACCCTGTCACACAGTCGGTCGGGAAAGCCTCCTAGAAGGCCCAATAGACTGTTGGTCGGGAAAACAAATTCTGTCAAACAGTCGGTCGGGAAAGCTTCATGGCAGGCCCAATAGACTGTTGGTCGGGAAAGGACCATGGCAGGCTCAACAGAATGTCGGTCGGGAAAAATGCCCCATAGCCAACAAGCGATCGGTCGGCAAAGATATGTCGGTCGGGAAAGGCTTTTCCCGTCTGGACTTTCCTCAACAGACAAGATCGGTCGGCAATAATTTTTCCCAACCGACCGTCTGTCATGGGAAGCTGTTTTCCCAACGAACCTGACTGTCGCGGATGTAGTGTTGTGGTGTAGTGCATGTTCATTACTATTGTCGCTCTCTAGCTCGTCGCTTCCCAGTATTTTTCTAGCCTTCATTTGTACTAAGCGGGAATACTGCTTGTGCATCCAATTCCATAAACCCCAAAGTTATTCCATATGAGTCCACCATACCTTCCTATTTACGGTATCTACCTGTCGTTCCAAGTAAATTATATGCGCCAAACTCTAAACCTTCAAATAAACATTATGTTTTGTATGCTCGAATAGCTCATGTATCAACTAGGGCTGTCTGTATCCTCCATGCTAGGCGGGTTATTCTCAAGAGGAGTGGACTCTGCTCCTCATTCACGAGAAAATGGCTGGTCACCGGGATGCCCAGTCTCATTCTCAAATCAAATCAAAATAATTGCAAACAAAACTTCCCCAGGATTGTTGTTAGTTGGAGGCACCCGTTGTTTCGGGCAAGCCATGGATTGATGCTTGTTGGTGGTGGGGGAGTATAAACTTTACCATTCTGCTTGGGAACCGCCTATAATGTGTGTAGCATGGAAGATATCGAGATATCTCGGTTGTTATGTTGACAATGAAAGTATACCGCTCAAAATATTATTCATCTCTATTTCAAAACCGAGCTCTGGCACCTCTACAAATCCCTGCTTCCCTCTACGAAGGGCCTATCCATTTACTTTTATATTGATTCATCATCCTCTTGCTAAAAAGCACCAGTTGGGGATCACCGCTGTCATTTGCATGTATTACTGTTAGTTTACATTGAGTATGACTTGACTGGATCTCTTTTACCATGAATTACAATGTCAAGTCAGTCATTGATCTTTAAAGGTGCTCTGCATTTATGTTTTGCAGTCTCAGAAAGGGCTAGCGAGATACCATCTTGTTATATCATATTATTATTGTTTTGAGAAAGTGTTATCATCCAAAATTTATTATTATTGCTAGCTAGTTGATTATGCCATTGATATGAGTAAACATGAGACCTAAATATTATTGTGAATATGGTTAGTTCATAATCTTTGCTGAAAACTTGAATGCCGGCTTTACATATTTGCAACAACAAGAGCAAACAGAGTTTGTATAAGTTTTTCTTTATCACTTTCAGTTTATCAACTGAATTGCTTGAGGACAAGAAAATGTTTAAGCTTGGGGGAGTTGATATGTCTCCGTTGTATCTACTTTTCCAAAAAAAATTGTCCTTGTTTTGGACTCTAACTTGCATGATTTGAATGGAACTAATCCGTACTGACGCTGTTTTTAGCAGAATTGCCATGGTGTTATTTTTGTGCAGAAATAAAAGTTCTCGGGATGACCTGAAAATCAACAGAGATTATTTTTGGAATATATAAAAAATACTGGAAGAAGAATCCACTTCAGGGGGCCGAAACCCTATCCACAAGGGTGGGGGCGCGCCTACCCCCCTGAGCGCGCCCTCCTGCCTCGTGGCCCCCCCTTACGCTCCACCGACCTCAACTCCAACTCCATATATTCGTGTTTGGGGAGAAAAAAAATCAAAGAGAATGATTCATCACGTTTTACGATACTGAGCCGCCGCCATGCCCTAAACTCTCTCGGGAGGGTTGATCTGGAGTCCGTTCGGGGCTCCGGAGAGGGGAATCCGTCGCCATTGTCATCATCAACCTTCCTCCATCACCTATTTCATGATGCTCACTGCCGTGCATGAGTAATTCCATTATGGACTTGCTGGACGGTGATGGGTTGGATGAGATTTATCATGTAATCGAGTTAGTTTTGTTAGGGTTTGATCCCTAGTATCCACTATGTTCTGAGATTGATGTTGCTATGACTTTACTATGCTTAATGCTTGTCACTTGAGTCCGAGTGCCATGATTTCAGATCTAAACCTATTATGTTTTCATGAATATATGTGAGTTCTTGATCCTATCTTGCAAGTCTATAGTCACCTATTATGTGTTATGATCCGTTAACCCCGAAGTGACAATAATCGGGATACTTACCGGTGATGATCGTAGTTTGAGGAGTTCATGTAATCACTATGTGTTAATGCTTTGGTCCGGTACTATATTAAAAATAGGCCTTAATATCCCTTAGTTTCCAATAGGACCCCGCTGCCACGGGAGGGTAGGACAAAAGATGTCATGCAAGTTATTTTCCATAAGCACGTATGACTATATTCGGAATAAATGCCTACATTACATTGATGAACTGGAGCTAGTTCTGTGTCACCCTATGTTATAACTGGTGCATGATTGATCACATCCGACATAATTATCCATCACTGATCCATTGCCTACGAGCTTTTCCTATATTGTTCTTCGCTTATTTACTTTTCCGTTGCTACTGTTACAATCACTATAAAACCAAAAATATTACTTTTGCTATGGTTACCACTACTATCATATTACTTTGCTACTAAACATTTTGCTGCAGATATTAAGTTTCCAGGTGTGGTTGAATTGACAACTCAGCTGCTAATACTTGATAATATTCTTTGGCTCCCCTTGTGTCGAATCAATAAATTTGTGTTGAATACTCTACCCTCAAAAACTGTTGCGATCCCCTATACTTGTGGGTTATCAACACCCCAACATCCAAGTCCGACTCATCATTGGCATGGCTAAGTCCGACTAAAACACACATTGGCCGAGTTCAACTCACCCATGAAATGGTCGATTCCGACTCAACCATGGTTGTGTCCAACTCCTATTGTCGGGTCCGACTCACCCCTATAATGTAAACCCGACTCTCATGATCGAGTCTGACTCACCCATGCAGTGGTTTGGTTCGACTCCTCTGGTCGAGTACGACTCACCCATGCATGGTTTCTCTGGCCGAGTCTAACTCATGCAAGCAATGAGAGGGTCCGGACTCCTCTGACCGAGTCCGACTCACCCCTGCTATGCTCAAGACTGACTCCCATAACCGAGTTCAACTCACCAGTGGAATGGTATCCGACTCACCCAAGCAGTGGTCCAATCCTACTCTTTTGGTCAAGTTCACTCATGGAGAGGTCTAGTCCTACTCTGGTCGAGTTCACCCATGCACAAGCTCGGGCCAGTCGGGTCCGACTCCTCCGGTCGAGTACAACTCACCTATGCAGGGGGTGAACCTGACTCACCCATGCATTGGTCGAGTCTGGCAACCACGGTATAGTCTGCCTCCCTCATGGAACGGCCGAGTCCAACTCACCCATGTAATGACCGGGTTCGATTCCCATGGTCGAGTTCAACTCACCCATCGATTGGTCGAGTTTGACCCCCATGGTCGAGTCCGTCTCACCCATGCAAATGTCAAGTCTAACTCCCCATGGTTGAACCCGGATCACCGATGCAATGGTCAAGTCCGACTCCCAAGGTTAATTCCAACGCCATTGTTGCAGGGGCATTCCTTTCGGTTACCGTTTCCTCACTTCTCATTTGTATTTGGCCTTTGCGCCAGTTGGTGCAGTGGGTCATCTATGACTATGATCCGTCCCTCTAGGTCCTCGACTCAAACACATGTTTGACTCAAACGAAAAGGCGAAATGCTGGGGACAAGTTATTATAATGTAGCAACTAAGAAGGGGAAGAAGGAGATATATCAAAGAACGTGTGAATTCCTTACCTCACTTCTTGGATGTACTTGGACACCGCTCCATTTGATACAATGGGTCATCTAGTATAAGATAAGAGCATGGAAGAAACTATGACTTTTATCCTCCTCGGGAGCCTGAACTGGGGTAAAATTGTGTGCCACTTTGATCTATGCCTAAGCCCCCCTGGTCTCTTGACTTGACTTTTTTTTTGGACTACAAATTCCATGTACTCCGCTGTTACAATCGACAAAAAGTCCCTCGACAAAATTACTATTTTGGTTAAGCTATTGCAGGCCTATAAATATAATTTGGATAAGGTGACAACATGACTGTTGTGTATACATTTTGTATACTCTGTGATATTCTATCAACAAGGAGCGGGAGGTGACGGTGCTTGACCGTCGCAGGTGCACCAAAATCTAAAATGATTGTCATTGATGAGAAGTACTTGTTTGCCATATTGCATATCACAAAAGAGTTGAAATTAATAGATGTGGGCCGTTTACGAACATTTTTGCTACGATGTGGTGCAAAATTGAGCTGAAAAATGCACTTCTTCAGTAGTGTTGTTGCCATAATGTTATGACGTTTCTTCTGTATTTCTGTCGCTCGGTACTATCTCTACCGGCTCTAATTAAGAAAAAAAATTATATGAGACCAGGTCTCACGGTTAGCAGGTGAGACCCGTCCTGATGGATGATACGTGACATTCACAAATCACAAAGTGAAGGGTTGGGGATGCTTTGTGATTTGTGAATGTCACGTGTCATCCATGAAAATGGGTTTTGCGTGAGACCTGGTCTTATAGAATTCTTTTTCCTCTAATTACAGTATCAGCTTTGGATGCCGATCGAGATGATCAAGTTCAAACCACTCCCAACTGGCAACTTGCAGGCCCATACTACGCTTCCGGTGTTCCTATAAATCCCAACCCCTCCCACCCCACCCCTCTCTCTCTCCACTACAATCCCCCACACAACACGCGCGCCCGAGACCGAGAGGGAGGGAGGAGAGAGATGGCGGTGCCGCGGCCCATGGCTCAGGAGGTGGAGGAGGAGGGGGGGTTCCAGCTCGACGAGCTGGACTTGGAGAGGTTGGTGGCGGAGGATCTGGAGGGTGCCGAGCAGCAGGTCGCCACCGACGTGGGCGCCATCATCGAGTGCTGCGAGACCGCGCGCGCGGAGCTCGGCAAGGCGGCGGCGCTGCTCTTCGAGCCGGGCGAGGACTTCTTCGACATCGGCGAGGCCGCGGAGCTGGTGCGCACCAAGTTCTCCTTCGCGGCGCCGGGCGGTGGACTGTTCCAGGAGGCGCGCCGCGAACTCCTGGACGTCGTCCAGGTCGGCCACCCCGAAGCCAACGACCTCTTCCAGTACTTCACCACCACCACGGACTTCGATGCGCCCCCGGGCGGCGAACAGGCGGCGGCGCTCTGGGGCGAGCACTACCCCCAGGCCGACGCCCAGGCGAGGGAGGCGCTTCGGCGGCTCGACGCCGCAAACGACGCGAGCCTCGCGGCCCATCAGGCGCTCGGCCTCTTCCAGGTGCAGCGCGCGGCGGGGGAGCCTCCCAGGGCGCACCTGTCGGACGCGGAGGTGAGGCTGGAGCGGGCCATCCACGAGGTCGACAAGGCGCTCGCGGAGCTGCGGGGATGGAGAACTCCGTGCAGGAGCTGGAGCAGGCGATCCTCATCGCCACCGGCGAGGCTCCTCTGCCTCCACCTGCATGATCGACTCCGTCAGGCCAAGCCCAAGCGCACCGGCAAGTTCCGTCTGCAGCCCTCCACCTGCAGGTTTCGTTGGATCGATCGATCGAATCTGCCCGAGTTTCGTTGTTGCGTTGCTTGCGAAATTAGGTGTGACGACTGTGGACTGCGGAGCCTCCATTTTTCGTAGGGCATTAGGCTGCATTATATTGGTTCGTCTGGATGTTCCGATTCCTAGTTTTTTGGCCGTTGCAAATTATCTACCCGAGATAAGTCCTGTCGTTGTTCTTAGTTCCTCCGTTTAGTAAAACTAGCAGGACGAAACGCTAGATAAGTCTGATCTTGTCTTCTTAGTTGTTATTCTTACTTCTTTGTGCGGCTAGTAGAAGTGAATATTTTGCCTTCAGCATCATATGGAAATTCTGAAACTATGGACAATTTCTGCTATACAACTGTTGTGTTGCATTTCCCTCATTTACTTTCAGTTTGCATTTGTAAGAAGCACGAATGACATGGTCGCAAATAGAAACAGGGAATTGCCCCGCCCTAAGATATTATCTGACATTATTTCGTGCCACGCCAGAATCAGTATACCAATGATTTGCCATCCTGCTTTCTTTCTGGGAAACAGTGTTTGGTACACATGTCATCAAGAAATTATTTTATTATTTTTTTGACCCCGAAAAAGATATACTTCTGTTTGAGAGATTCATTCTAGCATTACATGTACTTGTGGCATTTTTGAGTCATTGAAATGGTTAGTTTGGATCCTCCCTTCCAAGTTTAACAGTTTGATTCCTTGCTCAGTGCTCAATGCACAATTTTTCATTTCTAAGCACCTGGAATGGTTGTTCCTGGTTCCCCCTTGTGCCTGCATAAATATTTTCAGTTTATACATGGTAACAATGCAACTAGTCAATGTCTTTTCTTTAATGCCAACTGTCATATCACGTTGGAAGTCCAGCAATTCCAATTGTTGTTTGTGTGAGAAATGTAGAATTCTGCCCTGCCCTCTTCATGTGGATGAACTCATAAGATGCATATCAATGATCTAAACTATGACATCATGATTATATGAGGGGCCCCAGGTTATTACAGTAGTTAACTTCACTGCCTTCCATCAACTGAGATATGACTTCTCTTTGTTAATTTGGAATTGATATGAGGGGCGCCAGGTTATTACAGTTGTTTAGCCAAGTCATATCTCAGTTGATGCTTATTCCAAAGCTCTATTAGTTTGATTCACTGGAAATTGTGCTTATAAATCTGCTTGTTTCGCGAATTATAAAGCCATATTTCCTTAACTTCCACCTAGAGGCAATGATGTTACAAATAGGTTATGTTAGATACTACTGAAGTTTTTATATTATCACAGTTGGTTCAATTGCTCCTCAAATTTTTCAGTCTTGTGACCGAACCTTTTGCATGTGCTTCTTCTTAGTATTCATTCTATCAGATGTTCAGAACACAAGCTAAGCTATCAACCTTCTTATATTGCACCACTCCAAGAGATTAGTTGCTTGATGGTTCAAATATGTTGTGGTTCCTATTATTTGATTGAGCACATATTGATTCGATATGCTGCACATTAACCATACAGTGTTGGCAACCTGAATAGTCACCGCATTTTCTGATAACAAGTTGGCTAGAATTTGTTGCACATGTGCCTAGTGTTTTGCATATGGGACTTAGCAACAAACTTATTTAGCCACGTAAATTTCCGTAGCAACAGACTTAGTGTCACAGTTTACATGCCATCAGCACATGGATTTCCTAATTGGTAGTTATATTCAAACCTAAAACACCATGCTGCTTATTTGTTCAGCGAAGCTCTATTAATTTAGTTCACTGAAAATTGTGCTGATAAAGTCTACACGCCTTTCCCTTTGGTGTGTTCATTGTGTCACTGGGATTATTTAGCCACGCATTTTAGCCTAAGCTTGGGTCACGAACTTACATTTGTAGATCATACAGCTGAACATATTGTTACTGGATAATTACACGATCCTGTGTGCAGTACAATCAATGTTGCTGACATAGTGACATATAGCTGCCATACATATGCTCTTGATCTTGCTGCGGGTTTTAGTAACGTGTCAGTTTCATTGTTGTCCCCTCTGTAATTGTAAGCACCCTATATGTAACTTTGCTGATAATTCTTTTCTTATGATCCAGGGTGGCGGCTATTGACCGGTGACTTTGAGGGCACACTTTTCTGTTCAAAATCAGCTTGCAGGAAGCTTCTACATCCGTTCTTATGATACATTAGGCAATGAAAATAGAGTCTCTTCTGTCTGCTACGTTATGTAGGTGTAATTTTGGCAAACATGGATGGAGCCCTTAAGACAGCTTGTTGGGTGGTGATCCGATTCTCTTGTTGGTTTCACATGGATGATACTGTCACAAATTCATGGTACCCTGAGATTTGGTGAACCGTGGAGTAGAGGAACGCCGGCTTAGGCTTATTGTCCAGTGAGTAGCAAATATCCCATGAATGAAACTCTGATGTTGCTTCTTTCCTGGCATGGCAGCATGTTAATGTTTGTTCTTTGCGGTGGCGCATTTTGTTTGGGTTGGTATCCGGCGTCGTAGTTATGCACTGGATGGTTTGTTTGTTTAGGAGTCACGCAATACATCATGTTTCTGCTGTCATTTCTGTAGTGTGAAGCACAACACAAAGGGAACGA